>NC_141136.1:100674994-100981994 GCF_053477565.2 Lygodium microphyllum | reverse complement strand
TACACATAGCATCCCATAACATCCGGGCATCACCAGGCATGAATAGGCATCAAACGGGCAATGCCAAGAAGCATCAAACATCAAATGTCAAGTGTTTCCATATTTTTGACAGTCCTAGGACTGTGTATATAGTAATGCCTGAAGGTGGAAGCACTCGTATCGATCGCCAGGAGCCAAGAACCAATGTCGGGGAGTTCGAAGATGATCGGGAAGCTTGCAAATTTTTTGGAAAGTTGGGGAAGGAGTTGGAAATGCCAAAAATGGATCAGCCCAGTTTGCTAAAAATGTGATGCATTTTGCGTTGGCTGCTTCTGGGGGCTAGGGAGTCTTCAACAGTGCTACTGAGCACTTGGCAATGATCACGGAGTTCTTTAAAAAATTATAAGTGTCCAAAAATTACCTTTGTGTTAAAATTTATCTTTGTGTCTACATCCATGTCTTGTACTTTTATTTTTTTGACTTTTTTGAACATTTTTAAATTATTTTTATCATGGTTTCGAGAAGAGGTTAGCATTACACCCCTAAACAAGTGCTGATTCCATGGCACTCTACAACCTAGTGGATAGCATTGTGTGGGTCAATGTTGGTAGATCATGAATATGATGGTAATGCAAAGTGATGAAGGAAACTAATGTGGAGCTTGGTTTATGATTGTTTTGCAGAGAAAATGAAGGTTGGTCATCCTAATTATCTCATAGCTAAGAAGAGGTAGAAAGTAGTGTTGTAAGGGACACCAACATTGTTGGAAATGAGGGTTGGTTGTCCTAATGTATTCTGTAGAACTAAGGGGAAAAAGGAAGCGGTATTGTAAGAGCCACATCATGAACTTGCAATCAAAAGATGTACACTCCCTAGGGGGCGTGTTGACCTTATTGTACTATGAGGATTTGTGTTCATGAAAGTGAACTAGGAGATGGGTTGAAATCCAAGTAAGTTCAGAGTATTGTCCCATACTTGAGGATCTAATTGGTAAAAAAGGAGGTGCAATGCATGGCTCATGGTGTGACAGATCTACAAGACGATCTTGAGGTATCCTGTCCTTGATTGAAACTATGTGGTGGGAAAAGGGCTAGGGGATTAGGAATGGAGCTTATCGACTAAGACCATAGGATGCATCCAACTTGATGGCGCCTTAGGTGATGTGACCATGGGTACACTTGTGTTATATCTTTTTGAATAAATTCTTTTCTTTTCTTTTTCTTCTCTTCAAAGACTTTTTCATGGAGGCCATGCTTATCATGTACAGTTTGAGAGCTAGCTTTACCGCTAATGATGTTTTTGAAAGGAAGGGATGATTGCACTTAGTGAATCTACTCGTGTTCATATCCTCTAGCTATATCAAGAATTGTGTGGTGGGGGAACTTGCTTGAGCTGCTATGCCAAACACACACCACACATACACACACACATAAGAGGAAGCTCAATCAAGAATACAAGAAAAGAGATGGAGGTCAAAACCTTTTTTTGTTGGCTTCTTCTTCTTCTTTTTACACACAATACAATGTACACAAAGTATACATAAGATACAACATAAAGGATAGTGGCCTACTAAGTCAAACAGTGCATAACTGACTATACTAATTGACTGGTGCTATAACTATGCCAATTATAGATAGGTGTAACAACCAAATATAATAAGTGATAAGTATGTGGCCATGTGAGGATCATAATGACCACCAATGTACTAAGTATAGACATGTAGACCCATCTAACGAGGCAGTCCTTCAACAATGTCTACACTTGTTGAGCTTGCCATCTCAACACTAGCAACACCCAATAGAGTAGGTTGATAGCATTATTGCTCAAAGGAGTAATCTACACATGATATATCTATCTATTTCTATATTTATGTCAAAGAAGAGAGCATGCATGCCTTCTTCTTCTATTTCTCTTTTTTAGTTCAATAATGCGAGGATCAATCTTGAATGATTGTATATTGTTACAAAGATAGATCATCACAATTTGAAAAGTCAAACAAAAATTGCTTGAAGGAGGGTACCCAGTCTCTTTCTTGGAACTTAAGACTATCTCCTTCCATGTGGGTGCAAACATTGAAGTGAAGGGGAAAGTCATATCACCCATGTTCTTAGGGTCATAATCAATCCCATGCCTTCCTGGGTAGGACATGTAGATAGGATCTCCTCTTTCAAGGGATAATGTAGTACAAAAGGAAACCCAATTCTCTATGCTAATATCTAGAAGGTGTCTTCTCTACTTTAGTTAGGATTCTAGCCTCGTACTATGTTGGGCACACTTTGTTATGTCAGTAATTTGATAGTTCATGATCTCATAATCTAGGATCTTGGGCCTTATGCTCCAGCATCTTTTTCCTAGCTGTGTTTCCACTCTTATGATTTTCTACACCATCCCAATTGAAAGGACCTTCCTAGTCCCTTTGGAAAATAGATAGTAAACTGCATAGGAGACTCTTGGAATCCTATTGTTCCAATGTAGAAATTTTTTTATTCCAGTCTCGCCGATAGGGATGGGCTCTTGCCCTTTTTGGGGAAGGTACGTGTGGCACTTACTAGGGTGTGGACATAGGAAACTTTCTCTTGATTCTCTCCACTTTTTCATTTATTCTTTGCTTGGATTCTATCATTACTTCCAAGAAGATGGGTTCTTCCATGCATTCAAGCTCTTGTGAGATTGCCAATATACACATGGAAAGTTACATTCTAGTTTGGGACTCATAAAACTAGTGATGTTACAGCCTATTTCAATGCCTCATAGGCATGCTGCTATTCTTTGGTCCATTAAAAAACAATCACTAATTTTTAAAATGGCCAAGTAGTCATTGTATGATTCAACTCAAATCATAGATAGTATCTTGTGTGTGACTGAGAGAACATGGAACTCCCTTGCAGTTCATTAGTAGTGGTTGCAGATCCACAATAACTTTAGCTTTGAGGAGTTTGTAGCTATGTCATTTTTGGAAAACACATACCCTAAGGTGTAACATGCTTCATTCTTCACTTTCAAGAAGTTTGTATTGATGCTATTTTTGGAAACCATGTGCCCTAAGGTACATCCATGCTTCACCCAAAATTGGCACTTCAAGGGGTTTATGGAGAGATCGTACTACTTGCAACATCCAAATATGACTTGAATATTTTCTATTAGCTCCACCCAGTTGTGCTGTGCATATAGAGATCATCTATGAATATTTTCAACCATTTAGGAAGGATGTACTTAAAGATCATACACATGAGTTGGTGGAAAGTGGTATAAAATTGTATGGTTGAGGATGCTAACTTCTTCCTAGAAAGCATTGACTTGTAAATTTCCTAACATAGGATTTAGGGTTAGGCTTGGTATACATGTTTCATCATCATGTCCTTGTACAATTTCTACTTCTAGTCCTTTTATACATTCTTTCCGTGCTTCCTAAAGTACAAAGCTTTATTTGAGCAGTTGTCTTGATTGATAGAGAGACTAGTGTCGAGGTTAGAGAGCTCTAATGCCTAGTTTCCATTGCTCATTACACTACAAGGATACGGAGGCATAACGACGGTGCTTTTCGATACAAAATAGTGGAGTTGCTATTTATGTCGCAAATGCGACGCAAATAGTGACGGTGCTCAGACAAAAAAACGATGGTTGAAACCGGAGCAGGTTATTTTGTGCGAACGAACAAAAGAGAGAGGGAGAGCAAACTCCATCTTGCATTTGAGAGGGAGAGGGAGAAAAAGAGGAAGAAGGAAAGCTTCTCACCACCGCCGCCACCGTTCGCGAAGAAGAGGAGGAAGTGTATGGAGGGCGAAGAGGAGGAAGTGAATGGTGGGATGGTGGTGGTGGTGGTGGTGGTGGTGGTGGTGGTGGTGGTGGTAGTGGTAGTGGTAGTGGTAGTGGTAGTGGTAGTGGTAGTGGTAGTAGTTGTTGTTGTTGTTGTTGTTTTTTTTTTTTTTCCTTCTTTTCTTGTTTATTGTAGTGGTAGTGGTAGTGGTAGAGGTAGTGGTAGAGGGAGAGAGATGTTTTGTTAAAGGAAATGAGAGAGGGAGAGGAAGAGAAAAAGGAAGAAGGAACGAGAGAGAGGGAATAAACATAGAACATAATAAAGAAAGAGAAAAAGAGAGAGAGATGGAAGGTGGTGGTGGTGGTAGTAGTAGTAGTAGTAGTAGTAGTAGTAGTTGTTGTTGTTGTTGTTGTTGTTGTCTTCTTTTCTTGTTTATTGTAGTGGTAGTGGTAGTTTTGTTAAAGGAAATGAGAGAGGGAGAGGAAGAGAAAAAGGAAGAAGGAACGAGAGAGAGGGAATAAACATACAACATAATAAAGAAAGAGAAAAAGAGAGAGAGATGGAAGGAGAGAAGAGAATGAATGGATAAAAAACAAAGAGAGAGTGGTGACAAGGTCCGGTGAGGTCCAGTGCAATATCACGACACGGGATACACTCCGACATACGTTAACTTATGGGTGGGTGGAGACTTTACATATATTAATTTTGCTGAGTTACAAGAGAAGAAATCCATTCTCAAACAATTTAAGAAAGAAAAAAAGAATGATAACAAAAATAAATTGTTTGTCGTAACGTAGACAAAATGGAAAATGATGAAGGTCATGATGTTCAAGATCGCGAGTGTATCTTAATCAGCATGTCTCATGTCCTTGTTCTCAATGTAAGCTAGCAATTAGACGGAAACATCGATTTTTTGTAGAATATGTACAACGCTTTGGCGAGTTTCAATCTAAGATCATTGATTAAGCGATCTCAGATTTTGAGCAAGCGGTAAGAAAAGTGTATATCAATCATGCATTGTATTCGCAAGCTAATTGAATACCATATACAAAAATATTGGGTGTGGCTGGAAAATTTTCTATCCAAGGAGGTGACGTCTCGTCCCAAGGAGGAGTGCACCCTTTGTGGCCAGTTAGAAGAGTTCATGGACATGCAATGGATGGAATACCTGAGCCAATCCACCACTTGGAAGGTACTATCCGATCTATACCATCAATACCAGAGGAGACAGGCAGCCTTCGAGACTTACCTACAATCTTGGAGCCTTCTGAGATGGAGGCAATGATCCATGCATTAATGCCCATGAATGTCGAGACTTCTGATTCGCTTAGAGAGGAAGCATCCATACCATTATATGATGGGTGCCGAGTATCTCCCCTGAAGACACTGCTTGCACTCCTAAGTGTGCAAGCAAAATACGGGTGGAGCGATGCGAGTGTGATCGAGTTGTTTAGGTACCATGTATGTATGCTTCGTTGATTTCTTTTCGGCACTATCATTAAAAACATTTGTGCTTTTTCAAGGTGTTTTATGATTTTTTTCAAGTTATCAAAGTATCATATATTACCACTTACAAATGCCATGCCTAAGTCTCGTGATGATGCATGACATGTTTTACAAAAGCTTGGCATGGACTACAACAACATCCATGCATGTATCAACGATTGCATACTGTTTTGAGGAGAATACAAGACTATGGAGATATGTCCAAAGTGTGGTGCTCACAGGCATCAACAGGACTTGCAAGGGCAAACCATCTCTCAAAAAGTTCTTAGATACTTTCCGCTTATCCCCCGCATAAAACACATGTTTCGTACGTTCGGGTGGTATGCACAGAATAGGTCCATAGATGGAGTTCAACGAATATCAGCGGATTCATGCACATGGAGCCACATTGACTCTACCTTCCTAGGCTTTGCTCGAGAGCCAAGGAATCTTCGGCTCGGTCTTGCTATGGATGGCGTGAATCCATTTGGTCTGTGCTCAACTTCTTACACTGTGTGGCTTATAGTCCTTGTCAACTACAATATCCCTCCATGGCTTTCTACGAAGAAAGGATATCTCATCCTTAGTTTACTCATTCCCAGTCGCTACAAAGTCAAAAATATGGATGTGTATCTTCATCCATTAGTTGATGAGCTTAAGATTTTATGGGAGGAGGGGGTCACCATGCAAGATATGAGCAAGCGCGATGGTTGACGGTCCGCCAATATTCGAGCCATTCTCATGTGGACCATGCATGACTTTTCGGGATTCGGAGAGTGCTTTGGTAAGTAGGCTTCGGTTCTCGTTGGTAATATCTATCATAACTCGTTCAAGTTTGTAATCATTGGATAGAGATGTTGGGACAGGTCTGGTTACCTCAGGTTATCATGCCACAGTTAGACTCTCGAAGGTCATGAACCATGAAGAAGATGGTATATTAAGGACACACCGCTTTCTTGCCAAAGGATCATGAACTCAGGGAAGGTTTTCTTGGACGATCTCCAGCACGTATAAATGCCCAAAGCTGGTATGAGCTGAAAATGCTCCACACGGAGTAACATCCAAACGGAATGCGACGGTTCTCAGTTTTCTACGAGTTGCCATATTGGACCCACTTACAGATCAACCACTTATTGGATCCCATGAATATTTTCAAGAATGTGGGCAGCTTGCTATGGGACCACATCACAAGAAAGAGAGACACTATAGGGACACGAATGGATTTGAAGGAGATAGGCAAGATGGAGACGCTTTGGCCGCAATCAAGTGCTGATGGTCGCTTGCAACTACCTCATGCTCCTTGGGTTTTGTCCACTAAAGAAGAGCACATTGTGAAGCAAATAGTTAAGTCTATCCTCACTCCGACGGGTATGATGCGTTCTCTCAGGTCTGTGTTTTCTAAAGAAGACCAATTATTAGGGCTAAAATCCCATGATTGGCATAAGATATGTCAAGTTTATACTACGAATGGATTGTAAGTGGCCTGCGTATTTTGCTATTTGAAGTATAGTCGTTGTTCATAATGCTTTCTCGTTTGTGGCAGTTTGTACTACCGATCGCGATCGCAAGATGCCTTACTCCAGAAATACGCAATGCGATTTATAGGTTGTCGAATTTAGTGCAATGGATCTCACAGAAGGAGATTAAGACGTCCTCTATTGAATCCACGAGGCGGGGAGCAATGGAGATGGTCTATCTCTTTGAGAAATACCTACATACCAGCATCCTCATGATACAAATCCACCTTCTTGTGCATCTTATAGATGAAGTGGAGATTGATGGACCTGTCCATACACAATGGATGTTCTTCTTGGAGCGCTTCATGAAAACCCTGAAAGGCTTTGTATGACAACGAGCTTGGCCAGAAGGTAGCATGGCTAAAGGTTGGTTAGTGTCTGAGGCACTAGTGCATATTTCACAATGGCTACCAACGGTGGATGACGATGATAGACTAATCGGAGATGTGGTGGTTGGAAATGGGGTAGAAAAAAGAATGGATGCTACAATGGAGGAGAAAGTGAATCGGTTTTGTATGTTGTACTATGTCTCTATGGAGACGTGGCTCACTAGGTACCAGCAAGCTAGGAAATATCGAGAGGAAGCGCGATCTTAATTTTGACATAGTACGCACCATCGACCGATTCGATATCCGGAGGGCATGGAGGAGATGCCGCGGTTTATGTCAACGCGATGGTTACATGGAGCTTTGGCCGCAGCGTCTCGCGAAGGGGCGGAGGTCTCAACCGAGGAGTGGGAATTCTTAAGGGGATGTAGTCCAAAGGTGATGATGCGTTTAAGGTTTGTCGTATCTATATTTTATATGCAACAAATAATTGAGTGTTTCAATGTACAGTACAAAATATATCGTGCAGCATGGTCGCACGGACGACATTTTCGCATGGAGCATATTGAAAAAATGCTCTCCACAACAGATTGTGGTATCATGACAAGGTTTGAGCAAGAGAGCCGACGATGAGCAACGGATCCAAACACAGTTATAGATGAGATGGAGTATTTTGGGAACTTGCAAAGTATTGCCATGGTGGATTACCGTAGCTTCTCCATGATTCTATTCGATGTGCAGTGGTTCAAAGTGGTACTTGAAGGAGCTGGAGCAACAGTTCGACGAGGTCCATCTGGATTTCTCGAAATAGATTCCAAAAAAAAAAAGAATGGATTTGCACGACACGTTTGTGTTGTCGGCCCATTGTGAACATGTGCATGAACTCATGTGTTTTTTAATTGTATTACAACATGGTACATGTCACAATAGTTAAATCTCTCTTGTACGTAATTGTGAACATGTAATTTTCTATCCAAACCCTCGACAACCTCGATGGTAGTATGTTATACCTTCAGCTCCCTGAAGTGCGAGAGTATATGATCAAAGCGATGTTCGGAGCATAGATGAGGACAATATGCAAATAGAGGGTCAATATTGCAAGGGGTGGAGGCCATCAAAAGCTTGGAGCATGTAGAGGAGCCATCATCAGGTAACAATGATGAAAATACATGAGTCCAAGAATTCTTTAAGAATGAGATGGACTCATTCTTTTGTGGTGACATAATTAACGGCCTTCCTGTGTATGCGGGGTTGTGTCAGGAGATTGATATGAGACCATAGGGTACTTTATACTTGGAGCATTCACCTACTCAATTCATTAACGAGCGAATCAATTATAAGGGTATATAATATATGAATTTTAAGTAAGATAATTTTTTTAAGATTTATATTACCGTGCTTTGTATGATTTATATTGATTATGCTAACATCATTTTTTGTTTGTGCAGGTGACCTTTGTGGATATTTAGATCATCAGGATGGGTCGAGGGATGAGCGACGAGGAGCTACAGGAAATATATACACGTATGTCTCCAGATTAGATGGTGAGATTCAGAGATATGGCGGACTAAGAGTTGTCTCTGACACTGTCAAGCCGCTCTATTAGATCTACTTCAGCGCGCTCTGATCCTTCAATTTCTAGTAGATGAGGTCGACACTCCAGACTTGGGCCAGATGAAGGAAGTGGTTCAGGGGGATGGTGCAGAGATCCGGATGCAGTGAGCCCGCAGTTGGCTCGGGATACAGGTGCTACTCCTCGCCCTCATGGCGATTTGAGAGAGCGTGGCTCAGGTGGTTGCTGTGGAGGTACGGACGCAGTGTCTCCGTCTTGTCGTTCTGCTGGAGTTGCGTCACCTTCTGGATTTGTCACACCTGTGGGGACGTCTACTCCACTCACTTCGTCTTTTTCTCAGTCGTTCGCAAGTGGCACCTCTATGGGTGCTACTCTGATAGATACTACCCCAGTAGTTACACCAGATGTATAGGGGTCTCCTAGATATGCCCAGGAGCGTTGTCGCAGGTGGGAGAGGATCCATCTTAGGCATACCCCAGAGGGGTATGCCTACCTTATAGATGATAGGTCAGGAGCCATCATCATGAATGATGAGGGGAGGAGGGTGATGGCTCGCATGAGAGAGTTGTGCCAACAAGTTTTTCGGTACAATGTCTTGGATAATTGGGAAGAACATACCAGAGGGGAGCAAGGACTATATAATAGCATCCTTGCATGAGGAGTTTTCGGTACCAGCCACAGCAGATAGGTTTTCTACAGGCTGGATGATGGAATGCATGCGTGCATATATGTCACACAGACGATCGGACGCAGGCACTCAAGAGTGGGGCTTCAAAGCCCGAGTGGCTAGATGCGAATGATTGGCGTCAACTCAAGGAGGAGGCTATAGATTCTCTAGGAAGTTGGAGACATCAGCGCTAGGCGGCGAGGGTATGACTAGAGGTCGAAGTGGTCCATCATCTTGGGAGTGGCGGCCACAGGAGATATATGGAGGACTTTGTAAGTTTTTATTTTGTTTTGCTTGCTTATTTTTTTGCAATATCCTTTGTACTGACAATCGTGTTTCTAACAGTTGTATTTTGTTTTTTTTGTAGCATTCCATTACAAATTGCGATCCCATCGGCCTTGAGACTCGATATGCAGAGAGGCACGGTCTCACTGCATTGATCGATCGATTGTATGGATGCGGCGGTCTTGTAAGTCACTCATCTTTCTTGTTCGTAGTTACTATGTTTAATTAGAATGAATTATTGTATGGTGGACTGATGTGTAGTTGTTTCTTTTTTTGGAGAGTCCGTTCGATGCTCCTTTGCGAGACGGGACGAGGTTTCGGATGGCGAGGATCTATAGCTCGCCCTTGGATCTATGGAGCTCACATACCCTTCTTTTTTGGTCACGTGATATGTGTAGACATTTTCTATGTAGTAGTAGTATCTTGCCATGATTGTACCGGTTTCTTTCATTATGCGATCATGTATTTATTTCATGTATCAGTGTTATGATTTAAGTACACTTTGCCTTTATTTATATGAGCATTGTACACATTACTGAAACTATTTTGTATGGCCCAAATAAAGCACATAATGCTATATGACTGCCCTGCCACAAATTTTTTTCCCCTTGTTACCGTTGCTATTAGCGTCGCAAATTTACTGCACGTGTAACTATTAGCGTCACAAAATGTATCGCAAAGTGTCATTATTAGCATCATTGAAGCGTCGTTATTGGCGACGCCAGAGAACAGTCAGTATCAGCGTCGTTATCAGCATCGCTATTTGAGTCGGTATTAGCGTCGCAAATGCGTCGTTATTGGCGATGCCATAGAATAGTTGGTATCAGCATCGCTATTTGCGTCGGTATCATCGTCGCATTTTTGCGACGACGGGGGAAATTTTCTTTATGAACATTTTCCTCACTTTTAACGTCGACATAAGGCCTATATCTTGTAGTGTTAGTTCATGAATGGTGCTAAGTTGTATTGCTACTTGGTTATTGGTTAGGTTCTTTAAGCATTTGATTTCCCTCCGATCCAACATATGTGGTGAATGAAGGTAGGCTCATACTTGACAGCTCATATAGTTCATTCTCCAATATGGGTTTTGCATCATAGAGGTGCATGTGCTTCTCTCACCCAACTTCTAGCCTTTTCAAGTATTTCCAATTATTATTTTGGGGTTAGGGTACTCTCCAACTTTCATACTTCCATTTTTCTTCATTTTCGGAGTAGATGTTTTTGCCTCTAGAGCAAGGACTTATTCTTCCTTAGTTTACATTCTAATATGATCTATTTTCAGGGTGAATTTCACTTCATCTCCCTTTTTTCTCCTTTTTCAATTCTTCTTCCTATTGATGATGCCTCTTGTTTGCTAGGCTTGGCACTATGAGAGCCAACCTATTTTCTTGGAGTTTAGCCATTGTGTGTTCAAAGTTATTCAAGTGGCATCATTTTCTGGTGCTTCCACACTGAAAAGTTTGAGTGGCACTAAAGGTACAATTGCCAACATAGTAGAGGTTTTCCATGTGGGACAATTGGCATATAAATGCATGACACCACACTTTGGACATCTCAAATTCATTTCTGTCTTTGTGAGCTTGTTCTTTCCCTGGATATCTCAATGAAATATGTCATAGGTGGCCATAGGTTGAAGAGGTGAGAGGTTCCTAGGTTCCCCCATCCCTAAACTTCTTCCTATATCCAAAGCCATCATGAAAGTGATCTAAAATCCATGAGCATAGAATACCCTTCCTTGTTTGTAAGTGATATAAGGGTTCACATAAGGTTCATATTCTAGTGTCTCTTCCAAGAAGGACATGAGTGTGTACGAGTAATGATGAATCCATGTGGTCTACATATTCCTATCACATTGATATATGCCCTAGGTACTACAAATCTTTGCTCATTGGATGTTGCCAATGCAAGTGAAGCTCCCCTTCCATAGTTAAATAGTTTATTCATATGATGAAATGGTTGTGGATAGTATTGTGGATAGGGCAACCTCTCAAACAATCGATCATACATCGCATTATGTTTGAATCTTCCAAAATTTGTAAAGTGTACAACCAAGGATTAGGGGTTCCATTGAAAGGTGGTTGCTATTGACTCTGAAGGCATTGCATCTATAGTCTTATGAATTGCTTCAATTTTGCAAGTTTCATAGCCATATCTTGTCCATGCCTTTCCCTTTATCTTTCATGTTAGAGAGAGGTTGCTCACTACCGATGGTGGATCTCTTGTTAGGTATAGTTATAATGTTTGTTTGTTGAATAGCTAATTTAGTGTGTCTTTTCTTTAGTAAGTCCTCATGACATGCATTACTTCTTCAAAATCCTTGGCTACTAATATATCCCTTTGTAGACTTGAATTGTTGGCTAGCACTTTGCATAACTCCTTATATGTTACTTAGGAAGGTCACTCATGAATATATATGTGCATCACATGGGTTCAAAATAAGGTATTTTTGAAATACTATTTTTATTAAAAAATTGCATACAAAAGTGTGCGATATAAAGGGATTTTTAAAGATTGAATAGAAAAAGTTTTTGTTTTATTCATGGAAAATTCACAAATAAGGATATGTATAAATAGGCCTTGAATGCATATGATGTAGAGGATACCGTTATAGTGAACCCCATGATATTTTTTCTCATGTCAATAAGTATTATAGAAATAGCCTTATGCATGGATTGTTTAGCCATTATCAACATCCTCTTGTAGGGACTCTAAATATGGATGATATAGTCACATGGATTTCTTCCTTATCATATTGGCTTACATTCATGAGTTTGACTATTAGATTATTAGCCTATCTAGATTTTGAGATGCTATTGATAAAGAGACCCTTGAGTACATAAAAATCATTGCATTTAACATCGTCTAGGCTAGTGAACCAAGATCTACTCTTCTCTCCTAAACTTAGCCCAAACGCTTATGTTCATTTGTTTGAGTCTTAGAGATTGTTAACCTCATAGACTTGTTCAAATTGCTCCATTAAGCTATATAGATTGCCCATCTCTTTGTAATTCTTGATTTTCTTTGTGAATATATGAATTTTTGCTTGGTTCATGGTGTTGGGTGCTATTTCAAGTCTAACTAGGATTTAGTCTGCCAATCTAGCACTACTTCACTCATTAGTTGAATTGTATATCAACCAATTTTTGATTAGTTACTAGTTAGGATTTAGGCTACCAATGTAGCACTACTTTTCTCATTAGTTGAATTGTCTAGCAACCAATTTTCAAGATTTTAGATGGGCTGAGATGCAATTTGAGGGCTCTTTCCCTGTCAGCATTTTCTCATGATCCAATTCTTCTTTGTGAATGCTAATATATGCTAGAGTTGGTTTAATTTGGCCTCTCTTATTTTCCTGGCAATCCTCTATGCCTATGTGAACCTAGTGACTTGCTATACATCGGATCTTTTCCTCTTCCATTGTGTTAAGACAAGCTCAACAATGGGACTTTGGACACCCTTTTATTCATTCAAGAGGTTCAACCATGAAGCACAATTCTATCTCTCACCTAGCCTCTCATGCCCATTTTGAATATCAAGGTCTATCATTATAGTGAGCTTGCAAATAAAAAAAGAAATTAGCATCAAATTTGGGAAAAAAATGAAAAAAATGAGAAAAGCATTTTATTTGGAAACCTTCAAAAATTGTTTGTGGTCTTCTCTCAAGCATGAAGGATGCACTTGTGAGCTCCATATAATCCACAAATGTGTTCCTTTGATTCTCAACCCTCTATGACCCTACCATGCAAGGAAGAAGCATGAGCATAGGCATGAGAGAGTGCTCAAGAGAAAGAATGAGGCTTCATCCACATAGTCAAAGCAAGAAGGAAAGTACACAAAGTTTACATACACATGAATAGCCCATTCTATTTTTTCACATCCCTTTAAATACATGAAAATTAGGGTTAGGGTTTTTCCATCCCCCTTAGGCATTCTTCCCCCTTTGTGGTCCTTCTAGCTAGTCATGGCTCTTTTTACATATAATCAAACCTTAGTCTTGATGAAAGCATAGACCTTACACAAGTTGTGATCACAATGCTAGCTGATTAAATCAATTTACAAGAGACTGAGACTGGATCTCATTAAAATAATGGCATAAGATGTTACAAAAATTATTATTTGTCAAAAAATTTATGGGCTTCTTTTCTTTATCTCGGCCTTCTTACAGTTAATGTCTTCTAAGTCTACTAGCTTAGTATCTCTTGTGTTGTCCTTCCTACATGCACTATCAATGTATATTGGTCATTTTGCATTAGTAATTGCCGAGTTTCTATTGGAAATTTGCTAGGTTAAAACCTAGGTGATCTTCAATTGAGCTACAGGTAGACATGATACCTAACTCTTCTTATGTGACTAGGGTTTTGATGAGGATGTCTATTGCATGTGGGCTCTAGCATTTGTTTCAATAGTAAGGATTGTTTTCTACTCTTTTGGGAGGTAGGGATCACGTGGACAAGTTTCCTCCTCATGTAGCTCTTATGAACTTAGAATTCGAAAGAAGCTATGATACCTAGTTTTTCTCCTCTGGAAACCTCTTTTGGGAGATTGGGACCAAGTGGATAGGTTTCCTCCTTGTGCACCTTACCAACTTTGAGTTGGAAAGGTACGGATACCTAGGTGCCCAAACCTAATGTTTAGCCAACCATGAAGAGCTTCAATCAATCAACAAATGCATGATGAGTTAGTGTAGTGAATGATCAATAGAGTGATGTGATTGGCTCTAGTTGGGGTTATGCTCGGGGTAAGCTAACTCTTAACTTGATTGAGTTACTGGTAGTTCCTAGTTGAGTCACAATTCATGTAGTATGTCTGAGGTCAAGAGAGTGTTTCCAATTCTTGGGTTTGACAATGAGTCAAGGGTGTAACCCTACCTCATACACACTTGGCCTTGTGCTTAGTCGTTTGTCCAAGTGGGGGTTTTCTTACTTTAAGCTAGCATGATATAACAATTTGTAATGGACTTGCCCACACTGCTAGTGTCTGAGCCCCAAGAGTATCATCAACAATCCTACACTACAACAAAAAGGCTCCATAGACGCGCTTGTAGATGCAATATTTGAAGTGTGTTTAAAAATGTCGGGCATATTTATTACCACATCTACTAGCACGTCTAAAATTTCATGTCTACAAGTGCGCTTATAGTGAAAACTACAAGTGCATATAGACGCGCTCCGTAAATATATAATCATATTTATAAAAAAGTAGATATATTCATATTCTGTGTCTATACACACGTGTAACTACGCGTCTAAAAAGGCGTGTACTCTGTAAATTTTTGACAATAATAGATGCGCATTTTTCCTACAATTTAGACGCGCGGATAAACGCACAAAACAGAGGTATGAAAAAAAAACCAGAGAGCATGTGGCTTTGCAAGCCACATGCTCTTTGGTTTTTTCCCCCCATCAACATCAAATTGTATGCTTAGGGAAAACAAAGAAAGATTATTATACTAAAAGCAAAAGAATGTGAAGAGCCAAAGTCCATATATTGATAATAACACATGATGATCGTACTGTGCTGAAACATTTGTACATATTTCGAAGATTTTTGTACTGAAAACAAAACAATGTATGTAGAACACGAAATTTCATATATATAGATGAAATGTTTTTACATGACGAGTTCTAGTGCTTGTGACCTCAAGCATAGTCATGGTCGCAAGCACTAGCTGAAAGTAATACATATCAAAAATGAAAACTACAAACCAAGGGGAGGCATGCATGCATGGGGCTCCTCTACATCTCCTCAGAAGAGGCATCATCGTCGCTACCACCACCGCTACCGGTGCCATTGCTGTTGCCGCTGCCGCCATTGCTACTGCTAGTCCCCCCTTTGCTATCCTCAATTGCATCAAGGTTCGCCTACACAAAGGATTAAGGTATATAAATACCATTACAAATAATAAATTAGAGTTACCTATACTTTTCATATAAAAAATAAAACATACCTTTTCTGGTTGTGGAATCCTCATGGCACGATTATATTTCTCCTCCGTGATTAGCCCCTCCTCGTAGAAATGCTACCAAGTGGATGCCCGGTTATGACCTCAATAGTAGCCTACCTCTCTAGGAGTAGGCATCCTACCAACGATATGATACTACAAAACAATTTTAACATACAACGTATTAGAACACACTACATAATGAATTGAAACAAATTATAAAATTTAATTTAAAAATAAATCAAATAATACTTACAAACTCAACCTCCCATGACTCCTTGCCACCTGATCCATGATGCGACGATCCCATGGTTGCCATCTGGATACGTCACGCCTCTGCATGCTGGCAACTTGTCATTTTCTCTACTGCTCTCTCCTTTCCACTCCCTACGGTGGCAATTGAGTGGTTGGCCATATCGAGGGCGCCCCTGATCTTGTCTCCGCAGTGACTCCTTGGCATGCGTCATAAGGTGAGACCTGTTGTTATGAAGCGTGTCTCTCACCTTTGACCGTCCCCAATGATCTGAGAATCGTGAATTCTCGGGGTTAGGGTACTTTCTATGTACTGCCCACAGTACCTCTTGCCACAAACCATTTTTTTGGTGCTTGAAGGGAATCATACAATCTTTGGATGTGGCATGTACGACACTCCTCAAGTAGGCTATCACTTCCCTCCCCTCAGGGTTATGCAAGATACCACCAACATCTGTGACAGAGTAGTACATTTGTGGAGGCTCACCTCTCTCATTTCCCGATAAGGGTGATTTAGAGCCACCTCTTAGGCAACCCCCACAAAGCCCTCGACCTCCTCATCCTCCCACAGGACTCTCCATCCTTCCTTGACGGGCACTACCCTCTACCTCACTCGATGCACGTGCTTCTGCAGTTGCACGTGCTTCAGCCGATCCATGTACTTCAACTGATCCCTGTGCATCAGCTGATTTGTGTGTATGCATAGTGCGTGGAGTACTTGTTAGTAGAGGTGTAGCAAGGTTTGGTGTGCCAAGATTTGGTGTTTGTGTGGCAGTGCTAGGCAAATATGTGATAGGTGTCCCAGACATGACACTAAAAACCTCCTTTGCAGTGGGAGGCCGACCAAGATAACTAGTCATCTCCCCCATGAATTGCTCCTTGTTTGGAAAACCTCCAAAAAAACTACTAACATCTCTAGAAAACTCCGCTAAGGTGTTGTTCATGCGTTCCAACTCAGGATTAGTGCTGGAAGATCTAGGATTCCACATCTACACAAGCAAAAATCCATTACTACCCTGTGCAGATAAAACATATTACATGCTACGTCTATATACTACAAAAGAAAGGACCTATAGGCGCGCACTGTACACGCGAAATAGCGGGTGTGTTTATTAGCGCCTCTATTCGCGCTAGTATATAAAACACGTCTATATACCCGCATTTTTAAACGCACTTATAGATGCAAAAATAAACACGCATATTTTTTATTTCTCATAAAGTCCCTAAATATGACCAAACATCTTAACAACTAGTATTTTTCTGAATACATTACCAACTTTACTTCTTTCTAAGTATTACAAATATACATCCAATCATTCAAACCTAATTATATATGCTACAATGAATGATCAATCTCATCTTCAATGAGATCGGCCCTTGCTAGACTATCTACCTCTAGGTCTATGTTACCAATAGGCAATGAAACAAATAAGTCTATCCCACTATCAGATGTATTGCTATACTCAATTTCTTCTTCATCATCTGCAACCATATTGTTATCCTCTTCTACGCTTCCTTGAACATCCTCGCGGGGATAATCTTGCACTGCATCATGTATATCATCGATCATGGCATCATCATGTGCATCATCATTGATTGTTGGATTGTCATCAACTATCTCTATGTTGGTAGCATTGCTATATATTGGTTTTGAACGATTATATATGGGGATAACGTGCCACCATTGGTTATTGTTTACCATTGGGTGATACACAACCTTCATTTAAAAAATAAAAAGTAAGTAACTTAGATATTTATTGTATTTTGAGAATGTATGAAGAAGTAATATATATAAAAATAAATAGCTTCTAATATACCTGCTCTCATTGTTGAGGTAGTACGAATGTGTCATTCTTGCCTTGGTGAAATTTTGTAGAGTCAACCATTACAAAACCACTTGGATGACGTCAATTGTGCAATGCTCACCCGTTGTTACTACTTCTTTAAACCACTTCATATCTAGTATATATATAAAAATTTGCCTAAACTCAAGCTTCAAAATATCTAGGATCAAGTCACAATAACCTTCCATGGTGCCATTGGTATCCTGGAAGTTTGCAAGGATACCACAATCCTGGGTATTTCTCTTATCATCTATACGTTGAGTTCGAAAATGTTTGCCTTCACACCAAATAGCATTGAACAATGTGCACTAGTAGTACATTGTTGAGATCATATTAATGATTTAGTTAAAGATGAAACATGTAAAATTATTATATCATATATAACTAAAGATAATTTAATTATAAGTATGTCTCACCTTTGATAAGCAACCTCGTGCGTATTCCCACTCCTCTTGCGATATATCCATCGCCTCCTCTTTTTTCATCTTCTCCATTTCTTCATGTAGCCAATCTATATCAATATGATGTGGAAGTGCACTTAAATGTTCTGGATATGGGATATTACGTCCATGTCTAGCTCGAAATGCTTGCCTTTTGCTTACTCTTCTTGCCCTTGCTTCTTTACATAGTGTCACCCATTTGCTCATTACTTCGCTGTTAAGCACACAAAATACATTTAACTTACGAAGTTCCTATTTCATTAGCACTTTTCTCCTTCCTTTTCCTTGAGATATTATAGAGGTCATCCTCAAATCTTCATCATCATTCCATAGTCATGATAAAGAGGGGTCCACCTTAGTAAGATATTTAGAGATTTGTACAAGGGATGATTGCACTAACCAACCCTCAGCCATGCTTTCCTCGGGCCGTGCATTTTGCCTTACAAAATCTTTTAGGGTTTTCATAAAGCGCTATAGAAAAAACATCCACCTTGCATGAACTATCCCACAAATTGCGATCTCATCAATCAGATGTACGAGTAAGTGTACTTGAGTAGTCAAAATGGAGCGAGGAAAAGTTTCCTCTACCAAATAAACCACCTCAATGGATAATACTCGAGCCTCTTGCAACATATTTGGATCGATTTCCTTCAAACTCACAAATCTACCAACATGCTATTGAGAACGATGATTAGTTTTGTCCAGAAATTCAAGCGGGTTTACTATGTGATGTATGTAATATGTAAACTAACAAATAAGTATAAAGTATACATACCTCGTGAGCTCACCCATCTTGTAAATGATATCATGCACATCTTTCGAAACAATGCTAGTAGGAAGGATGAACTGTATGTAAATATTCATACATTGTTAATTAGTCTACATAGTTACTCCACTAATTAATATATTTATGGCTATGAAAATCCTTACCTGAATCATTTTGTGCCAATCGTGAGACTTTAAACCGGATAGTTGCTCCACACCTCTTTTCTTTTTCTTTATGAAGGCTCCCTTGAGGCATCTCATATATCCTATGGGAGTTCGAAAGCTACATATCTACTACTTCACCATCTTTTCTTCGGTCTTCGACAACATCCAAGGTGCATGCGGTAACTCGATCTTTCCCCTGGGTCCGATGCGTGGCCAAGCTCATCTCATACATCCAATGCTACGTAAATCCTCCCTTACATTGACAGAATCACGAGCCTCGATTAAGTGATCCCATAATGTAGAGGCAACATTCCTGAATATATGCATGGGGTCCAATAGGTGATTGATTTTGAGTTCAGTCCATTATGGGAGACGAAAAAATATAGAGAATCTAAGGCACAAACAATATATTATTTATTATTCTCATAATGGAGTGTACTTTAAAGACAAACAAAAGAAGTAAACTAGTTACCGACTCATGCCGAGTGGAGGATGATCATTGGCGTGTGTCCAAGTATCCTTCCAATCTTGAATGGTCAGAGATTGTGGAGTTCTTCCATTAGTGGGGGGTGCATATTTAGGGTGGTCAATAGGAAGAAAACGATGATGATTGTCATAGATAACCTTCTTCAAGTGTGTCGGTCTAGAAGAAACCAAAGAGGGACCGCAAATTGGACATGCATGATATCCTGATGTACTTAAACCTGTAAAAACAAGTGGGTTAATGATGACATATATTTGATTAAGGGTAAGAATGAATAAAATAGAGTATGCAACTACTTGAACACTCTCCATAGCCTGGAAAGTCATGCATGGTCCACAACAACATGCCCTTTAAAGTGAAATCTCTAGAGGACAATGATGCACTCACATCTTGCACCTCAATACCTCTCTGTGGCATTTCTAGCTCCTCGATCAAAGGCTCTAAGTAAACGTCCATGTTTTTTACTTTGTGTTTTCCAAGAATCAAAAGGGACAACATTACATGTCCTTTTTTTATTGCCATGGACAGAGGGATATTATAGTTCACCAATACCACTGGCCATACACTATATGAGGTGCTTTTGATGCCAAATGGATTTATTCTATCTAATCCTAGACCAAATCTCAAATTTCTGGGCTCTTCTTTGAAAGTAAGCCACAAATTGTCTATGTGTTGCCAAGCTGGTGTGTCTATTCTCCACTTTCCATCACTTGAATGGCGATTAGCATGCCATGACATGAGTCTCGCAATAGATTCACACTTAAATATAAGTTGAATACGTGGAATAATAGGAAAATGTCCTAAAACCTTTCGAGGCACATCCATTGATTTCATCTCTTGGTTGTATCTTGGTTCACCACAAATAGGACACTGTCGTGCAGATGCATGATTCCCACGAAACAAGATGCAATCATTGACACGTGCATGGATTTTAACGTAATCGAGACCTCCAAGAGATGTCAAGAAACGCCTTGCTTGCTCCCTTCTAATTGGTAATTTATTTCCATTTGGAAGCATTTGTGATAATAACCTGCATATATTATGCAAATAGAGTTAACAAACCGCGAATATTGTCTAGAAGCATTTATAAATTAACATCAAATGATACATACTTCAATAATGCATTCAATCTAGTATTTTTACATCCATAAATGGTTTGTAAGTTCAATATCTTGAGACATGCACGTAGAACGGAGTAGGTGCAATCTTCGTACAATGGAGTTTTCGACGCTATATGTCCATGGGTCATCTATATCTCTAGTGGCGCCCTCCCCCCGAACCTCATGGGAAAATAAATCGTGCACCATATTTTCCAAACTCTCTTCCTCCAAAACTTGATGGGGCATTTGAAGAGGGCTGCTATCGTCATCATCAGTCTCTACTCTTCTTGAGGACTCTGCTTTCTCGCGTCGACGCTTTGCAGCCTCTCGACGCCCTAGAGGGACCATTTGAGGATGTGGTACCGCATCCTACTCAATTAAAAAAAGGATGTTTTATTTAATGGTGAAGACGCAACATAGACCAATAATATTTGTGCAAATAAATTAATAAAAATTATTGGGTCTTTTTCTTGGTCCCACTCTCCGTACATGCTGAGGTGTAACATTGTGATTTGACGTGCTCGAAAAAAACATCCTTAACAATGATCACACATACATTTGATTTTCCGTCATAGCCAAGCGTCTCGATTGTGAAGATGCAATGTCTCATCCTCACTGGAGAATGTACTGTTTGTTGACTCAGCATGTCCCATACTAATAGAAGATGATGACATAATTACACCTGAATCATAAGGAGATATATGATTTCATTTGGTATATATGTCATATTCCCTAAATGCATTGATACTTACAACATGGAGGCAAACATTTTGATATTAAAAGACTAGGAAAGTCATGTTGATTCAAAAACAACCAAAGGCTAGCATCTAATCAGTTTAATTGTAACTGTGCATCTATCAGTGCGTGTAATATGTCTTATCTGCGTAATTACATGCGCTTACAGACGTGCCATGCAAATATAATAAAAATTTAAAAAAAATTATGGCTTTCTTTTCAAACCAGTGCTTTTCTGCATTTTTTGCGCGTTTTCTGCAGTTCAAGCTCGACATCACTAATCATGTCTATCTATCACTTCATGAAGACAATGAGGGAAGGAAATAAGAGTAAAAAGAGGATAGGAGGAAGGAAGATCCAAAGAGTAAAGAACAAGAGCCAAACAGCAAGGAAGAGAAGAAGATTCAAGCAACTTACCAAGGGAAGGGAGAAGGAGGACAAGGAGCTTGCAACCTAGCCGCCACCCGTCGAAACAAGCAAAGAAGGTGAGTTATTCTTCTCTCTCTCAATCTTGTTTGCTTTCTCTATCTGTTTGTCTCTCTCTCTCTCTTTACATGCTATAGACTGTCATCTATGGAGGTTTTTTTGCGTGTTTTTTTATAATAGTTTGCAAAATATGGTTCGACTGTGCGCGTCTAGATGACAGCGTAGACGTAGGTATAGACACAAGAATAGATACGCTGACAGACGCACACAGAGATGCAGATATAGACGTAGCATGTAATATGTTTTATCTGCACAGGGTAGTAATGGATTTTTGCTTGTGTAGATGTGGAATCCTGGATCTTCCAGCACTGATCCTGAGTTGGAACGCATGAACTTAGCGGAGTTTTCTAGAGGTGTTAGTAGCTTTTTTGGAGGTTTTTCTAACAAGGAGAAATTCATGGGGGAGATGACCAATTATCTTGGTCGCCCTCCCACTGCAAAGGAGGTTTTCAGTGTCATGTCTGGGACACCTATCACATCTTTGCCTAGCACTGCCGCACAAACACCAAACCTTGGCACATCAAACCTTGGTACACCTCTAGTAACAGGTACTCCACGCACTATGCATACAAAAAGATCAACTGATGCATAGGGATCAGCTGAAGTACATGGATCAGCCGAAGCACGTGCATCTGCAGAAGCAAGTGCATCGAGTGAGGTAGAGGGTAGTGCCTGTCGAGGGAGGAGGGAGAGTCGTGCCGGAGGACGAGGAGGTCGAGGGCTTTGTGGGGGTTGCCTAGGAGGTGGCTCTCGATCACCCTCACCGGGAAATGAGAGAGGTGAGCCTCCACAAATGTACTACTCTGTCACTGATGTTGGTGGTATCTTGCATAACCCTGAGGGGAGGGAAGTGATAGCCTACTTGAGGAGTGTCATGCATGCCACATACAAAGATTGTACGATTCCCTTCAAGCACCAAAAAAATGATTTGTGGCAAGAGGTGCTGCGGGCAGTACATAGAAGGTACCCTAATCCCAAGAATGCATGATTCTCAGATGATTGGGGATGGTCAAAGGTGAGAGATGCACTTCATAACAAGAGGTCTCACCTTATGACACGCGCCAAGGAGTCACTGTGGAGACAAGAGCAGGGGTGCCATAGATATATGGCCAACCACCCAATTGCCATTGCAAGGAGTGGAAAGAGGCCAAGAAGAGAGCAACAGAGAAAAGGACAAGTTGCCAGCATACAGAGGCGCGATATATCTAGATAGCAACCATGGGATCATCGCATTATGGATCGGGTGGTAGGGAGTCATGGGAGGCTGAGTTTGTAAGTATTATTTGATTTCTTTTTTTAAATTAAATTTTGTAATTTGTTTCAATTCATTATGTAGTGTGTTCTAATATGTTGTATGTTCAAATTGTTTTGTAGTATCATATCGTTGGTAGGATGCCTACTCCTAGAGAGGTAGGCTACCATCGAGGTCATAACCGGGCATCCACTTGGCAGCATTTCTACGAGGAGGGACTCATCACGGAGGAGCAATATAATCGTACCATGAGAATTCCACAACCAGAAGATATATGTTTTATTTTTTACATGAAAAGTATATGTAACTCTAATTTATTGTTTGTAATGGTATTTATATACCTTAATTCTTTGTGTAAGTGAACCCTGATGCAGTTGAGGATAGCGAAGGGGGGACTAGCAGTAGCGGTGGCGGCAGCAGCATTGGCACCGGCAGCGGTGGTGGTAGCGACGATGATGCCTCTTCTGAGGAGATGTAGAGGAGCCCCATGCATGCATGCCTCCCCTTGGCTTGTAGTTTTTATTTTTGATATGTATTACTTTTAGCTAGTGCTTGCGACCATGACCATGCTTGAGGTCACAAGCACTATAACTCATCATGTAAAAACGTTTCATCTATACATATGAAATTTCGTATTCTACATACATTGTTTTGTTTTCAGTACAAAAATCTTCGAAATAATCTTTCTCTGTTTTTCCTAAGCATACAATTTGATGTTGATGGGAGGAAAAAAACCAGAGAGCATATGGCTTCCAAAGCCACATGCTCTCTGGTTTTTTTTTCATACCTCTGTTTTGCATGTCTATTAGCGCGTCTAAATTGCAGGAAAAATGCGCGTCTATTATCGTCAAAATTTTGCAGAGTACGCGCCTTTTTAGACATGTAGTTACACGCGTATATAGACACAGAATATGAATATATCTACTTTTTTATAAATATGATTATATATTTACGGAGCATTTCAATATGCGCGTCAATATGCACGTCTATATGCAGGTGTAAGTTTCACTATAAGCGCGCTTTTAGACGCGAAATTTTAGACGCGGCAGTAGACACAGTAATAAACATGCCCGACATTTTTTAACACGGTTCAAATATTGCGTCTACAAGCGCGTCTATGGAGCCTTTTTGTTGTAGTGATATCTACTTCTATACCCACGTCTGTCAGCGCGTCTAAAAACACGTCTACACTGTCATCTAGACGCACTGATAGATAGGCAAAGTCGGACCATATTTTGCAAATTGTTATAAAAAACACGCAAAAAACCTCCTTAGATGACAGTCTAAAGCATGTAAAGAGAGAGAGAGAGAGAGAGAGAGAGAGAGAGAGAGAGAGAGAGAAATAGACAAAGAGAAAGCAAACAAGATTGAGAGAGAGAAGAAGAACTCACCTTCTTTGCTTGTTCCGATGGATGGCGGCTAGGTTGCAAGCTCCTTGTCCTCCTTCTCCCTTCCCTTGGTAGGTTGCTTGATTCTTCTTCTCTTCCTTGCTGTTTGGCTCTTGTTCTTTATTCTTTGGCTCTTCCTTCCTCCTGTCCTCTTTTTACTCTTATTTCCTTCCCTCATTGTCTTCATGAAGTGATAGATAGACATGATTAGTGATGTCGAGCTTGAACTGCAGAAAACACACAAAAAATGCAGGAAAGCACCGGTTTGAAAAAAAAACCACAATTTTTTTTTAAAAAAATTAATATTTGTGTGGCGCGTCTGTAAGCACGTATAATTGTGCGTCTATATGCACAGATAAAATATATTACACGTGTTGATAGATACGTAATTACAATTAAACTGATTAAATGCTAGCTTATGGTTTTTTTTGGATCAACATGACTTTCCTAGTCTTTCAATATCAAAATGTTTGTCTCCATGTTGTAAGTATCAAAATATTTAGGGAATATGACATATATACCAAATGAAATCATATATGTCCTTATGATTCAGGTGTAATTATGTCATCATCTTCTACTAGTATGGGACACGCTGAGTCAACAAACAGTACATCCTCCAGTGAGGATGAGACATTGCGTCTTCACAATCGAGACACTTGGCTACGATGGAAAGTCAAATGTATGTGTGATCGTTGTTGAGGATGTTTTTTTCGAGCACGTCGAATCACAATGTCACACCTTAGTATGTACAGAGAGTGGGACCAAGAAAAAGACCCAGTAATTTTTATTGCTTTATTTGCACAAATATTATTGATCTATGTTGCGTCTTCACCATTAAACAAAACCCCCTTTTTTTTATTAAGCAGGATGCGGTACCACATCCTTAAATGGTCCCTCCAGGGCGTCGAGAGGCTATGAAGCATCGACGCAAGGAGGCAGAGTCCTCAAGAATAGTAGAGATTGATGACGACGATAGCAGCCCTCTTCAAATGCCCCATCACGTTTTGGAGGAAGAGATTTTGGACAAAATGGTGCACAATTTATTTTCCCATGAGGTTCAGGGGGAGGATGCCACTAGAGAGATAGATGACCTGCTACACATAGCATCGAAAACTCCATTGTACGAAGGTTGCACATACTCCGTTCTACGTGCATCCTCTCGAGATACTGAATTTACAAACAATTTATGAATGGAGTAATACTAGCTTGAATGCATTATTAAAGTATGTATCATTTGATATTAAGTCATAAATGCTTCTAGACAATATTCGCGGTTTGTTAACTCTGTTTGCACAATATATGCAGGTTATTGTCACAAATGCTTTCAAATGAAAATAAATTACCAACTAGAAGGGAGCAAGCAAGGCATTTCTTGACATCTCTTGGAGGTCTTGATTACGTTAAAATCCATACATGTATCAATGATTGTATCTTGTTTCGTGGGGATCATGCATCTGCATGACAGTGTCCTATTTGTGGTGAACCAAGATACAACCAAGAGATGAAATCAATGGATGTGCCTCATATGGTTTTGCGACATTTTCCTATTATTCCACGTATTCAACTTATATTTAAGTGTGAATCTATTGCGAGACTCATGTCATGGCATGCTAGTCACCATTCAAGTGATGGAAAGTGGAGAATTCCTTCAGACACACCAGCTTGGCAACATGTAGACAATTTGTGGCCTACTTTCAAAGAAGAGCCCGGAAATTTGAGATTTGGTCTAGGATTAGATGGAATAAATCCATTTGGCATCAAAAGCACCTCATATAGTGTATGGCCAGTGGTATTGGTGAACTATAATATCCCTCTGTCCATGGCAATAAAAAAAGAACATGTAATGTTGTCCCTTTTGATTTCTGAAAAACACAAAGTAAAAAACATGGACGTTTACTTAGAGCCTTTGATCGAGGAGCTAGAAATGTTATGGAGAGGTATTGAGGTGCAAGATGTGAGTGCATCATTGTCCTCTAGAGATTTTACTTTAAAGGGCATGTTGTTGTGGACCATGCATGACTTTCCAGGCTATGGAGAGTGTTCAGGTAGTTGCATACTCTATTTTATTCATTTTTACCCTTAATCAAATATATGTCATCATTAGCCCACTTGTTTTTACAGGTTTAACTACATCAAGATATCATGCATATCCAATTTACGGTCCCTCTCTGGTTTCTTCCAGACTGACATGCTTAAAGAAGGTTATCTATGACAATCATCATCGTTTTCTTCCTATTGACCACCCCAAATATGCACCCCCTAATAATGGAAGAACTCCACAATCTCTAACCATTCAATATTGGAATGACACTTGGACACATGCCAATGATCATCCTCCACTCGGCATAAGTCGATAACTAGTTTACTTCTTTTGTTTGTCTTTAAAGTACACTCCATTATGAGAACGAGAAATAATATATTGTTTGTGCCTTAGATTCTCTATATTTTTTCGTCTCCCATATTGGACTGAACTCAAGATCAATCACCTGTTGGATCCCATGCATATATTCAAGAATGTTGCCTCTACATTATGGGATCACTTAATTGGGGCTCGTGATTCTGTCAATGTAAGGGAGGATTTACGTAGCATTGGATGTATGAGACAAGCTTGGCCACACATCGGACCCAAAGGAAAGATCGAGTTAATGCGTGCACCTTGGATGTTGTCGAAGACCGAAGAAAAGATGGTGAAGCAGCAGATATGTAGCTTTCGAACTCCCACAGGATATATGTATTGAGATATCGAGCTTCACTCGTGATATGCCAGGGTGACCGTTGTGCATTTATGTCACCGACTTGTCAGTTGGCAGATGCAGTTGGTACACCACCCATGAATAATAGCTAGATAACAGCTATCCTTATCTACTCTAGTTCGTGGCTCAGTTAGTATGCCACCTTAGCTAGTTGAGTTTGGTTTGAGACCCATATATAGGGTTCTTCTATTTCTATGTACTTGAGTTCTTTTTGGCTTACACAACTAAGAAGAGGAAAACTGTTTTCAGCCTCCATCCTTGTGTGTATTCCCCCATTGTGCAAGCAAGAAAGCTACAAGTGAGACTCCTTCCTTCTCTCCCACAATCTTGGCATGGTATCAGAGCCTTGTTCATGGTAAAAAGCTCAAGAAAGCAAGCCAAGTTCGCAGTGTTCTGTTAAGAGGACCAGTGTTGCTTTCATTTTTCTGTTTTGGGAGCAAGTCTCTGCAGGTAGCACAGCCGGAAAGTGCAAGAGTGCATTGTCTCAGATTGAGACGTCCTTCACGGTGTAGCAAGAGGACAGTATATGCTGCAGGAGAGGGCTTTAGCGCCGTGTTGCTCTGTTTTTTTGATTTGAGGCCATTTCGGGGCCTGTTTTGGAGGTGGAAGTTTTCTGCACGCACTCAGAAAAAGGCCATGTTTTATGCTGTGCGACCACTGTTCTACAGGTCGGTGAAAAGTTACCATAGAAATTGCATCGTATGCTTGTGTGCAGAGACATTGGGAGTTACAGAATCATCCTCGTTTCCTGTTTATGCAAAATCGTCACTAGGAAGTGACTGTGTGGTCAAATACCACTTTCGCCAGTTTTGCAGATTTGCCTTTGTGAGTATGAAGCTGTGTTTTTTGCAGTGACATAATTTTTTGCAGTGTTCTGTAATGGTGTCTGATTCTCTTTCACAGATTGTAACTGAAAAGCTTGACAAGAACAACTTCCAAGTATGGAAGTTTAGAATGACGAATTTCCTTATGGGAAAATGATATTGGAAATTTGTTGCAGGAAATGAAGAAGAACCAGTTCTTCCTGATGTTCCCAGTCAACAGCAAATGCAGGCATTTAAAGCATGGCATAAGAGAGCCAAGAAAGTTATGTACTGGCTGTCTATCAGTATTTCAGACTCTATGATTGTGCATATTCAGGACGCAAGTATGCCAAAGGAGGCATGGGATACTTTGTCAAAAATGTATAGCATAAACACGCAAGCTAGGAAAATGCAGCTCAAGCAAGAGTTTCATAATGTGCAAAGAGAAAGTATGAGCATCAATGACTACCACATGAAGGTGAAGAAGATTGCAGATGCACTTGCTTCCATTGGGTCGCCAGTGGAAGATGATGATTTAGTTTCTGTGACCTTGAATGGTCTAGGAAAGGATTATGCACTGTTTCGGACATCCATTTCAGTTTGTGAAAGATTTCCTGATTTTGAGGAGTTGATTGCTCTTCTAATTTCTGAGGAGCAAAGAAATGATGGTGCATCTTCTTCAAAAGGAACTTCAAATGAAGCTGTCTTCTACTCAAATGCTGGAAGAGGTAGAGGCAGAGGTAGAGGAGGCCGATCTGGAGGCCGTGGTAGAAACTAGAATATGCAGCAAACTCAAGAAAACTAGTCCTATGGAGGAGGACGTGGTAACTCTAGAGGCAGGGGGAGCCAAAGAGGTCGTGGTGGATGGCAAAGAGGCCAAAATGCAAACAGTAATGTTGAATGCTACTACTGTGGTAAAATGGGTCATATGGCTAAAGACTGATATAAAAAGCAGAATGACATCATGAATGGAAAATTGCAACAAGGGAATTATGCATCTTCTAGTAGACAGGGTGATGATAGAAATGAGCATTTGTTTATGGTGCAGCACATGAACAATTCTGTGACAAGTGTAAAAGAAAGCAACGATGTATGGTATGTTGACTCAGGTGCATCAAACCACATGACAGGTCATGCAGAATGGATGGAGGATGCAAGGAAAATGAAAAAACCAAGATTTGTGGAGACTGGTAATGATACTGCACATCCTATTGTGCAGATTGGAAAAATTCATTTGTCTATGCAGGATGGGAAAAAGAAATACATGTCCAATGTATTTCATGTCTAGAATATCACCAAGAATCTGGTTTCTATTGGTCAAATGGTTGAGCAGGGCTTGCAGGTCAGATTTAATCCTCATGGATGCTTTGTTGAGGATATGAAAAATAAAGGTCGCTTGATAGCAAAAGAAAAGAAGAAGGGCAGAATGTTTACGTTGGATGCAGACATGCCTGAATTGAGTGCAGCAATGTTTGCACATGGGACCAGTGTAGTTGCAGATATTGATATCTGGCATAAACGCATTGGTCATGTTAATGTACAGCGATTTAAATCAATGCAGGCCCAAAATATTATTGCAGGATTGCCTAAATTCAAGGTTGCAAAAATGCATAAGGTATGTGAAGCCTGTCAGTTTAGAAAACAGGCAAGGAAACCATTTCCTAGACATGTTCAAGAGAGTAAGAAGCCATTGGAATTAATCCACTCTGATGTGTGGACTACTAAAGCTGCATCTCTTGGAGGCTGTCATTATTTTGTCACTTTTATTGATGACTATAGCAAAAAAGTTTGGGTGTATTTTATGAAAAAGAAAAGTGAAGTTTTTGGACATTTCAAAACTCTTAAAGCTATGGTTGAAAAAGATGCAGGCCTGCAAATAAAATGCCTAAGGTTAGATGGAGGGGGAGAGTACCTCTCAAATGAGTTTGCAAGGTTCGTGCAGGAGCATGGCATAAAGCAGCAATATTCATGCAGTCATACCCCACAAGAAAATGGAATTGCAGAAAGGAAAAACAGGCATATTGGAGAGGTATCTCGTGCCATGCTCAATGAAAAAGATTTGCCAGATTTTTATTGGGCTGAGGCAGTTGCTACAGCAATCTATATAATGAATAGGACTCCCACTGCAGCAATGCATGGGATGACTCCAGAGGAGAGGTATACTAGTAGGAAACCAGATATTTCTCACTTGAAAATTTTTGGTTGCATTGCCTATGTTCATGTGCCAGATGATTTGAGATCCAAGTTGGATCCAAAAGCTGAGAAGTGCATCTTTATTGGTTACTCTTTGCAGCAGAAAGGGTATAGATGCTATAACCCTTCTACTCGTAAGTTTATAGTGAGCAGAGATGTTTTTTTTAATGAGATGAGTAGCTGGTATAAACCAGTAAATGTGATTGATGATGTAGATGCACAAAATAGTAATGCTGCACAGAATTCACAGCAGCAGTCACAAAATATTAGTGGACCTGGAGCATCCTCTAGCAGTGGTTCACATTCTTCGCCATGGACAGGCAGATTGAGATCAGGAGAATCTTCTCAAAGCAATGCAGATAGTGGTATTCAGGTATCACGAAAAGGAAAAGAGAAGGTAGACCAGCCCATGTTTGATGTGAATGCAGGTCACTCTTATGTGGATGGTGAATCCAGTGGCTCAGAACAGAGCATTGATGATGAGTTGGGTATTCCTTCTATTGTTACACCTGGAGTAAGGAAGACTAGGGATGTTTTGAGAGCACCTGGGAGTGAACCTACTTTGCGCAGGTCTACCAGGGCTAGGTATCCTGTGGATAGGCTGAAATATGATGGATTTACAGCCATTCACTATGCCTATATAGTCAAAGTGGTACAGGAACCAGAACCCACTTCTTTTGAGCAAGCCATGGGAAAAGAAAAATGGGAGAAAGCCATGGATGAAGAAATGGATGCCTTGGAAGCAAATACTACATGGGAATTGGTACCTTTGCCTAAAGATAAGAATGCAATTGGCTGTAAGTGGGTTTATAAGGTGAAGCACAATGCAGATGGTTCTGTGAACAGATACAAGGCAAGATTAGTAGTCAAGGGGTATGTACAAACGTATGGCATTGATTATGAAGAAACATTCGGTCCGGTTGCAAGGATGGCAACCGTAAGAGCAGTCATTGCTATGGCTGCATCAAAGGAATGGTCTTTACATCAGATGGATGTAAAGAATGCCTTCTTGCATGGTGATTTGCAAGAAGATGTATATATGGAGCAGTCACCAGGTTATGTGCATGCTGTTCATCCTGAGTTTATTTGCAGGTTGAAGAAAGCATTGTATAGCTTGAAGCAAGCACCTAGAGCATGGTCTGACAAGATAGGACAGTATCTTGTCACTATTGGCTTTCAGATTTCCAAGGCAGATTTCTCACTTTATGTGAGAAAAACAGAGAAATGTATTATGCTACTTGTCATTTATGTTGATGATTTGATTATGACAGATGACAGTGATGAAGATATCCTTCATGTGAAAATGCTATTGAAGCAGAAGTTTGAGATGAAGGATTTGGGTGGGCTGCATTATTTCTTGGGCATTGAGGTGATTAGATCACCAAGTGGGATACGGCTCTTGCAGAGGCAGTATAGATTGGACATGCTGTCCAAATATGGGATGACAGGCTGTAAGCCTATTTCAGTTCCTTTGGAGCAGAATGTGAAGCTGAGCGCAGATGCAGGTGAGCTTCTGGAAGACCCTACTATGTACAGATGCATAGTAGGAAGTTTGATTTATATGACTATTACCAAGCCAGATTTGAGCTATAATGTTGGATTGGTAAGTCAATTTATGCAGGCTCCAAGGAAACCGCATTTGGATGCGGCTAGACGCATACTCAAGTATGTGAAGTCCACATTGCAGTATGGACTACTTTATGAGACTGGGGTTCAGGTACAGTTGCATGGATACACTGACACTGATGCTGATTGGGCTGGTAGTATTTCTGATAGACGATCTACCAGTGGATATGTGTTCTCTTTTGGGAGTGCTGCAGTCACTTGGAGCAGCAAGAAACAGCCTACAGTTGCCTTGTCGAGCATAGAGGCTGAGTACAGGGGCGCATCAATGGCTGCATGTGAGGTAGCTTGGTTGCATAAGCTACTTTATGATATGCATCAGCCTACAGATGGGCCAGTTGTCATTTATTGTGACAACATGAGTAGTATACACTTGGCAAATAACCCAGTCTATCATGCTAGAACAAAGCACATTGAGGTGCATTATCACTATGTGCGGGAGAGGGTTTTACTAGGTCTTATTGATCTAGTTTATGTCAGCACAGAGGATCAGGTAGCTGACATATTCACGAAGGCGTTGGGCACAGAGAAGCTGCGCAAGTTCACAGGCCTGCTTGGTGTGCAGGAATTAGGATTGAGCTCGAGGGGGAGTGTTGAGATATCGAGCTCCACTCATGATATGCCAGGGTGACCATTGTGCATTTATGTCACCGACTTATCAGTTGCAGATGCGGTTGGTACACCGTCCATGAATAATAGCTAGATGACAGCTATCCTTATCTACTCTAGTTCATGGCTCAGTTAGTATGCCACCTTAGTTAGTTGAGTTTGGTTTGAGACCCATATATAGGGTTCTTCTATTTCTATGTACTTGAGTTCTTTTTGGCTTACACAACTAAGAAGAGGAAAACTGTTTTCAGCCTCCATCCTTGTGTGTATTCCCCCATTGTGCAAGCAAGAAAGCTACAAGTGAGACTCCTTTCTTCTCTCCCACAATCTTGACAATATGAGATGTCTCAAGGGAGCCTTCATAAAGAAAAAGAAAAGAGGTGTGGAGCAACTATCCGGTTTGAAGTCTCATGATTGGCACAAAATGATTCAGGTAAGGATTTTCATAGCCATAAATATGTTAATTAGTGGAGTAACTATGTAGACTAATTAACAATGTATGAATATTTACATACAGTTCATCATTCCTACTAGCATATCCCATTGTGTTTCGAAAGATGTGCGTGATATCATTTACAAGATGGGTGAGCTCGCGAGGTATGTATACATTATACCTATTTTTTAGTTTATATATTACGTACATCACGTAGTAAACCCGCTTGAATTTATGGACAAAACTAATCATCGTTCTCAATTGCATGTTGGTAGATTTGTGAGTTTGAAGGAAATCGATCCAAATATGTTGCAAGAGGCTCGAGTATTGTCCATTGAGGTGGTTTGTTTGGTGGAGGAAACTTTTCCTCACTCTATTTTGACTACTCAAGTACACTTACTCATACATCTGATTGATGAGATCGCAATTTGTGGGGTAGTTCATGCAAGGTGGATGTTTTTTCTTGAGCACTTTATGAAAACCCTAAAAAATTTTGTAAGGAAAAATGCACGGCCCGAGGGAAGCATGGCTGAGGGTTGGTTAATGCAATCATCCCTTGTACAAATCTCTGAATATCTTACTAAAGTGGACCCCTCTTTACCACGACTATGGAAAGATGATGAAGATTTGAGGATGATCTCTATAATACCTCAAGGAAAAGGAATGAGCAAAGTGCTAATGAAAGAGGAACTTCGTAAGTTAAATGTATTTTGTGTGCTTAACAACAAAGTAATGCGCAAATGGGTGACACTATATAAAGAAGCAAGGGCAAGAAGAGTAACGATAGGCAAGCATTTCGTGCTAGACATGGATGTAATATCCCATATCCAGAATATTTAAGTACGCTTCGGCCACGTCATATTGATATAGATTGGCTACATAAAGAAATTGAGAAGATGGAAAAAGAGGAGGTGGTGGATATATTGCAAAAGGAGTGGGAATACGTACGAGGTTGCTTATCAAAGGTGAGACATACCTATAATTAAATTATCTTTAGTTATATATGATATAATAATTTCACATGTTTCATCTTTAACTAAATCATTAGTATGATCTCAACAATGTACTACTAGTGCACATTGTTCAATGCTATTTGGTGTGAAGGCAAACCTTTTCGAACTCAACGTATAGATAATAAGAGAAATATCCAGGGTTGTGGTATCCTTGCAAACTTCTAGGATACCAATGGCACCATGGAAGGTTATTGTGGCTTGATCCAAGATATTTTGAAGCTTGACTTTAGGCGATTTTTTATATATGTACTAGATGTGAAGTGGTTTAAAGAAGTAGTAACAACGGGTGAGCATTGCACAATTAGACGTCATCCAAGTGGTTTTGTAGTGATTGACTCTACAAAATTTCACCAAGGCAAGAATGACACATTCGTACTACCTCAACAATGCGAGCAGGTATATTAGAAACTATTTATTTTCATATATATTACTTCTTGATATATTCTCAAAATACAATAAATATCTAAGTTGCTTACTTTTTATTTTTTAAATGCAGGTTATGTATCATCCAATGGTAAACAATAACCGATGGTGGTACGTCATCCCCATATCTAATCGTTCAAAACCAATATACGGCAATGCTACCAACATAGAGAATATAGTTGATGGCAATCCAACAATCAATGATGATGCACATGATGATGCCATGATCGATGATACACATGATGCAATGCAAGATGATCCCCGCGAGGATGTTCAAGGAAGCACAGAAGAGGATAACAATATGGTTGCAGATGATGATGAAGAAATTGAGCATAGCAATACATCTGACAGTGGGATAGAATTATTTGTTTCATTGCCTATTGGTAACATAGACCTAGAGGTAGATAGTCTAGCAAGGGCCGATCTCATTGAAGATAAGATTGATCATTCATTGTAGCATATAATTAGCTTTGAATGATTGGATGTATATTTGTAATACTCAGAAAGAAGTAAAGTTGGTAATGTATTCAAAAAAATACTAGCGGTTAAGATGTTTGGTCATATTTAGGGACTTTATGAGAAATGAAAAATATGTGTGTTTATTTTTGCATCTATAAGTGCGTTTAAAAGCGCGGGTATATAGACGTGTTATTCGTGTCTATATACTAGCGCTAATAGACGCGCCGATAAATGCGCCCGCTATTTCGTGTGTATAGTGCGCGCCTATAGGGCCTTTCTCTTATAGTGCTAATGGTGTTTCAAGGTGGTACCCTGACAATTGTCTAGTGATGTGTCCAATAGCTCCTCTTAAAGTTACGAGTAGTGTATGGGAGCCGTTTTAGAATTGCCAAGTGTGTAAGATAATGATGCCGATGCTCCCTTCCAATAGTAGATTGCAGTCGGTGTTTGAGTTTGCTGCTGCAATAAAGCTTCTTTATCCATTTAAACCTGCATGTTCAGTCGCTCCAAGGATTGTTTGCTAGTTTCTCGATCCGGTTCAAATTTAGTAGCCACACCTCCGGTATGATCTACAGTGCTTTATATTCCTTCCTCGTTTCCTATCAAAGATTGTAAGTTCGGCACTCCTGTTACTATCATGTTTAGAAAACGATAGACGTATTCAATCAACGGTTAAGATGGCCATGACATAGGCAGCAGCAGCCAGAGCATGTTGCAGTGATCAGCGCTTCAACTTCGAAGCGCTGAGTGAATATCCCTCCCCCACAGAACACAAAATCAGAAATCAATCCGATCACAAAGGCTGCAGTGCGAAGTTCATAGCCCTGTTCTCGTATGATCTGTTTCAGTACTTTGGCTTCACCACTGATCTCAGCAGGTCGAAGAGCCCGGTTATTCTCTTTGCATCACGTCGAGTCCATGGATCCTCCAGTACGTCGATTATAAGCAGCTCGACTCACTGATTATAATTGGTCTCTTATGATGAAGGCCACCCACCCTGGTTACGTTTGATGCCGCAGACTCGGCGGGGACAAGGCCAGCCGCCAGCTTGAGTGCTAAGTTGAAGAGACAATCGAACAGTAATTGGCAATGTGCTTCTAGATTATTGCCAAATATTACATTATGCAGTCATTCCAAAATATTGAATATTGCAGCCCAAAAGCTCCCTCTCCAGGCAAGAAACGTACGTCCTCCGCTAGATCTCCATGGTTCCGTCCTCAGCAACGCCATTTCTCCACCACAGAAGGTTGCTGCCTGCTATTCAACCCTGAGAAGAATCTCAGATTAGTCAGCTTGATCTTCCCACTGAGTAGTCATTGATGGCAGAGGAAGACAGCACGATTCCTCCCCATGAAAAAGCTAGCTTTCTTTTTTTTTGTACTGCAGTGATCCACAAGCCCGATGATGATGGCGGGACAATCTCCCTCTCACAAGGAGCTTTTGATCAATGTCTAGATACGAAAAAAAAGAGAGACTTCCTACCTAATTTACTAGACAGAAATACACACATCTAGGGATTTTCAGGCACTCTTCCTATATAAATTAGATAGGAAAATTTTCACTACATAGGCATTTTTTTCTTATGTCAAGAAAAAATTCCTAGATGGGTAATATTTTCCTACATAGGCATCTTTTTTCTATGTGGAGCAAAAGTTCTTACATAGGTAATATTTTCCTATATAGGCTATTTCCTATGTCGAGAAAATACTCTTAGATAGATAGATAATGTTTTTATAAATAGGGATTTCACTATATAGATATTTACCACTATATAGATAACATACTTTTCCTATATAGGCAAAATTTTGCTATATGGAGATCTCACTACATAGATGTAATTTTTTAATATTGACAAAACCTTACTAAAAGGGTAAATGAGTGCACATTTTAGTAATTCTTAGTCTTGCTTTATAAAGCATCTAACTTTCAATAAATATATTACATACACTATAATAAATTTATCATAAGCTCAATGGCATGTCAATTTCGATAAAGAGTATAAATCACTTTTTTATTTAAAACTCAAGAATATAAAAAATTCAAGAGTAAATGAAGATAAAATTGAGATAAAAACTATCAATTACCATAAATTATCATATGTTCATAATTGTAACAAATCACTCAAGTATATTGACATCATGAAGTGTGAGAGCTAAGCTTTCACTTTTTCTCACACATACTTTATTTTTAGCTGGAAAAATCAACAAAGTCCTCTCTAAATGTATTCATGTTAGTTTTACTGCCTTTTTGACAAAAAACACTTATCTCCTTCCTCAAACCAACATATTGCAACTTCAACTGTCTGTACATCTCTGATACTGTATGGACTTTGAAGAATTTCATACAAATGGTTTCTTGATCATGTTCATTGAACACCCAAAAACACAACCAAATCTTGCAATCAACTATTTGGATTATTAGAATATTGAAAGAATAAACTTATAGAAAAAATCTTACTTTTTGCATAGGAGTGAGAGCCTTTTCGTCTCCTTCATGACATATATCATCAAGAGCCTTTTTTTAAAAAAAAAGTCAATATCTTCATGAAGCCATTTATTTTTATTCAAGAAGATAATTTTAATTATTATTTTAACAAAAAGTTTCTTCAAAGCATACCTTGAACTTCTTTACTTTTTGATTTGTAGAAGTTGATTGTAACAAACATTGTTACATCTTTACAGTCATCTGAAATGTCTTTTTTCTTATTATGCATATAAAATATATTTTACTATAAATATTAAAAATGAGATACTTTGCATGGTCGCTTTCCTTTTTAAGACTCATCATCTATATTGACTCCAATCTTTGAGGTTTCACAAACCTAAGATGCAAAATAATATTATATATGAAAATTTTTAGATTAAACAAAGCTAATGTACTGCTATAAAAAATAGGTATAAAATAATAAACAAATTTACATTTGAACAATGTGTATTTGTCCTTATGAAGACAATCTGAAGACACCTTACTATTTTTTTCAACCTTCAAAATATGCCAAATCATCATCTTAAGCGTATTAACTATTTTACTTGATAATGTCACCTTAAGATGTATGTATGGATATAAACTTGATAAAAAATACTTACATTCAATTCTATTATGTTATTTTCACTCTTTGATAGGCTTTCCCTTACAAAATTTGCATACATTGTGTATGCATCATTCTCCTAAAGTTAAGCGATTGCAACACAAGTAAGTCAAATGCAATGAATATCATTATTTTTAGAAAATACAAATACAAAAAAGAGAGATGAAGCTAACTCTCTACATATAGAATATAAATACCTCATTATTATCACATGAAATTGGTTCAGGTATATAAACCCCTAATTCTGCATCCTAAGAACACAAGAATTTGTTGTCAATAGTTTTTCAAGATACAACTATTGTAATATTTATCACAGAATGATATTTACATGTATATCATTCACGCTTTCACTAGCAATTGAAGAGAAAAAGCATCCACATCGCATTCCTGTACTAAAACAAAAAACAAAGTCACTTTTATGAAGGTATGAACAAAAATAAAGCTTTTTTAGTCTAGAATATTATCTCATCTTGCTCGTGCATATTTTTCTCTTGATGTTGAACCTAATTGGTTATAGAAAAACACAATGATTGACATCTAAACTCCTTAGTTAAAACTATAATATAAAGTATTAGTTAAAAGAAAAAAATGATTCACCTGTTCTTGATAACCTTTTGAGTCTGTCTATTCCTTGCATTGTAAAGAAAAATTAGTTGTAATGTCAATTATTCTCGAGAAAATAATATACAATTTCTAGTACCATTTGATATTAAATGATAAAATTAAAATATAAAATTAAGATTTACTCCTTATCATATTTGAGAGACTTGAGGTTGATGTGGTATCTTTCTCCTTCTTTGTAAGGTGCTTTCTTTTTCCTTGAGCACACCCTACGTACCAATTATAAATATCATCTTGAGTCCACATCAATGTTGTGGCTCCGAAAACAAGAGACACTACAAGGATATGGAGGTATAGCGACGGCGGTTTCCGACGCAAAATAGCGGTGTTGCTATTTGCGTCACTATGACACAAATAGCGACAGTACTCAGACGAAAAAAATGCGGGCCGAAACCCGAGCGTATTATTTTGTGCGCATACACGAAAGAGAGAGCGAAAGGGAGAGCGAACATCTTGCATTTGAAAGGGAGAGGGAGAGAAAGAGGGAGAAAGGAAGCTTCTCACTGTCGCCGCCGCTGTTCGCGAAGAAGAGGAGGAGGTGTATGGAGGGCGAAGAGGAGCCGCAGTCGCGAAAAGGAGCTACCAAACCCTTCTCGAGCGTTTTTTTTTTATATTTAACATGATAGTAGTTCTTAGTTAGAAATATATGACACTTAAAGCTACATTTTTTATGGTTATATATATTAAATCTTAGATTCCACTTAGCACAAGTATGATAAATTGTCTAAAAATTGTCACTCATACTAAGAGAGTTAATTAGACTCTACAATACATGTTCAAGATACGAGCAAGATACATGTAGACTCTAGAGATTGTTGTGAACATCCATCTACAAAATAGTAACTATCTAGGATAATTGTACTTCCATGGGGTTTGAGGGAAATACTGATAAACATGCAACATTGAATTCATGCTCTTTTTTCTCTAATTTATATAAAGGTCCACTTAGAGCACCTTTACCAACATGTTTGCAAAATGAGATAGGTCAACATAAACCCAACATTAGCATTTATGGAAGCTAGTTTTAACATAGTGCTATATGCTATATTACTAACCAAAACTTTATTTTTTCCATAAAACCTAAATCAAATCTTCAGTTTTCCAAAATTTCCCTACATAGGAAGTTCTTAGAGAATGTAGGTGATTCTCTCCATCAGCCTACAATCCTTGCCTACATTTGCATATAGGAAATTACATTTTATAGGTATGTATAGGGAATTGTAGAATCCTTGCCTACATTTCCGTATAGGAAATTACATTTCCTAGGTATATATAGGTAATTCTATAATTCCATGTCAGCACATATAGGAAATTGAAATTCCTAGTTATATATAGGGATTACATATGTATATATGTAGGAAATATGGGAATTTTTCCTAGGTTCTGCAGAATTTCCTATGTAGGGCCTTAATAAAAGCTCCTTGTGTCTTCCCCTTTAGAACACAAAAGAATCCAAGCGGCCCTCCTATGATGACAATGAAAATCACTCTCTCCTGAGCACATAGCGCTTTCCCTTTTTCCTCCTCCATTGCATGATCCCCACGGCCTTCTTCCTCCACCCTTTTCTTCCATGCATGCCTGGTGTCAACTGTCCCCTCCTTTTTCTCCATGCATGCACTATCCCTCCTCAAAGCCATCCAAAATTAGCCTTCTATAAAGGCTAACATAAGCCTTACCTTCAAAAAAGCGAAGGATTAATTGCCTTAACTTTTTAGCTCTTAATAATTCCATAAAGGCAAAACAAAAGTTTAGATGCCTATTTTTCCCTCTAGACTTCAAGCACATCCGCATACCCCTAAATCTTCAGAATGTGATAGTAGGCCAAACACCCTTTACTTTCATTCGAGCTTTTACCCTCCACGTCTAGGAGTTACCCTAGAGAATGTTGCACATAAGTTTTTCATGCGGTGAATGTTGTGAATGTTAATCCTTACGACATCGTAAGTTGTTGTAAAGCAAAAAGGATAGGGTAGAATTGACAATACTCAAGCCATCTATAGCAATACAAAGTAATACACATAAATCATTATGATGACAAGTGTGAGACTTTAGTTTATGCCCATAAGTTATAGGCTACAATATGCAAACCATTAAGATTTCTACATAGAGGAAGCAATCCATTTCAATATATTGTTTATGCCAGTATGGATAGCAATATTGAGGAACCCAAAGTTGACACTAGCACTACTAGCAAATACTAATTATAGGTTTAATTGTACCACTATTAATGTATCATCTAAAATGATATGTATCAAAATGATTGGTTATTATTTTTGACATTTTCCATGTGTTTACTTTTCTTCAAAACATATCTCCAAAAAATAACTACTTTATTTAGTGTTTTGCATTATCAAGATATACAATGACCATATAGTCTAGCTAAGCAAGTAGGTCAATGTACATTGCTAAGTAGGTAGGTGAATTTCATGCTACATAGTCTTTTGCATCATCAAGAGCTAATGTGACTATATAGTCTAGCTAAGGAAGTATGTGATTATACATTCCTATAGCCTCAATGTCTTTTATATTGATGGAATACTAAATTGATCGGTCTTCAAGATATAAAAACTTCTAGAGAAAAAGGATACAAAACTACAACCCCTAGCCAAGTTTAATGCTAGCAGTTAGTGTACTTAGGTTAGGATAGTATTATTTATTAGTTAATTAAATTTAAAATAAAAAATTTACTACTATGTTAGCGAGAAAACCCATTTTAATCAATGCATAGTATCATGGGGGACTTAACCATTCTCCTAAAACATTGCTTCTCATTGTCAATATGGGGAGGGGTATGGCACCTCTCCTCTTAATTTTCCATCATGAAGCTCTTATTGGGGATAAAGGTGCCTATGCCTAGTTGCCAATGTATTAGTTACACTAATAGTACCTGCATATCTGCACACTTTTCACTGTAAGGCGAGCGCCCATTATTGTCTCTTCATTCTTTATTCTTTCAATGACATTTGAATAAAGGGAAGGCTAGTTACACATTGTGACTGTTGGAGTTTCCATATTTACTCTCTCTCTCTCTCTCTCTCTCTCTCTCTCTCTCTCTCTCTCTCTCTCTCTCTCTCTCTCTCTTGTTGCTCTTAGTTTCGTGCCATGATTCCACTTTAGGGCTCACTCCCTTCAACTACTATTCCTTTTTCTTCGTGAGCTCGATCTTGTGCTTTAGCTTCCATTCGAGCTACCTACAATAGTCTCTTAGCTATCTACAACAGTCTCTTTCATGGCAGCCATAGCTTAGCTTGAAGAGGTATGATTTGTGGCCCTCCCATATTGCGCACTTGTTTGGACATGCTATAAGGCTTCAATTATCTCTCTTGAGATTGATCTTCAGCCACATTTTAGCTCAATTATATAGCAGACAATTTGCAAAGCAAGGCATGCATACCTACAGCTTCTCATTGAAGCTTGGCTTGCTTTCCACCTTGTTTGAGCCTACTTGAGGACTTCTTGGCCACCTCTTAGTTCCTCCCTACCCTCCTTAACTAGTCTTACAGTACAAGGATATAGGGGCATAGCGATGAGTATTTGTGATGCATATTAGCGACGTCACTATTTGTGCCACTATTTTCATCGTAAATGTGACACAAATAGCGATGGTACTCAGAGAAGAAAAGTGGAAAAAACTTGAGCACGGCATTTTGCGGCAAAGAGTGAAACAGAGAGCGAAAGAGATCGTGCCTTTGGGAGGGAGAGATAGAGGAAGAGATAAAGAGAGAGGAGAGCTTCTCGATGCCACCGCTGCTACCGTCACCGTGCGTGAAGAAGAGGAGGAAGTGCACGAAGGAAGAAGAGGGGCTGTCGCGAAGAGGAGACAAAGAATCCATCCTCGGGCCTTTGCGGTGAGTACATTGCCCCCTCTTGGTTTATTCTTGTTATTTATTATTTTCTTTTGTTTGCTTTTGTTGAGAATGAGGTGCATTGAGGGTGAAAGAGAGGAAATGAGAGAGGGAGAAGAAGAAAGGAAAAGGAAGAGAGCACGAGAGAGAGAGAGAGAGAGAGAGAGAGAGAGAGAGAGAGAGAGAGAGAGAATAAACATGAAAGATAACAAAGAATGTAAGAAAGAGAGAGAGGGAGGGAGGGAGAGAGGAGAATGAGTGATAAAACACGAGGGTGGGGAGAAACAAAGAGAGGGTTTATTGCGAAGAGGAGGCGAACAATCCATCCTCCTCTTGGTTTGTTCTTGTTATTTCTTTTTTTTTGTTTCTTTTTGTTTAGAATGAGGTGCATTGAAGGAGAAAGAGAGGAAATGAGAGAGAGAAAAGAAGAAAAGAAGAGAGAGAGAGAGAGAGAGAGGTTTGTATAGTTTAGGGATATAGATTTATAGATTTATCTATTAGTTAGTTAGTTTAGTTAGATACTTTGTTTTAAATTTTTTAGATTACCAATCAATGATTGAGAGAGAGAGAGAGAGAGAGAGAGTTTTGTATTATTTAAATTGTTATCTATTTAAATAATTGATTAGTAAGCTATTAGTAGGTTTGTTTACAATTAGTAAGTTTAGATTTATAGATTTCTAGCCATGATTTCTAGCTGATTTAAAGAGAGAGAAAGAGAGAAAGAGAGAGAGAGAGGAGTGAGAAAACACGAGGGGATAATAGATTTATAGATTTATCTATTAGTTAGTTAGTTTATTTAGATACTTTGCTTTAAATTATTTAGATTATTGATCAATGATTAAGAGAGAGAGAGAGAGAGAGAGAGAGATAGGTTTGTATTGTTTAAATTGTTATCTATTTAAATAATTAATTAGTAAGTTGTTAGTATATTTTAGCAAGTTTAGATTTATAGATTTCTAGTTGATTTAAAGAGAGAGAGAGAGAGAGAGAGAGAGAGAGAGAGAGAGGGAGAGAGAGAGGAGAACGAGTGAGAAAATACGAGGGGGTGATAGATTTATAGATTTAACAATTAGTTAATTAGTTTAGTTAGATAATTTGCTTTAAATTGTTTAGATTACTAATCAATGATCAAGAGAGAGAAAGAGAGAGAGAGAGAGAGAGAGAGAGGTTTGTATTGTTTAAATTGTTATCTATTTAAATAATTGATTAGTAAGTTAGTACATTTGTTTACAATTAGTAAGTTTAGATTTATAGATTTCTAGCCATGATTTCTAGATGATTTAAAGAGAGAGAGAGGGGGAGGGAGAGAGGAGAATGAGTGGAAAAACACGAGGGGTGGGAGAGAAACAAAGAGAGGATTTGTTGTGAAGAGGAGACGAACAATCCATCCTCCTCTTGGTTTGTTCTTGTACTTTCTTCTTCTTTTTTTTTCTTGAGAATGAGGTGCATTGAGGGAGAAAGAAAGGAAATGAGAGAGGGATAAGAAGAAATGAAAAGGAAGAGAGAGAGAGAGAGAGAGAGAAAGAGAGAGAGAGAATAAACATGAAAGATAACAAAGAAATGGGGAAAGAGAGAGAGAGGGAGAGAGAGAGAAGAATGAGTGAGAAAACACGAGGGGGTGGAGAGAAACAAAGAGAAGGGCAATAAAGAAAGAGAGAGACAAAGAGAAAGAAAGAGAAGGGGGAGTGAACATAAAACAAAGAGTGCAAAGAAAGGGGGAGAAAACCAAGACTTTAGTTGACGTTAATTTTGTTGAGTTGCAAGATAAGAAACCTCTTCTCAAACAAATTAAGAAAGAAAAATAGAATGAGAACAAAAACCAATTGTTTGTCCTAACATTTAAAAAAATGGAAAACGATGACGGTCATGATGTTCAAGATCACGAGGCGTATCTTAATCATCGTGTCCCGTGTCCTTGCTCTCAATGCAAGTAGGCAATCTGATGAAAGCATCACTTGTCTATAGAACACATACAATGCTTCAGTGAGTTTCAATTGGAGATCATTGATCATGTGATCTTAGACTTTGAGCAAATGGTAAGAAAAATGTGTATTAATCATGTCTTATATTATTTACGCAAACTAATTGAATATCATATATAAAAATATTAGACGTGGTTGTAATATTTATACAAGGAGGTGACATCTCATCCCAAGTAGAAATGCACCTATTGCAGCCGATTAGAAGAGTTCGTGGGCGTACGATGGATGGAGTGCCTGAGCCAATCCACCACTTGGAAGGCACGATCCAATCTATACCGTCAATACCAGAGGAGACAGGTAGCCTTTCAGACTTTCCTACAATCTTGGAGCCTGAGATGGAGACAATGATCGATGCATTGATACCCATGGATGCCAAGACATCTGATCCACTAAGAGAGGAAGCATCCATACCATTATATGATGGGTGCCAAGTACCTTGCCCTGAAGACGTTGCTTGCACTCCTAAGTATGTAAGCAAAATATGGGTGGAGTGATGCGAGTATGACCGAGTTGTTCAGTACCTTCTATGTATGCTTCGTTGATTTCTTTTTGGCACCATTATAAAAAACAATTGTACTTTTTCAAGGTGTTTTATGATTTCTTTTCAGGTTTCTAAAGTATCATATATTGCTACTTGGAAATATCATGCCTGAGTCTCGTGATGATATGTGACATGTTTTGAGAAAGCTTGGCATGGACTACAATAGCATCCATGCATGTGTCAATAATTGCATGCTGTTTCGAGGAGAGTATGCAACTATGGAGATATATCCAAAGTGTGGTACTCACAGGTATCAATAGGACTTGCAAGGGCAAACCATCCCTCAGAAAGCTCTTCGATACTTTCCATCTATCCCCCGTTTACGTCACATGTTTCGTCGGGCATGGCAAGCTTAACAACGTGACATGCGCAGAATAGATCCATAGATGGAGTCCAACAAATATTAGCAGATTCACATGCATAGAGCCACATATACTCTACATTTCCAAGATTTGCATGAGAGCCAAGAAATCTTTGGCTTGGTCTTGCTATGGATGGTGTGAACCCATTCGGTCTCTACTCAACTTTTTATAGTGTGTGGCCTATAGTCCTTGTTAACTACAACATCCCGCCATGGCTTTCCACAAAGAAAAGACACCAAATCCTTAGCTTGCTCATTCCTGGCTGCTACAAAGTCATGGACGTCTATCTCCATCCATTAGTCAATGAGCTTAAGATTTTGTGGGAGAAGGGGGTCATCGTGGAAGATATGAGCAAGCGCGATGATCGACAGTCTGCCAATATACAAGCCATTCTCATGTGGACCATGCATGACTTTCTGGGATTCAGGAAGTGCTCAGGTAAGTAGGCTTATGTTCTCATTGGTCATATCTATCATAGCTCATTCAAGCTTGTGTTCACTAAATAGAGGTGTTGGTACAGTTCTAGTTATCTCAAGTTATCATGCATGTCCATTATGTGGGCCACAGTTAGACTCCCAAATGTCACAAACCATGAAGAAGATGGTATATCAAGGACACGCCTCTTTCTTACCGAAGGGTCATGAATTGAGGGAAAGTTTTCGTGGACGACCTCCAGCACGAACGAATGCCCAAAGCTAGTACGAGTTGAAATGGTCCACACAGAGTTGCATCCAAACGAAATGCGATTGTTCTCAATTTTCTATGAGTTGCCATATTAGACTCACTTACAGATCAACCACTTGTTGGATCCCATGCATATTTTCAAGAATGTGGGTAGCTTACTATGGGACCATATCACAAGAAAGAGAGACATTGCAAGGGCACGAATGGATTTGAAGGAGGTAGGCAAGATGGAGGCACTTTTGACCATAGTCGAGTGTTGATGATCGCTTGCAACTACCCCGCGCTCCTTGGGTTTTTTCCATGCATTGTGAAGCAAATTATCAAGTCTATATGCACTCCAACGGGTATGATGCGTTCTCTCAAATCCCCTTTTTCTAAAGAGGACCAACTACCATGGCTAAAATCCCATGATTAGCATAAGATATGTTAGGTTTGTACTACGAATGGATTGTAAGTGGCCTGTATATTTTTCTATTTAGAGTCTAGTCGGTGTTCGTAATGCTTCTTCATTTGTGGTAGTATATACTACCAATCGCGATTGCAGGATGCCTCACTCTAGAAATATGTGGGGTGATTTACATGTCAAATTTAGTGCAATGAATCTCACAGAAGGAGATCAAGACATCCTCTATTGAATCCGCAAGGCGGGGAGTAGTGGAGACAGTTTGTCTCTTTGAGAAGTACCTGCCCATTAGCATGCTCACGATACAAACCCACCTCCTAGTGCATCTTGTAGATGAAGTGGAGATTGCGGGATCTGTCCATACACGATGGATATTCTTCTTGGAGCGCTTCATGAAAACCATGAAAGGCTTTGTGCGACAACGAGCTCAGTTAGAACATAGCATGGCTGAAGGTTGGTTGGTGTCTAAGGTGTTAGTGCATATTTCACAATGGCTACCAACAGTGGATTCAAACAACAGTATGCTATGGTTACTCATTAAAGGATGATAATAGACTCTGACCAGAGATGTGGTTTTTGAAAATGGGATAGAAAAAAAAATGGATGCTGCAATGGAGGAGAAAGTGAATTGTTTTTGTATGTTGCACCATGCATCCATGGAGACGTGGCTTGCTAGGTATGAGCAAGCCAGGAAAGATCGAGAAGAAGCGCGATTGGAATTTTGGCATAGTACGTACTACCGACCAATTCGATATACCAAGGGCATGCACGAGATGACAAGGTTTATATCTATGTGATGGTTACATGGAGCTTTGATCGCAACCTCTCACAAAGGGGTGGAGGTCTCTACTAAGGAGTGGGAATTCTCGAGGAGATGTAGTCCAAAGGTGACCACATGTTTTATAAGTTGTTATATCTAGATTTTATATGTGACAACTAATCTAACTATTTCAATGTACAATATAAAATATACAATGCAGTGTGGTCATGTGGGTACTATTTCCGAGTCGAGCGCATTGACAAAATGCACTCCACAACAGATTGTGGTGTCATGGCAAAGTTTGAGCAAGAGAGCCAACGGTAAACCACGGATCCAAACACCATTATAGATGAGATGGAGTATTTTGGAAACTTACAATGTGTTATCACGGTGAATTACCATAGCTTCTCTATGATCATATTTAACATGCAATGGTTCAAAGTAGTATTAGAAGGAGTTGTAGCAACTATTCAACGAGTTCCATTTAGATTTCTCAAAATAGATTCTGAAAAAAGATTGATGTATCTGCGCGATACGTTTGTCTTACTGGCTCATTATGAACAAGTGCATGAACTATTTTTTAAAATTTTATTATGGCATAGTATATGTCACAAATGTTGAATCTCTCTTGTATGTAATTTTGAACATGTAATTTTTTATCCAAACCTCCAACAACCTCGATGGTGGTATGTTGTGACTTCAACTCCTCAAAGTGTAAGAGTGTATGATGAAAGCAATGTTCCCAGTGTAGATGAGGACAGTATGCAAATGGAGGGGTCAATATTACAAGGGGTGGAGGTCTTGGAGCATGTAGAGGAGGTAGAATCGGGTAACGATGATGGAAAGATAGGAGGCCAAGAATTCTTTGAGAATGAGGTGGACTCATCCTTTTGTGGTGACCTATCTATCAACCTTCCAGTCTATGCGGAGTTGTGCCAAGAGATTGACATGAGACCATAGGCTACATCATACTTGCAGCATCCACCTACACAATTCGTTGATGAATCACTTATAAGAGTACTGTAGAATATGCATTTTAAGTAACATCATTTTTTTTAGAGTTATATTACTGTGCTTTCCTTGAATCTTTATATTGACTATGCTAACATCACTTTTTGTCTATGCAGGTGATCTCCTTGACGATATTTTGGAGAGCAAGATGATTCAAGGGATGAGCGATGAGGAGTTGCAGGATATATTTACACAAATGTCTCCAGATCAGATGGCTTAATTCAAAGATATGGCCAACCAGGAGTTGTCTCGGACACCATTAGGTCATTTTGTTAGATCTACATCAGCATGCTTTGATGCTTCGACTTCCAATAGATGAGATCGATGCTCTAGACTTGGGCTAGATGGAGGGAGTGGTTCTGGGGGATGCTGCGGAGACATGGATGTGGTGAGCCTACGATCGACTCGAGATACAGGTGCTACTTCGTGCTCTTGTGTAGGTTTGAGAGAGGGTGGCTCAAGTGGTTGTTGTGGAGGCATCAATACAGTGTCTCTGTCTCATCGTTCTGGTGGAGTTGCATCACCCATAGGATTTGTCACACCTATGGGGACGTCTCCTCTAGTGATTTCAGCTTTTGCTCAACCATCCGCAGGTGGCACCCCTATGAGTGCTACTCCAAGAGATACCACCCCCGTGGATACACCAGATGTATAGGGGTCTCCTGGTTATGCCCAAGAGCGTGGTCATAGGTGGAAGAGGACACATCTTAGACATACCCCAAGAGATATGGATACCTTGTAGATGATAGGATAAGAGCCATGATCATGAATGATGAGGGGAGGAGGGTGATGACTCGTATGAGAGAGTTGTGCCAACAAGTTTTTTGGCACAATGTCTTAGACCATTGGAAGAACATACTCGAGGGGAGAAAGGATTACGTAGTAGCATCCTTGCTTGAGGAGATTCCAATATCCACCACCGCAGATAGTTTTTTCACCGCAAATAGGTTTTTCACAGACTGGATGATGGAGTGCATGTGTGGGTACATGTCACATAGACAATCGAATGCATGCAAGGCACTTAAGAGTGGCATGTCAAAGCCTGAGTGGCTAGACACAGATGATTGGTGTAGACTCAAGGAGGAGGTTACAGATTCTCTAGGACATTGTAGACAGCAATGCGAGACATCGAGGACACGACTGGAGGCAAGGATGATCGATCATGTTGGGAATGGCAACCACATGAGTTATTTGGAGGACTTTGTAAGTGTTTCTTTTGTTCTTCTCACCTATTTTTTTGCAATGTCGCTTGTACTGACAATCATATTTCTAATAGTTGTATTTTGTTTTCTTTGTAGCACTCCATTACAAACCACGATCCCACCAGCCTAGAGACTTGATATGCAAAGAGACACTATCTCACTGTATTGATCAATAGACTGTATGCACGCAGGGGCCTAGTAAGTCACTCATATTTCTTGTCCGTAGTTACTATTTTTATTAAAATGCATTATGTATAGTGGACTGATGTGTAGTTCTTTTTTTTTTTTTTACAAAGTCCATTCGATGCTCCTTTGGGTCAAAATGAGCTTTCAAATGACGAGGATCCATAGCTCACACTTGGATTCGTGGAGCACACATCCTCTTCCTTTTTGGTCTTGTGATTTATGTAGGAATTTTCTATGCACTATGTTATTATCATCCTTTATATCTTTCCATGATTTCATGAGCTTTCATTCAACAATCTTGTATTTATTTTATGTATCAGTCTTGTGGATTCAATTACATTTTTCCTTCATTTTGACGACCATTGTACACTTTACATGTAATCCATTTGTAGAATATAAATACATCACACCTATCCACAAAAAAAAAATTATGTAACCGTCACTATTAGTGTTGCAAATTTATTGCACACGTTGCTATTGTTGTTGCAATGTGTGTCGCAAACCATCACTATTTGTGTCATTATGGGATGAAAATAACGACCAAATAGCGACACCAATAGCAACAACAATAGCGACGGTTCTATGGATATGCTAATACCGACGTGTTTAACGATGACAGGGGCAATTTTTTTGGTGAACATTTTCGTCGCTTTGAACATTGGTATAAGGCATGTATCTTCTAGTGTTATCATGGAAAATGTGGAGCAACCCTTCCTTTTAGTCCTGCGCTAATTGCACCAGTGTGGAAAGCATTCTTTGAGATAGTTTATGCCTCTTATCCTTGGGTGTCACTTGGGCAATGGTCTTGGATTTTCATGCCTGATATGAACACTACATGTCTTGGCTATGCTTGACAGACATTGGACTTTACCTTTGACTTGCATTTGAGTTATTCTGGAGGTTTTTGATGTTGACATTGGTTGTCACTTACCTACTTGGATGCTATAGTGGAGGCTTTGCTGACCATCTTGACTTGGATGGATCTTGGATGTATGGTGTTAGATATGCTCATCAATGCCCCACCCTCGTAAGGTGCCACCAATGATCCATGGTGCTCTAAGTTGTAAGGCTTCCATTATGAGGAGAAGCCATGTGTGAGCACAAACATTGGTGGGTCCTAACTTGTATATTAGATGAGATCTATGTGACCGGATGGCAAAAAGGTGACCTTTGTGGATCTAGCCTTGGATTAGATAGAGTAGTTATGTTGGTAGCAACTTGAGGCACAATGTATTGAGTTGCGGGTTGAGGTAGCTATCAAGGACCCATATTTTGGGGTCCAAGGGTAGCATCCCCGTAAAGGGATTATTCCTTATAATGTTTTCTGACCGACTAAGAAAGATTCATAATATGGTCAGATATGCCAACCAAACTACCTTTTTGAGCTATAAAAGGAAGACCTCTCTAAAGTCGTTGTCAATCTATCTTTCACCCAATCAGAGTTCTTCCAGCTAACCTAAGCTATTCACCTATCATTTGTCTGGATCGTCATCTTCATAGTGGAAGTGCATGGTTGGACAGAGCCATCTTTATATCAGTTTGTTTGAAAGTAAAGGAGTCTCTATTATTCTCATATTTTTTATGTGTTCTCTACTTCTTGCTCAGATTCTATTGTGCCATGTAATTTCTACATGGTATCAAAGCCTAGGGAGCTTTGAGGAGTGAAGAGTACGCAAGAGGTAAGGGCTTCAATAGTGAACAGAAAAAATATTGTCTATTGCATCACGTAGTGATGCTAGCGCATCAAATGTGGTGCTGCTATTGTATCAACAATTCAAACTAAAGATTCATCCACCAAACTTCAGTGAAGACAAGTTAGATGGTACAAACTATACTTTGTGGAAGTTTAAAATCACAACTATCCTTCATTCTTATGAGCTTTTGGAGACGGTGATGGGGACTGACCCAAAATTAGACCCACTCCTAATCCCATCAAATTTGAGTGTTATGATTCCTCCAAATACAAGTATTCTATGAGCTTGGAAATAAAGTAAAGTAGATGCACTATGTATCTTAGTTACAATCTATTCTAATAGTGTTTTGTCCTTGATTCAACACACAACCAAGGCATCAAAGGCTTGAAACGTATTGAGGATTTAGTATGAAATGCATAATCAAATAAGGATTCAGAACTTGGAGAATCAACTAGTGGTAGAGAAGTATGCCAACAAAGGAGAGACAGCTAAAGCATTCATCACTAGGATCAAGAATCTATGCAACCAAATTGTTAGTTCTAGGATACAAAATACTAGTGAGGAGCCAGCTCGAGATTATCTTCAGATTTTTCCACTAAATTTTGATGGATTGGTAATTGCACTAAACACTCAGGTGAGACCCCAAGCTTTGATGTTTGAGAAATTTTGCACATTACTAATAGAGGAGGAGCTGAGGCTTAAAGCCCAAGAAGGTAGCAACAATAAAGATGCTACATTCTCTACCAATGCAAAAGGCAAATGTAGTTCCTCTACCAACGATGAAAAAAAGAAAAAGGATCATGAGAAAAAGTTTCAAGGAGAGTGCTTCTACTGTAAGAAAAAAGGACATGCAACTGCAGATTATCGTATTAAGGAGATAGATTAAAAGAATGGGATCGTGAAGACTAAAGGAAAAAAGACAATCAATATGGCTGAAGTAGAGTTGAAGTTATTCATGGCAACCATTGAAAAAGTGTGTTCCTTGGCACAAGAAATATCTAACACTGACTCATGGGTAGTGGATAGTGGCACCTCCTCTCACATGACCAACAAGAAAGGTCTATATAGTTCTATGAAGCCTTTGCAAGAATCCATCACTGTGATGGTTAGGAATGATGCTAAATGCCCTACTCTGAGGACACATGTACTATTTTCTTTGTTACTACAAATGGTAAACTCAAGAATCTTTCAAATGTGTTGTATGTTTTAGAGATTAAGAGAAATCTTCCTATCAATTGCTTTTGTAGCTAATCTAGGTCATGAAGTGGGATTCACTAAGACATGTACAGAAATTATGGACAGTGTTGGTAAAGTTGTTGATAAAGGAGAAAGGAGGAATAATTGTATGAGCTAAGTGCTCTTATAGCCATTGCTAGTGTGGGCACAAGTAAACTTTGGCATGAAAGGTTTGGTCACATTGGTTTTGAAGTATTGAAGGAGATGCATAAGCAAGGTATGGTTTCTCACCTATCTGTAGTAACTAAAATGAAGGAACCATGTGAAGCTTGTATAATGGGCAAGAAATGGAGAAAGGCATTTTCACAAGAAAACAAGAATAGATCAAAGGCTCCTCTAGAGTTGTGGCATGCTGACTTGTGTAGTAAAATGCTTACAAAAGACTTGGGAGGATCTTCTTATTTTAGGTTGATCATCAATGACTATAGTAGGAAGATGTGGGTATACTTCCTTCATAATAAGGCTTAAGCTTTTGGTAAGTTTAAAGAATGACTAAAACTTGTTAAGAATAAAACAGGGCAAGGTGTGAAGAAGTTTATAATAGATTGTGATGGTGAGTTCAACTCAAAGGAGTTTGAAGACTTTTACAAGAGCAAAGGGATTAAGCATCAATTGACAATGTCTCATACACCTCAACAGAATGGAATTGTTGAATGTTGAAATCACATCATTGTGGAAATGGCAAGGTGCATGCTTAAGGGAAAGGGATTTCCTAACCAATGTTGGGTAGAAGCTATTAATATTGTAGTCTACATTCTCAATTAGAGTTACACAAAGGCTCTTAAGAGAAAAAATCCTCATGAGGCCTATTTTGGTAAGAAACCATTTGTCTCACATTTTAGAACTTTTGGATGTGAATGTTATGCACATGTTCTAAAGGATAAGAGAAACAAGTTAAATCCAAAAAGCACAAAATGCATCTTCTTGGGTTATAGTGATGAGCAAAAGGCTTATAAATTGTATGACCAAGAGGCAAAGAAGATCATAACAAGTTGCGATGTGGTGTTCAAGGAGTAGCCACATACAATGGAGGAAGAGAATATAGATTCTTCCACTTTATCATCCAACAAAGAAGTAGTCTACTATAAATCTATCCCAAGATATGTCCCTACTCTCAAGGAGGAGAAAGCATCAGTTTTGGATGATGAGGACAAAGTTTACCAACCTATAATCATGCCTCCAAAAAAGCCACTTTCATTATGGATGAAGAAGCTCTATGATCACAACAATCCTATGCCTACCATAACCGAGGAAAAGGCAAATGGACCAAGGAGGTCACTAAGAATAGAGGAAAAAAGAAAGCCTTCTACTCACATAGTCAATATGGTCTTGATATGGCTGAGATTATGATAGAAGTAGAGCTAGAAGACTTGGAAGAAGCACTTGATGATCTATCATTGAGAGCAGCTATGCAGGCTGAATATGACAGAATCATGAAGAATGACACTTGGGAGCTAGTGGATTGGCCATAAAAGAGGAAGATTATTGGCCCCAAGTGGGTCTAGAAGGTAAAGTACAAGGCTGATGGCAACTTAGAAAAGTACAAAGCCAGATTAGTTGCACAAGGATTTTCACAGGTTGAAGGGTTTGATTTTCAAGAATCATTTGCTTCAACTACTAGAATGACCACTATTTGCATTTTACTTGTAGTGGCTACTCATCAAAAGTATTGAGTTTACCAAATGGGTGTTAAATTAGCATTCCTGAAATAGTGACCTCAAGTAGGAGGTGTACGTGGCTCAGCCACTAGGATTTGAGACCCCCCATTCTAAGAACAAAGTTTATAAGATGAAGAAGGTATTATATGGGCTGAAACAAGCCCCTAGAGCATGGTACCAACTGCGGATTGATAAATTCTTTCTAAGTATGAATTTCAAAAGATGTGCCTTAGATGCTAACTTGTATATTTACAAGGACAAAGTGAAAAGTCTATAGTGATTGTCCTATAAGTGGACGGCATTCTTATTATAGGTGACTATGAAAATATGATCCATCAGACTCAAAAGGCTTTGAGCTTTGAGTTTGAAATGACAAAATTGGGCTTGTTGCACTATTGTTTGGGGATTAAAGTCTATTGGTAAAATCTTCATCTCTCAAAAGAAGTATGCATGGGAGATCTTAAAAGCATTTGGCATGACTGAGTGTAAGGAGATAGCTACACCTATGGAGGTCAATGTGAAGTTATCCATTGAGGATACATCGGCACTAGCAAACATTAGGAGATATAGGAGGTTGGTTAGCACTCTCACTACTTGTGTAAGACCAAGCCAGATAGCAGGTTCTCAAACAAACCACAAGAAAGTCATTGGAAAGTTGGTTCCATGAAATCTATTTCTAGATATTGTCTCTCTTTAGGTTCAGTAATTTTCTCTTGGATCAATAAGAAGCAACCAGTTGTGGCATTGTCTTCTACCAAAGCATAGTACGAGGTAGCTTGCTTTGCTACATGTAAAGCAGTATGGTTACAAAGGATCCTTTGGCATATAGGCGTACAAGATGAAGATCCAATAGTGCTAAGATGTCACAATTAGAGTTGCATCGCCATTGCCAAAAATCCACTTTTTTAAGGCACATACAAAACATATTGAAATCTAGTATCATGTGTGTAATTTGATCGAGGATGGGATAGTATAGTTGTGTCCAACAGAGGGGAATGGAACAAATATCTTCACCAAAGATCTTATGAAGGATATCCTTTGAATTCATCTTTAGAGATTAGGCATAGGGCCAAGAATGTAGTTCACCTGAGAGGGGGGGGGGGTGTGTTAGATATGCTCAATGCTCGAACCATGGATGTTGGGTGGGTCTTGACTTCTATATCAAATGAGGTCTCTATGACAAATGGCAAAAATGTGACCTTTATAGATCTAACCTTTGGGTTAAATAGAGTAGTTATGATGATAGCAACTCGAAGCAAAATGTATCAAGTTGCAAGGTGTGGGAGTTATCAAGGACCCCTATTTTGGGGTCCAAGGGCAACGCCCTTGGCCCGCCAATAGTAAAGGAAATATTCTCTGAAATATTCCCTGTCTGACTAGGAAAGATTCATAACATGGTCAGACATGCCAACCAGACTACATTTCTAGGCTATAAAATGAAGACCCCTCTAAAACCATCGTCAATCTATCTTTCACTCAGATAGAGTTCTTCTAGCTATCCTAAGCTCTTCACCTATCATATGTCTAGATTGCCATCTAAGCTTTACAATTTAAGCTTATGGGTGGATAGAGCCATCTTTGTATCAATTCATTTAAAATTAAATCAATATTTATATTCTCATATTTGTTTTGTGTTCTTTGCTCCTTGCTCAAATTATGTTCGATGTGCTGTGTAATTTTTACATATGAATGCCTTCCACATGATCTTTTGAGCTTTGTTTGCTTGTTTAGCATTCGATCTTTGTTCCAGTGGGGTGGGAGCCACTACTTGATACTTGGATATTACATTGAACATTTGGTTACGTAATTGAGCTCAATGGTCTTCCACTGAGATTGTGGGACTTGGTGACATATACATGCTCTTATCATGCTTTATGTAAACAGTTGATGCTTAGCGGACTAATCTAACATTCCTCTTGGGCTCGCATCTATCTCTTTCATGATGTTTTCAATTATGTATGCATCTTGGTTGATTATGTATTGAGCTTTTGTTACATTGCTCAGTCCATTGTGCCTTTAGTCGGGGTCTCTTCTATTGTCTTGAGACCCACTCTATGCATGATGGTTATGCCTATGAGACATATCTCAATCTGACATGCTAATTCTTTGACAATTCTCAGTGCCAATTGTATATTCACTCACTACTAGTTGGAGCTATTTCCTAGCAGTTATAGTTTATCTTACATTAGTGATTTTCCACCTTTGGCATTGATTTATTATTGTTATACTTCATTTTCAGCATGTTATAATTGTAGTATATTGTACTATTTATGCAAGCAGTCACCTCCATTTGATAGTTCTTTGCATTGAGTTTATGGCCACTTCATTCCTTGGTCAATATCCCTTATTATCAGCTTGATTTATCAGTGATTTTAGGGCTATTTGCAGTAATTACAAGAGCCTTCTTTGATATTTTTTATACTTTTTTGCCTTCAACATTATGGCTTGTGAATCGACTGATAATGCAATCTTTAATATTGACAAGGTATATGGCACCGACTACAGCTACTACTAGAAGGCCCAAATATGGCAAGTTTTAGTGCAAAAAATGTAGGTTAGGCCTTTGAAACATAAGGGTGTCAAGCCTGAACCTATTGATGTAGAGGATTGGGCTAAATTAGATTAGCTATGTAAGTCCACTATTATACTGTCCCTCTCTAAGCAAGTGTTCTATAATATTGTCTATGATGGATAGTCCACATGGGACTTATGGAAAAAGATTCGCATTGTCTATAACTAGCAGAGCCCCGCTTCTTAGCTATATTGGTTGAAGCAACTCATGGACCTTCACATGAAGGAGGACACTTCTATGTCAATTCACTTAAATGATTTTTATTCCATTATCAGTCATTTGTCTTCGCATGGATTGAATTCAAAGGTACTCTACTTCCCTTGTTCCTCTTAGTTACACTACTTGAATCATGGGATACATTTTGTATTGTTATGTGTGCTAACATGTCCACTCATGGGATACATTATTAGTTTAACCCAAAACTAATATAATAATGAAATAGAAAAACATGAAAAACTCTCCCCTACAAACTCATGTAAAGTTATTCTAGCTTGAAGATAAATGCATATGATGACAAAACCAATTAGGCTCTATTCCATATCTTAACCAATTGCAGGATGTAGAGGGCGCACTCTTGACTAAAGAGGTTAACAAAAAAAATGTCAATGCTTCCTACACCTCTCATACTTTTACAATTAGAGGCAATACTAGTAAGAGCAATAATGCTTACCATGGAAAAGCCTCTCAACAATCTTGCACTTAGTCACGTGGGCAATCTCATAGTAAGTCCTATGAACCATGATTCCTCATTGACTTGTCATTACTGTGGGAAAGCATGACATATTGCACTGCCCTAAACTATGTGAAGATAAGTGCAAGGAAAAGGACAAGAGTATAGTACAAGACAATAATGATAATTGCAGTATTGTACCTAGCAAGTCAAGCATTAAGATTGAAGAGATTAATGTTGTGCAGATACTGATTCTAATAATGAGGCCATGCACAAAGATGATAGTCACTCTTAGGAGAGGTCCATCCAATCACAGTATGACTCATTACAAAAAAATCATATATGGGATTTAGTTCCTTTGTCTAGTGGTAAGCATTCTTTTCCATGCAAGTGGGTGTAGAAGTTGAAAAAGTACCCCCTGGAAGCCCAAAGCTAAGATATAAGGCTAGATTGGTTGCTAAGGGCTTCAAGCAAGAACGAGTATGGACTTTGATGAATTCTTTTCTCCTATTGTGAATATGACTGTACTAGCTTTAGTTGCTTAGCTTGACTTGGATCTTTATAGATGGATGTCAAGATGGCTTTTCTTCATGGGGACTTGCATGATGAGACTTACATGGAGCAACCTAAGGGCTTTGCAGACCCTAGCAAGGAACACCTAGTGTGCAAATTGTGGAAGAGCCTTTATGGCCTTAAGTAGGTACCTAGGGAATGGTATCACAAGTTTGATATCTTTATGCATTTATTGGGATATTCCCATAGTGATAAGGATCTGTGTTTATACATGAAGAATGCTCTAATGGTAGTCTTATGGTTTTGATCCTCTATGTGGATGATATGTTGATTGTTGGGAGTACTCATGATGAGTTGGATAACTTGAAAGGTCAGCTCAAGAATAGCTTTGAGATGAAAGACATGGGGCATGCCTCACATATTCTTGGGATGTGCATTATGTGCGATTGCTCTAAGGGACTTCTCTACATGTCGTAGAAAGAGTACATCCAAAAGGTCCTTGAGCAGTTTCATCTACAGGATGTTAAGTCTATGGTTGTCCTTTACCTTCTCATGTGAAGGCTAGTCAGGTCGATTGTTCATAGTTTGATGAGAATGTTAACAATGTTTTGGGAAGACTACAAAAGTGGAAGTTTCGTCTATTATTTTTTAGTGGATATTATTTTGGTGGAGCATCAATGTCTTATGTTTTAGAAAGTTGGATTATATTTGTACTGTATGTACATCACCACATTATCATGAATGTATGTCTTTGTGAGAGCTAGGCTCACTCCCATGCACAAGGTATTCACCACTCGTAGTTGTATTTGTCGCACCCACAAGTATTGTCTAGGTTGCACACATGTATTTGTGAATATAATATCTTAGGGTTGGTCTAATTAGGCTAAGGTTGAAGCATGCAATGATGATTGACCATCCTAGAGTCTGCCAAATGGATAGGATACTCAAGGCAAGATGCAAACCCTAAACGCAAAAAGGGTGCAAACCCTAAATGCAAAAGGGGCACAAACCCTAAATGCAAAGGCGACACAAATCCTAAACGTAAAAGTGACGCAAACCCTAAACACAAAAGGGACCCAAACCCAAAACCTAACCCTGATTCTTGGTCTATATAAGGGTGGGAGGTCTCAATTTTATTCACCCTTTTGCCACATCCATGCGGTAGAAGCTCTATCTGTGTGATTACTCAAGCTTTCTATTCAATCTTTCTAGTCTATCATCTTGCTTCCATTGTGTTGAGAGTGACTAAGAGGGAGAGAGTGAGAGGTGTGTTGAGAAAGGGACTAAGGAAGGTAAAACTCTTTGCGATGCATCATCTTTCTTTTCTTGTCTTCTCTATTAGCTCTTCTCTACTAGCTCTTTGACTCATTAGTGTGCTTGGTGGTGGATGCGAAGGAGTGATGGGATTGGATTTTGTTGATCGTGGCCATAGAACCATCTTTGAGCCTTCAAGTCATCAAATGCAAGAAGATAAGTTATGTGAGTTCACTACAACTCAAGCTAGTCTTGTATTCTTGCTTTCTTGGATTGGAGAGGAGGATGCTTGGGTAGTTAGAGTGGAGTGTTGCGAGACAAGGTGAGAGATTGTTGCCAAAGCGAGTTGCAACCTTTCTGAAACAATAGAAGTCTGTCCAAAGTCCCTATTGTTGGTGCATTAGGCTCAACATTTTGATTCCATTTCCAAAACCTAGGACGGTGCAACCACTGAGGTTCTCACACTCCTACTGTATGGCGGAATATAAGGCTTGTGCATGGGCGTGGATGGGATTAATGGGGTTCTGATCGTCCATGTTTGTGGCTAGCATTTCAAAACCCAGGTGGCTAGGTTAGAAAGACCCAATAAGAAGGAACCAGTTCGTTGGATTGAGATTGTGAAGATATGTATTGTTAGGGTAGGGAAAAACACAAAACACAAACTTTTCAAAAAAAACACACAAAAAACTCAAATCTCAAATCTCAAACACAAAACATAAACTCATACTCTCCTTGTTGGATTTCTTGTGTGACAAGGTTGCACATATGCTATTAATTTTTGTGTCTTCTTGAAAAGCTTGCAGTTCGTCTAATGGTGGAAGAAGTATTAGAAGAAGGTAGAAAAGAAGGGGTGAAGGAAGAAGAGATAGGAGAAGAAGAAGAAGAAAGAAGAATAATAATAAGAGATAGAGGTACCATTACTTTGATCATACACCCTACTACCCATTTGTCCCTCCACAAACCTAGTACACCTCCTATGTCCACATCTACACCCAACTTTTCATACCTAATCCACACTAGAACTCATGCACCCCGCTTCCATACCTATTTTCATATATTCACATTCACTACCACACCCCCTACACCACACATAACACCCACTCCCAAAACATACCGCATTCTCTCACTCTCGCACATACATCAACTTCTTTCACTCCCACACATTATCTTCTTTCACTCCCACACACGATCTCCATACTCACTCCCACACATCGCCAACATCAAACTCACACTCCCACACATACTTAAATCCTAAAATTCACACTCACTCCCACACATCCTTCACATCCTCTTACTTGCACCACTCATTTGCACCACCTCACTCGTAAACACTTACTTTTAATTAACACACATCCAATACTCAATCATCCCTCACTCACTCATACTCTCACTCTCTCATCTCTCACTCACACTCACTCATTCTCTCATACTTATCTCTCATCACTCATCCCTCACTCATACCCACTCACTCATCCCTCACTCACACTCACTCATCCATCACTTATATCCACTCACTCACTTATGCGCACTCACTCATCCTCATTCACACTCGCTCACTCATACTCATACCTATACTCACTCACTCATATCCACACTCACGCATACCCATAACACTCACATCTCACTTATCCTTCACTCACACTCACACCTCACTTATCCCTCACTCATACTCACTCACACTAACCAATCGCTCACACACTCACCCACACCCCACTTACACACACTATCCACATTCTAAATTTTAACCTCTTTCTTTACGTATTTGCATCAAAGTGTTATCCTTACTTTCCATATTTTTAGATAACGTGGTTATGATACTTTGAGGAATTGCTTGCACTCATGCACATTGCATTGGAAAGGAAGAAAGCTTGCTTTTTCACAACTCACTCTAGCAAGTTTTTAAATCAAAGTGTTGCAAAGTGTCTTGATAACTTGTAGCTTTTGAAGTCAAGAATTTGAAGTAAATATCTTAATGACTTAAGAACTCAACAAGGATCTTGTTAAACTAAGTAAACGCCTCGTCATATTGCAAGGACCTGGCATACATTGCACATAATACCTAGGCAACCTCAGCAATACACACTGGGCTGGCATTACCTTAGGTTATTTAGGATCATAGTGCACAACCACAGTAATCACTTTCACATCTACATATAGGGCACACCGCAAGTCATTAGAGGGGATGTTAACCCCAGTTCGAGATGGAGAAAAAGAAGTCCAAGAAAACTCTAAATGCAAACACAGAGGAAGAAGCAGGAAGGGAAATGGCCAAGAGCGCAAGGGCGGCCTCAAAAGCTAAGTCAAAGGAAAAATCACATTTTTAAATGCAAAGTGCCCATAAAACTTTTGTAAAAGAGTGCCATGCTCCCTCCTATGCAAATTGTAAAGGGTAGATGGGCATAGGTAAAGAGAAAGGGAAACTAGAAGGGAATGGGAAAAGAGGACCTTGCCATAATGGCCGACTATGGAAAAAAGGGGATGGGTGTCCAAAGGGATAAGGGTTTCTCATATAAACTCAAAAAGTGAATGAGAAGCTCATTCTTTGGTGTGTGGCAAAGTGGACCACCATAGTCAACGAACCACCAGAGTCGGTCCGGACCACCCATAGTCCACGACTCCCATAGAGTTAGACCACCACAGTTGAACCACCCATAGTCCGGACCACCCACAGTTCGGACCACTGGACCACCCAGATCTGATTCTAGGAATCTGACCAACAGGGCAAAAACAAAAACATGGGCAAATTACCCAGTCTCTTACTAGTACCAACTAAACCAAACCCCGAAACCCCTCGAGATAAATGACCCAGCTTATAGAAGCCAAGAACAAGAATTTGTGACCTATGACCTAGAGGTAGTCTCTAGTATCCTAGTCGAGAGTCCAACCCCACTTAGAGCTGAAACCAACTCATAGACCCCAATTCCACCCTGACCGAGCAAAGAGGAGTAGTAGAGACCCTAGACAATTCTTAGGAGCAGTGAGAGAATGTGCCTAGAGCCACATTAGGCTGCAAATGAGAAGGGGAGTAGCGTAAGTTGCATTTTCCACTCTGCATTTGCACCCCACATTGATTTTATCACTTGAAGTGCACTAAAAAGCTAAGAGCCTGATTTCGCACAATGCACAAAGAGAGAACGCACACATACATCGAGTGAGTTTAAGTTGAGTGACTATAAATAATAAGGAACTCACTCAGACCTAACTATCAAAACGACCCACTAGTAGGAGAAGACCTTAAAACGTAGTCGGGTGATTGAGAACCCCAAGCATAGGACCAAGCAAGAAGCGACACCATTGGAGGAGTGGATCTACCCAACTTGATCAATATCATCGACACCTTGGTGGAACAAGAGACCGCAACCATGGTAGAATCAAGCACCAACCGTAGATATAGCAAAGAGCTTGACCTAGGTGGTTTCCCAATAGAAATCCAAATGGCTAGTTTCCAACTACGATCTACAGACCTGAATAGACCACCATGGTAGGATGTACGAGGATATCATAGCGGACCTCAAAGAAGAGAGGAGACTAGCAGGAGAAGCCTTACAGGGGCATAATGACTTACAATCGGGAGCAACAAGCCAAGAGCGTGCAACAGGACATAAAAATACATGACATTCAACGAGTGCTAACCCTAGCAAGCCAAAATAGGACACGAACTTATGCAAAAAGGGAAAGAGTGCTGGAAGGAGATCTCATGCTGAGCAAGCTTCTTATGAAGCAACTACTAGACAACACTTCTACCGTGAGTAGAGCACCGCTGCAATGGCAACCTCGTTGCTTGTAGCATTAGGAGTCAACCAAGGCTCTAAGAGCCAATTAAGAATACATGTCATGGCTAAGTAGCTAGTAGACCCATATAGATTTGTGGAGCAATTCAAACAAGTCTGCGAGGCCAACGGCCTCACCGATCTTACTTTGCACTCGCAAGCCTTCAATCTATGCATAGGAAATAAGGGTAGGACTTGGTACATGAGTCTGGATGCTGCTGTGAGTAGACTGACTTCAACAACCTCAAGAGTTTCTTCATTAAGAGATTCTCTGAGCCTGGGTACTCTGATAACCTCCTAGTGTATCTGATGAACGTCAAGCAAAAAGACAAGGAGGACATCAAAGACTGCATCACCACATGCGGAGTCTCTTCAAGAGGGTCCCAACTAGTGAGCAACCTATCAAAAGAGCAGTCTCCACATTCTTCATCAATGGGATACGAAGCGAGGACCTCTACAAGGCCTTGGCACAAAATTCAAGCTTGCAGCGAGATGCACTAGCTAGGGTCTTTGATGAGGCAATTAGAGTGGATGACCAGCTCAAAGAGAGAAGCTCCAAGAGCTTGACCCGAGAGGAGACAAATGCTAGAACCTCTAAGAGAGTTTCAATGTTAAGTGAAAGATTAGGCCCAAGTTCTCAAGATAAAGAAAAGGGCTCAAGAGCTAGCAGAGATGAAGACGGAGCTATCCAAATTACAAGAAATGATAAGACGACCTACATGCCCTCATGTCCAATGTGTGTATAATGGTGAAAACCACTTGCCAACTGAGTGTCAAGACCCGAGGTCCTGACCTTGTGCCAATTGTGGTAGATTTGGTCATGATCTCATGCATTGCCAACTATCGAGGAGACTCCCATACTCACAACCATACGGACAGCATTACCTAGCGAATAGGCAACAAAACTTCTTCAAAAGGGGAGCCCCATTGGCTCTCCTGGCACCTAATTATGCTAAACTAGTCATTCCTAGGATGGAGATAAACCCCGCAGGCATATCTAGACTATCTAGACCTGATGTAACCCATCCACCAAGCGATGCTCCAGTCCACTACATGGAGGAGCTGAATGACAAGGAGCCTTATGTACATCCCTACATCTCATATGATGAAGATGGCAATGCAATCCTTATGGATTACCAACCTGTACTAGTGATGGCACAAGGGAGAGGTAGAGGCAGAGGCTTTGGAGGGTAGACCCAAGAACCAATATTGAGTGAACTTATGGACACCCAGGACATATCTCCTCATGCTGCCCCAAATGCTAGCAAGCTAATCAAGAAAGATCTTAGATGCCTAGAGTGTGGAATCACTCACCTATTTGCCAAATTCCCTAGACGAAGACCACCCTCTAGTGTGGCAAACAAGCCATCTATAGCATTGGGAATGTTCCGAGTTGAGACATTTAACGGAGAGGATACACCCATCCTGCTGCATGTCATGACCCCGCGAATAGACAAAGCAGGCCGGCATATCACTACCTAGACCCAACAACTTAGACGCAACCTCAATCGGAAAGAAAATTCAAAGGCGAAGGAGAAAGAAAGCTGACACAAAGGTCATGCTAAAAATTGAGTGCTATGATGCTACCTGCCAAAAAAAAGGTGACAAACGTAGAGGCAAAAACATCAACTCCAAAGATGGCCAAGAAGGGGGTAATGTGGCAAGCATTTAAAATTCAATTAGCATATGTGGTGAGTTTTTAGAGAATATGACACCTCTACTCAAAAAAACATTATGTATGGAAGGGTTATACAACCTCTATCCTTTGCTTTCCATGGTATACCCAACAAAAATGCATTTTATTACCTTAGCATCAAGCTTTTCATGAAGTTCTTTGGGTACATGTGCATATGCAACACAACCAAAAAAGGAAAGTAACAAGATTATAAAGCACCAACACCACCACTTGTAATCATGGTGAGGATTGTTGATCATGTGGGCTGGTGTCACGTAGACATAGTTATCATGCCACTGTGCAACACATGGGGGGTTGCAAATAACCAAGCATCCAACCAACTGCATGCGTTAGGCACTCAAAATACTCATGGAGGTTGGTTAGCTAGTGCTGCCACATGTGGGCAAGCAAATAGGGGTGCTAATGGAGATGATCGCAATATGTGTTGGGTTGAGTCCCATGTTGCCATTTCCATTCTTGATGAATGCACTAATGGAGATGACCACCACATACCATGCAATAATCAATGCATAGAAAGTCAAAAACTTGCAATTACAAAGAGATCTATCCATAGTAATGCAATGGTTGATCACATAATCCATGGAAAATCATCAATAAGAGACAATAATCGTATGTTTGAAACCATAACCTAAAACACAATGAACACAATCACAAGCAATGCATTTGCATTCCACAAGCAAACCAAGCCTAAATCACTCAAACTTTCCCCTTTACCTTTTTTGATGAGTTCCATCCTAAATCAATGTCCTCAAAGGTTAGCTCAATGATCCTCGGGGTATCATGAAACCCTCATCACAATCCTAAAAGGTATCACTTTCTATTTCCATATTTTCTCAATACCCTCACAACAACAGAACATGAGGTACGACAACAATAGTGATAGCACGTGCATTGAGGAACACCTAGAACTTGCATTTTGAGTTCTTGTGTTTTGCATTTTTTATTTTTCATTTCTAGAGTTTTTGAGATTATGTACACTTCTCTTCCTTGCATACTCAATTGATTATTCATGACATGTAGGATGCATCAACAAGTCTCAACAACATCACAAGAATTATTTTAGCAAGAAAAGTTTTGAGCTTTGAAATTTTGTTTTGCATTTTGCATTTTTGTGTTGCTGGTTTCTTATTTTGGTGTTTTTTCGTGTTTTTTAATTTAAGGTTTATGCTTTCTACTACTATAACTATTTCAATCTCTTTAATCTCAAATCGACAAATCAGTTCCTCCTAATTCAACCTCCCTACACAAGCCATGAGTGTTTTGGAGTATGCAAGTCATGAGAGTAGATGATTAATTCCCCACAGATCCAATTTACACTCAAGCATATAAGCCTCCTATTTTGCCCATAGGGTAGGAGTGTGACAATCTTGATGTTTGCACTATTCTTTGTCCCAACAATGAAACCAAATATTGAGCTAAATGCACAACAATTAGGACATTGGATGGACTTCTATTGTTTCAAACTTACTTTGTCCAACTACCTCTCACAACCATGTATCCTTCTCTCTAACACTAGAAAGTAAGCATAGTGGACTAGGTTTGAGGTTTGGTGAGCTACACTATCAAATACACCCACATTGAGAGAAGAAGATAGAGAAGAAAAAGGAGAACAAGAAGATGGAGAAGAGCTTCACCTCATCATATTCCTTGCCCACTTGCAATCTCAAAACCTTTCACATAACCTCAAGCTTAAACCATGAATGGGAACAAGGAGAAGAAAATCAAGAAGAAGGTGAAGAGTTTCACTACCCTTCAATTCCTAACTCAAAAAAAAAAGTTTCACATTCTCTCCCTCACTTTCAACAATGGTAATGAGAGAATAGAAGAAGAGATTAATTGCTTAAAAATTGCAGTGATAGAGCTTCAATAACTCTCTCTCCCTCACTCTCAACAATGGTGATGAGAGAATAGAAGAAGAGATTAATTGCTTAAAAATTGCACTGACAAAGCTTCAGTAACACATGAATGTACACAATGGATCAAAACAACAGAGACCTAACTCTCTCTCCCTCACTCTCAACAATGGTGATGAGGGAATAGAAGAAGAGATTAATTGCTTAAAAGTTGCTAATAGAGCTTCACTAACATGGGTGTACATGGATCAAAACAACAAAGACCTCCCACCCTCATATAGATCTAAATTAGAGTTAGGGTTAATCCCCTTGTAAATTTTAGAAATTCCATCATCTTTGGGTGCCCTAACCCACTTTGTAGACTCTTGGCTAGTCCTCCATTGATGGATCCTTCTACCTTAGACTAGTGGGACTTAGCCTAGACTATTTTAATCACATTTTCATGGGTGAAACCCATACAATAATTGTGGCTATGCCAAATAAACCTATTGAAAATAATATAATGTGATGGAAGTGAATGTGACTCTCATAAGATAATACAATAAACATATGATGTGTCCATGAAGTGCCCAAAACTAATACACTAAAGAAATCAAAACCTTGGACTTTGATTTTGACTTTTTATTCCACATTTTCTATTAGTAAGCTTGTTTTTGAAATTGACAAGCAATCATTTGGTTATTGACTAGGGCTAGTTTTTTTACCTTTGGCTACTAGTAGTTGTTGCAATAGGGCATCTGTTTGTTTTTTAGACTCGCATTTTGTGAGTTTGGTTGGTTGGGCGAGTGTTCCTTGGCTAATTCCCTTGTGCTAAAGGTGAAAAACACATTGTCTTAAGGGAGCATTAGGTGCAGATCATGTTGGCTCATGGAAGCATTAGGTGGATATGTTTTTCCACATAATCAACATGGCAATTGCTTGGTACTTAAGGATCTTTCTAGTAGGATTTCTCATCCTACATCCAATGAAAAATACCCACCTCCACATGGGTGAAGTTTGGCATTGGTTGGCACAAGTGGTGGCTAGCCTACTTGATCCTATAAGTGATAGAGACATGTATTATTGTCAGATCCATCTTCCAAGTTGTTGCTTATAACTACCCTCACTTTGTAATTGCACAGCTTGAATGGGTCATCATAATCTTATCAAAACATTGTAACATGCCTACCTATCGGCTGTCCATGCACATTTTGAGTCTAAGCGATGCCGCCCGGCACTCTTCTCATGGAATGTCACGGGGTTTGTCGCCTAGGGTTTCTCGTGTCTGCCTCACAATGGAAGCCTAGTTACCTCCATTGCCACATAGATCGTTTTCTTCCAATGCTCTTTGGTGGGCATCCTACCGCTCTCTCTCTCTCTCTCTCTCTCTCTCTCTCTCTCTCTCTCTCTCTCTCTCTCTCTCTCTCTCTCTCTCTCTCTCTCTCTCTCTCTCTCTCTCTCTCTCTCTCTCTCTCTCTCTCTCTCTCTCTCTCTCTCTGTGTGCATGTTATGTCGCTAACACCAGAGGGGGAGGGTCTTAATGTGGCAAGTGGTGTGGCACAAGAAGGTGGTGCGAGTAGGTGGCCAAGGGCTCATCCAACCACGTGTCCATAGCCTTCAACATGTCCTCCATTTTGGTAGGTCCCTCGATAGCATGTGGATGCTGCTCTCCCTATCCTCCTTGTCTTTGCTCATGTACACATCATCCATTCTCTCTCTCTCATTTTGGAGGTAAGGGCCCTATTCTATGGCGGTGAGATGCATCTTGCTGTCACCCAAGGTCTTGCAATTGCAAAGGTTATTATAATTGATGGCTATGAGGAGACTTGACAATAGCCACGGACGATGGTCCACGTATCCGCCATGGATGCTGAGGTCAATGCCTCAAAGCCATGCATGATTCGCTTTTCCATCATTTTCTTCTTGTGTTGCTTCTTCTACATCTACTTTTTCTCTCTCTCAAAGGCACAATTTTTCTTGTTTGATATAGGCCCCCACAACATACCGTGTGCAATCTAGAAGGCCGTCAAGTTGTTGGCCATCATTTGTTGTATGTCCTCTCTATCACATAGGATTAACTGCATCCCCTCTATTTCTCCCTTTGTCCATCAAAGTGTGATGTCAGATGAAGTGTGCATCTATCTACTTGCTTTCCGATTCTAGATGCTTCTTCCTCTTCACAACAAGAAACATGAGTCTTCCTCTCATGCTCAAAAGATCTGTGTCATCTTCTCCTTCTCCTTCTTCTTCTTCTATCAGGACTAGTGCTCTTGTGCCTCCATGCTAAGAAATGTGATGTAGATATACTAAGAGCAACATTGTGTTAATTCTAAGCCTTTCACACATGAATGAAGGATTGTACCTTGCTACTGGGGTTGTAACGACACCCTTGTCTTCCTCCTCTCTTCTTATCCTTGACAGCATCCCTTATCCTTTCTAGGGCCTGAGGACATGAAGACAGAGAGGAGGGCATCCCAATTTGCCATGTCGGCTACCATATGGCGGCTACCTTCTGGGCCCATCTTGGGCTTTTGACTGAGTGTTGCATCCTTAATTAACCTTTTTAGAGGACAGGGTTCGTTCACGTAATCTTATGGCATTGACACGAAAACAAATTCGAACAGTTTCCTTGGAAGTACTTAATATTAGCAGATTATCAAAGTTACAAGCCTTGTTCAAAAGGGATAATATTCGCAATCCGTAAGGTTGCACTTTATTTCCACCAAGTTTTCGCCTTGCACTAGTAACAAGGGCTATCAGAAATCTATTCCGAGTCACGTTGATCGTTTGAGTAGGGCCCGAAGGTAGGGAATTTACAGCCAGAGCCCCCCTGGCATCCAAGCATCCTCCAACGTTCAAACCAATCTGCGGAGAGACCTCTCATGGCGGGTTCGGTCCATGTTCCTGTCATGGCTATTTAGAACCCCCTTGGCTAGGGTTGGCAGCTAGCTAGGGGTGGTTTGGCACACCCTCCAAAAGTTCAACTTGATTCACTATAATCATTTATGAGTTTGGGGTTACACAATCTCTTTTTTTGTTTTTGTTTTTTTAATTTAGAAGCAGTGTTCCTAAATTTACAAGCACAAATAAAGGTGTAGGTGAGTGCTCGAGATATCTGCTAAGGTGAGGTCCCTCTCTTGACCCTAGCATTTGTCCTTCTTGCCTCAGCAGTAATTTCCAATATCCTTTGAAGGGTAGGGAATTTCTTCGTTCCATCTCCCTGTGAAGTAACCATAAATTGGCTTAGTTTCTTCGAAACCCTAAATAAGTTGAGTTGAGCCCTATCCTTTTGTGCATAGGGTTTTATTGAACGGCTCTTGAACAAATTTTTGTATTTCATAAGTGCGGTTGATAGTTATCTTCAAGATGAATCCCTAGTAGCGCAACTAAAATTGATCATGATGCCATGCAATTTGGAGGCGTATCTTTCCTAGACAATACAATGTTGCAAAGCAAGCCTTTGCTTTTGGGAATTCATTTCGATGTGCTTATGCAAAATACAAATAGAGACTTGTATATATATATATATATATATATATATATATTCTTTGGGTGGAGGACGTGAAGTTATCAGTCCTAAGGCAAAAGTGAACACTCCCCTCTAAAGGTTTATAGGGGTCTAATACCTATTTAGTCTTGCAATGGCCTAGATATACTTAAACTCATCGTAGCAATTCAAGAATTTCATGTACTTGATTCAAACCGTCACTTCTACCTTTCCAATTTCACAAGTTTTGTGATGCAAAGAAAATGTATGAATTCTGTTTAATCAACGAATATGCATAAGTATTTTAACAACCCATTTTTAAGCATGCCAATGTTAGTGCATAATCTAAAGTATTACGAGCATAATCAATAAGGTCCTGGCTTCTTCTTTTTGCGTGCATGAATGCAAAATCTCTTGTGCAATTTTCTCGTTCAAAAACATACCAGATTGCAAATAAGCACAATTTTCAATATGAAAAAAAATGATGTAAACTAAATGGTGGTTAGTTATGATAGACTTTCACCAAATAGCTTTCCCTTCCCAAGGAAGTTGGCCTATGTCCTTAAGACTCCCCATCAGGGTAGGGTGTATGGAATGCACCTGATTACCAAGTGACGTGGTTCCTTGCCCCACGGCCCCATCGGTTGAGGCGGGATTCGTGTTCGGTTGGACTTACTTCGTTTGGGAGGCATCGTATGATTTGGCTTTTGCTTCGCGACTACGCACCCAGATTTGCGAGAAAGACGGCTCCTCGCGAAAGGGACTAGTTTGCGAGGATCTTCACCAAGAGGGGGGGGGGAAGGAAAGAGAGATTGCGAGCTTTGAGCTCTTCAACAAGGGAAGAAAAAAAATTTCCTTCTCTTCTTCTCTACTCTCTCTCCCTCTTCTTCTCTACTCTCTCTCTCTTCTCTCCTCCTCCTCCTTCTTCTTCTTCTTCTTCTTCTTCTCTGCTTCTTCTCCTCTCTCTCCCCCTCTCTTCTTCTTCTTCTTCTCTAGTCTCTCTCTCCCTCTTCTTCTTATTCTTCTCTTCTTCTCTACTCTCTCTCCCTCTTCCTCTCTACTCTCTCTCTCTCTCTCTCTCTCTCTCTCTCTCTCTCCTCTTACCCTCCCTTTCCTCTCTTTTCTGTCTCTCTCTTTCCCTCTTCTTATTCTTCTCTTCTTCTCTACTTTCTCTCCCTTCTCTCCTTCTTCTCACTCGATCAGTAGCAGGTCGCGGCCTTCCCAACCCTCTCATCCCCTTGACGATGGGGGTTTATATAAGTATTTGGTGGGGGGGGGGGGGGGGGGGGGGGGGGGGGGGGGGTTTGATTAGTAATGGCAGCCCCCCCCTTCCACCTCCAGGGCATGCGGCAGCAGCCTCCCATGCCTTCTCCATGGCTGTGGCACCCTCCCGCCTCCTCTCATGAACACGTGGCACCCCCCTTCTCGCGTGGACATCACAATAGCCCCCCTCCTACCTTTCTACGACACGTTGCGGCCCCCCTCCCTTATCATGATAGCCTTCCCCCCCCCACTGTCTGCTAGTTGGCGGCATGAGTGGGGGGGATTTATCCTCTTTTTATTTAAAAAATCATTTTATTAGGGGGGTTTATTACAACGAGATGGTTACAAACATGCTCTATTATAAGTTGCAGTTGGATATGGCAGGCCACATAGGTTATTCATGTTTCAAATGGCTTGGTGGGTTGTATTTCTTGACGTGGTTTCTATTGAAGTTATCAATCGCCTCCCTTTAATGGTTTTTGGCTCTCTCTTTTTTTTGTTTGATTAATAGCACAAAGTAGCTATAAGGTCCTAGCCAAGTCCCCTTGTTTAAATTTTTGTTACTAGACGTGTTTGTCAAACCAAACCTTCCTTTGGTTTTTTCTATAGTGAATGCATGTGTAACTAGAAGCCTTGTTTTTGTTCATTGTTCGAAGTCAAAGAGGCCTTTGTCCCAAGCTTTGTTTCCTTCCCAACATCCTTCTACTGCAATGCATAAACTAGGATTAATAATTATATAGGGATGATTGCATTTGAACCAAAGGGTAACTCGAAGGGTGCTTGATTAGTGACTATCTTTTATGTAGTTTGATAGGGCCCATAGAGTAGCCACAAGTTGTCGCCCTAATCACTTGTGATCTAGAAACTATTTTTGTCAAAACATTGATGAGGATCTTATTGGACATTTCAGCGTGGCCTTTTTCTTGTAGGTAATATGGGGCTAACTTTTGGTGGTGGACGATTAGGGAGATGAAGAGTAGATGCTCAATCACTTTATTAATGAAGCGGATCCCTTTGCTACTACCTATTTCTATTAGACAATTGAATTTGAATATAGCCTATTTTCATGGGAGAATGGCCATTGTTCTAGTGTCTCTCTTCCACGATACCCTTGCTCCAGCCCATTTCATGATGTAGTCAATTGTAGGGTCGATCGTCCCCCCATGAAGTTGGCTCCCTATTTTTCAAAGTGTTTAATTGGTCCCATGAAGTCAAGTTCCCATTCTTCAAAGGGTTGATGGGCCAAGTCATGCATGAGCTCTATCTTGCCCTTCTTAATGAATAGCTTGATGTGTTGGCACTTGTCATTGTGCTTGAAAATTTGTGTCATGTCTTTGAATGGAGTTAGCCACCAAACCACCATAACATATGCACATAGTTGTTGTTCCCTTCAGGTACCTCATGATACGCTTAACAACATCCCAATGCCGTCAGCTAGGTGTAGCCATATAGTGTGTGCCACAAATCCCATTGCAAATGCTAAGGTGAGTGGTGATCATGGCATAGATCAAAATGTCCATTGCAGATGCATAAGGGATCTTGGCCATCTTGGCCTTCTACTCTGTTAATCCTAACACACCAACAATCAGAACTTTGGATAGACTTCTATTGTTTCAGAAGCTACAACTCACTTCGGTGACACACTCTCAACGCTCCACTCCAACTAACTAAGCATCCTCCTCTCCAACCCAAGAAAGAAACAACACAAGACTAGTTCAAGTTGTAGTGAACTCACCTAACTTACCTCCTTGCGTTTGATGAATCGAATACTTGAATATGGTTTTACGATCACATCAACATGATCCAATGCCATCACTCCTTCACATCCATCACCAAGCACACCAACGAGTCGAAGAGCTAGTAGAGAAGATGAGATAAGGAAGACAATGATGAAGAGCTTCACCTTCCCTCAGTCTCTTGCTCAACACACCTCTCACTCTCTCCCTCTCAATCACTCTCAACACAATGGAAGAAAGATGATAGACTAGAAAGATTGAATAGAAAGCTTGAGTAGTCACACTGATAGAGGTTCCGTTGCATAGATGTACCAAAAGGGTAATATAACTAAGACCTCCCACCTTTATATAGACCAAGAATAAGGGTTGGGTTTAGGGTTAGGGTTTGCATCCCTTTTGAATTTAGGATTTGCATCCCCTTTGTGTTTAGGGTTTGCATCCCTTTTGTGTTTAGGGTTTGCAACCCTTTTGCATTTAGGGTTTGCATTCTCCCTTGGGCATCCTGCCCATTTAGTGGACTCTAGATTGATCAATCATCATTGCATGCTTCAACATTAGCCTCATTAGACCAAGCCTAAGATATTCTAATCACAAATACATGTGTGCAACCCACACAACACTTACAATTGTGGGTAGTGAATACAATGTGCACATGAGTGAGCTCGGCTCTCACAAAGTAATACATCCATGATAATGTGATGATGTCCATAGAGTACAAATATAATCCAATTGCCCAAAAAATAAGGCATTGACACTCCACAAAAATAATATCCACCAAAAAATAGTAGCCGGCACTTCAGCTTTTGTAGTCTTCTCAAAACACCATTAATATGATTTCCTCTGTAGACGAGTGTCAGTCTCATGGCACTCGTGTCATAGGTAGCATGCAAGATCTTGCACCAAAGATAAGGAATGTTGGGACCAGTCAATTGAAGTAGTAGTCCTAATAGGGAGAAATGAATATTCCTAATTAAGAATTTTTTTCTACTAAAGAGGATGATTTTTTTTTCTTGCACCGGGTACAAATGATGTTGCTCATATTGTGGTAGATGGTGACTGATGTTGTTACTGGTGACAAATCGTGTAGAAGTTTATTGTGCTAAAGATACACTTGACTAATGGTTCTTCTAATGGAGACAACTAGAATGGCCCTTGAAGTTGAATGGGAGATTGCAAAAGATGGGAGATTCAATTTTGATGTAGAAGTGATGACTCATGATCCTCCATGAATTGTTGTACCTACAAAGTAAACCTCACGTGCAATCACTTCATAGGGGAAAGTGCTAGTTTGTTGTTCATGCATAAGACATATTATGTTCTCGGTTTGGGAATGGGTTGAACTCCAAGAAAGTTTGTTGTCCCACACATGAGGACCCAAAACTGTGAATATGTTATTGTGGAAATACTATATTGATTGTGTGTGCATACATAGTCTAATACATAGAAGACTGCATCAAGGATTCTGCAACAAGTGATAACTACTTGATGAAGCAAGGGATCTTGATCTAATGAAGATGGGAAGAGTTATGGGTGTTGAGGGGAAAAGGTGGCTATTGATGAAGATGCTAGGGAGACATCGATGTGGGATGGACAGGAACAGGTGTTCAATCCAATAAGATCTTGAAGAACATGGGTCTTTGCGGGATCAACCACACATGGTAGTTGATGCAATTATTGGCTTTATGGTGAAGAACCTTTTCCACCTTTTTGATAAGTAAGGATTGATGAAATCGGGTGAATCAAATGAAGGGATGAATTGTACAAGTGACTCAAGGAGATAGGTCAACCGAGGCAAGCCAAGACTCCCTAGGTATGTCCTGACATTGATGTGCCCTAAGTAAGGGTGTGAGAAAATGGGAGAAGGGCTAGGGGGTTAGAGACAAAACCAACTGACTAGGGTCACTAGACGCATCCAACTTGAGGACCCCTAGGTGTGGTGATGTGCACATGCGTGAAAATTTCTTTTTCTTTTATGATTTTTTCTTTTTTTTTTCCTTTTGGCAAGTCAAGTAGCAACAGTGATACACAATAAGGCATGCTACCTTACAAGGAGAAATGGAAGTATGAGATCAAAAGGTTTCCTACAAATAATAAAACTTGGCACATAAGACGATTGGTGCACTGAGGTGCATACAATGAGGATTTGAACATTGAGCTTGGACATTGAAGCACAATGCCACATTGTTGATGAATCTATTGTTGAAGAAGACTGGTATGCTCATTGATGAAGCAATTTGCAACTACTCTTAAGAAAGTAGATGACCATTACAAGTTGTAGTAAAGGTATGGTGTCATTGAAGAAAGCAAAACCTCATTGTTGATGGTTCTTCAAGGTCTATGTTTCTTCAGTGAGGCTCCAAGATAAACTTGTTGTCTTGATTAGCCTTTGATGTCTTGACATGATGCCTCTCGAGCTTGAGATCTTCAAGAAGGTTATGATGCTAGTGTCAGCTTCAAGTATTTAATGTTGTTGTAGCGTAGGATATTCATAGAAAGCTTCTATTGCCAATGATATTGTCTTCAAACCTTGAGCTTCATTGCATTGCTTTGTCACCTATTGTTTTCGTACATTCACTTGGTAAAACTTTGAGAGTACCATGCAGTGGATTCAAGGGGAAAAGATAGAAAGAATTACAAACAACTTTCTTCTTCCTTGAATTTCACCATCACATGAGTGAAAGGGTTTGAGCTTGTACCTCTTTTTTTATTTTTTGCCCTCGCATAAGATGTAGGGTTGTTTCCAAAGTCAGAGGGACTTTTGCTCTTGTTAGTGCAACAAATTGAGCTAAAGTAAAGTATGTACAAAGAAACAAATACTAAAAAGGAAAAAGAGTTAGTATTTTGCAATTTTTGGGATCCACCAATCATAGAAATTTGGATTGTACTCCAATTCGGCAAAAGCATCCAAGTCAAGTGATTTAGTATCTAGTCCACAAAGATAAGTAATCAGATCACCAAGCAAAGAGGGACTTGTAAAGTGACTGGAGATGTGTAGCTCCTCTTTGATTATAATATTGTCAAGCAACAATGGGCGATATATCAACTTTCATGGCGATGTGATATTTCGAGCTAGCATGATAGAGTGCAATGAAGTGGTCTCACAATAAGTTGGGTCAGCTTGAAGTAAAGTGATTGTATGGCATTGCTCAAGTATGGTCATAAGATGGCTGCCATTGCAAGCAATCTCAAGTTGATTAGAAAACCACTTCTGCAAGAACGGACTTGAGGAATGAGAATTCTACTCAAGCTCGTCAAGTATTGATTGGTCTTGGATTTTGGTCACAAAATCATAAGAATGAATAAATTGGCATTATAACAAGTGCTCCTAAGGGAGAGTCCTAACACGCTGCCATTGCGAGATTTTTTGTTTTGGTTTGGGTGACAAAGGTTCTTGGTCAAGGAGACTTTGGTTGTTTTGAAGAACCAGCAACAACCTGGGGTTGTTGCTTATCAACATTTGAGGGCTTTATCTCATCTATAGATCCTTGGACTCTCCGTTTCAACTTGAGAAGGCCTCACATGGAAGAGGTTGCTTTGGCTCTAGCTATTCCCCCTTGGTCGATGACCTTTTAGACACTACCGATTCCTTGAGTGGATTAGTAGCAACTTCAAGTAGTTGCTCTATGGATTTGTGGGCTCAAGTGTCATAGGAACTAGCTCGTCAATCACTAACTTATATGATGTTGTCTCAAGTATCTTGGTCCATGACCTAGATCTATATGTGGGTCTCTTTCTCTTTCTCTTGGATTTGGATGGGACTTGGTCTATAGTCACTGAAGGTGGCTTTGCGGGTGGTTTTGGTAACCAAATGCAACAATTTTCTGCATAAAACCCTTGAGCATGGAGCAACACTTTAGGCACCCATCATGGCCTTATGCTAGTTCTCCATCAACACTTTTGATTACTTTCCCTAAATCTCTTCCCCCTGAGATGTTGTGGTAGTGTTTCTAGTAGTTGTGGTCTTTCCTTTCATTCTAGGAGGGTTCCTATTGAGCAGTTCTCTCTTGTTCTCATGTGCCTTGAGTAGTTGATTAAGAGCTCTCTAACTGGCCTACCTCGCTAGGCATTTGATCTAATTCTGAGACAAGCTTCTTGCCCTTCTCTAGAGAACAAACAAGTCCCCTTTGCTGAAAGTAGTGAGTATCTCCATGTTTAGTAAGCTTAGGTGTATACGGTGTGGTGCACCTCATAGTCTACAATGCATGTGGTTGCACGCTTGAAAGATTTTCCAAGCAAGACTTCCTTTTCCATATCTTCTCTATTTGGAAGCACATAAAACACTGTGGGCATACTTTCAATCTCAATAGTCAAGAGAATTTTACATCGTCCTAAGAGGGAGTAGGCTGATCCTCCATACAGCTTGATAGTTGCATTGGTCAAGACGAGTTCAAGTTGTCCAATATCACTCCATAACTCATATGTCAAGATGTTGTAATCTGAACCTTCATCTATGAGAGCATCAATGATGAGCTCTTGCTTTGTAGTTAGTTTGAACCTAAGATATGTAAGAGGGATTAGATCTTCATATTTTGGGTTAGTGTTTGTGGCTTGGACCTTTTTAATATTAAGTATGGTGACCTGGTTTGGGTACTACATGTGTACCTTGCGTGTTGGAGAGTCATGATACATGTGTTGGATAGTCAAGATACATGTGAGTGATGCTACCCTCAATGTAGTTAAGGTTAGCCCTTGGAAATTTATCTATCGCCATCCAATCTACTAGCTATGGCCTCCTAGGCTCTTGTGTTGCTAGCTTTGGTAATATGTGAATGGATAGATGGATGGGAATGTTCACTCGTTTATGTTGACTCATTAGATTTTAGGACTTTGAGACCTAAGGTCGACTCCACTATGAGGCACATCAATAGAGTGTAAGGCTCTTAATAGCTAGATGACAAACTCTGTAACTCTTCTTGCAATGGTATTGTGTGGTTCTTGGTGTGGATATGCTTCTTCAACTCTCTAGGCTTGTCAGTTCTTCTTCGATTGCACAACTTTGTTTCTTGGAGTTCCTATCCTTCAAATTTGTCTCTCATTGGTCAATTGGTCTTGTGATCTTGCACTAAGTGCAAGTGGTGAAATTATGGGTTCAATGGTTGGCTTCTCCTCTCAATTGTTGCATTCTTGGTACTTTCTATGAATGTGGTTCAAAATGATTCAAAGGGGGCTTAGGACTTGTGGCAACTTGGTCGACAATATTTTACTCATCAGACCCTTGCAATGATTGGAATGGAGCATATGATGATGGTGGCTTGGTTGGATGATTTCCCCTATTGGGAGCTCACACTCGACTGCCAAGACCCACAGTCCCCTTATTGTTCAAGTGTTTCAAGCCGAGCACTAATGGCTACCTCTCACATAGCCGACGTGCTATCCCTCTCTATGAGTGTAGTGAGCTTACCTCGATGCCCGATTGAGTACCCTCCTCCTTCGATGGCTCCTTGATTCGTGATGCGAGCTCTCAAGAAACCTCAAGCCTCCACCTTCAAGCTCCATCCTCCATAGTTGCGCATGAGACAAGAGAAGAGAAGGGAAAAGAAGAGAAAAAGAGAGGAGATGATGAAGAGCTTCTTCTCCTTGATCCCTCACTCTCCCACACTCACACCCTCTCTCAAGCACACACAAGCAAACAAGAAGGAGAGAAGAAGAGAAGAAGAGGAGTCCACTTTGCTACACACCAAAGAATAAGCTTCTCATTCACAATTTTGACTTTATATACAAAACCCTTATCCCTTTGGGCACCCATCTCCTTTTTTACATGACTGGCCATTATGGCAAGGTCCTCTTTTTCCATTCCCTTCTAGTTGCCCTTTCTCTTTACCTATGCTCGTCTACCCTTTACAATTTTCATAGGAGGGAGCCTGGCACTCTTCTAAAAAAATTTTATGGACGCATTGCATTTAAAAATGCGCTTTTGCCTTTGACTTGGCTTTTGAGGATGCCCTTGCGCTTTTGGCCATTTCCCTTCCTACTTCTTCCTTCGTGTCCGCATTTAGAGTTTTCTTGGACTTTTTTTTCTCCATCTCAAACTGGGATCAACATTACCCCCCTCCTAGATGAGTGCAAGTCCCATGGCACTTGCGTGTATGTATTGATGAGGGTTCAGTGATCTGAAAGGTGGTTGGTGAGTTGATGATGATGCATTGGAGAGAACCTGATCAAGATGTTGAGGTGGTGGAGGCCGAGAATGGTTGTAGTGGATGATGAGGCCTCCGAAGTTGGTGGTTTAATGCCTTTTTTTGTACGCAAAAAGAAATGAAGTGTGCTACCTAGGGGCAGTGTCTACCTTGCCGCATGGTGCATCGTGCTCATGTTAGTGGAACTAGCAGCTAGGTCAAACCTACAGTGTTGTCCCACACTTGAGGACCCAATTCGTGCATCGTTGTAGGTGCAGTACATGGAATAGGGAGACAGATCTAGAAGTCCTACCCTTGAGGTATTCCAAGTGTGAAGTGGGGGATGGGGCTAGGTAAAAAATCCTAGATGCAATGATTGTGACACTCGAATGATTTCAGGGACTTAGTCTTTTCCTTTTCTTTCTTTTTCTTTCTTTTCTTATTTTCTTCTTTTCTTTTCTTTTTATTTTATTTTATTTTTATTGTTCTCTTTTTTTTAACAGATAAACACAATTGACATCATAGATACAGGGGTGCTCTTAGGCTGTACCCAAGTCCTCTTCTAATGATGCATCACGGGGTGACCTAAGGGATTTGCTCAAAAAGACACGGCTTTGCATGTAGCTCTTGAAATTAGCCCTAATGTTTAGAGGTATGCTTGACAAAAAGGGGTGTCCACACCTCGTAAAGCAACTATCATTCATGTCTTTGAGTACCTTCATACAAAAAGAGGGTAACAATGTAGCCCTCATCATTAGTCGTCGGGCCATGGTGCAATTATCTATTCCTAGGTTGAGATCAAAAAAGAGTGGAGATAGATGGGCCTCCTCAGCTGCTGGCTTTTGCTTTAGTAGAAACCTAATGGTCCTAAGGTAATTACAGGTTGTGATGAAAGCGGGGTTTGGAAAGGATGAGAAATCCTCGAGAAAGCGTGTGATTAAAGAATGAATGGCTCCTGCCTTGAAGGTTAGGCACTCCTCGGGATTCTGGGCATTGGCATTCTATTGTAATCCACTTCATGCCTGCAAGGGTAGGGCATGTAGATAGGATTGTTCCTTTCTTTAGGGAGTGTGCAGCAGAATGCCATCCATGCATCAAGGTTTGTATCCCAAATCCTTCTCCACCACTTGGACTGTGCCTCGTAACCTTGGACCGTCTTGGGAATCTGGTACACCTTGTCCTGCGAGTAGCCTAGGACCTCCGACCTCCATCAAGTGATAGCTACGCTCCGCTTTGTGACCCATCCATTCGCCAAGTTGCTGGCCATTCGAATTATGTTGTCCACTACTTCCACTGGTAGGACTCGGTCCAAGGCTTGTGGGTAGAGGAATGATAGCCTTGCTCCTAAATACTCTATTTTTGGGGCCAGTTAATAGGATACCAATCCTCGCATTGTGGCAGGGCTCTCTAGGAAGCTATTGGGGTTGCGCTCTAGCTCTTTGATGCACTTGGTCCACCAATTCCTAACTTCTTCTCTTAGCTACAATGATGCGCTTGGGTACTTGGCTACCCTCTTTTGGATCTGCCTAGGGTACATTTGGCAGTGGTGGGCTAAGATCTCGAGCATGTTGCTCTTCTCCTAGCTCTTGCTCGAAGTCGGGCCCTTCCGCTGGTGGTTGCTCTTGTGGGGTCGGAGCTAGGGGTGGATGCGATTGCTCTTGCTCTTCAAAACCATCTCCTTCTGCTCATCAATGGAGAGGCCGGCTTGCCTCAAATACTGGCATTGTTCTTTTCTTGTTAGGTTGGAGCTGCTTGGGAGAGCACGCTCTTACAGGTCGTACTTCATGGCTCTAATGGTCAATTCTAACTTCCTTCTCATCCTCTCCACGAAATCCTCGCTGTCCACTTACATTACATGGAGCACTGTGCTTAAGAAGGCTTGTCGTTGCTCCCCTGAACTTGCTTTTGCGGCTTTGGCTCTAGTCTCTCCCAACGCTCGCTTGCATTCCACTATGGCCAAGCGCTTAGTAAGTTCTCGCACCTGTTCAAAGTTTTGCTCTTTCCACTATTTGGCTCTCTCTTTCAACTCCTCCTTGCCCTTCTCCATGCTTTGAGACAACATCATTACGACCTACTGTTATTCATTCCATGCTTCTAGCATGTGTGTTTTTTCCTTGTTCCCATGGTTCAACTGCTCCTCAACTATCTTCTAAGCTTGTTGCGCCACGGAGATCTGCATGGAAGTTTCTGATAGCTTTTGGGATAGATCTTCGTTCTTTTGTGCATGGGCTTCTTGGTTTCCTTTCTACCATTGTCTTTCAGATTCGGCCATGGTTTTTATCTCCTCCACCTCCCGTTCTAAGTTCTTTAGCTCCTCCTATAGCCCTTGGGTTGCTTCTTTGATGGCTTCTTCCTTCTCTTTCTCCAAGCATTTGATTTCCCTTTCTAGTCTCCCTTGTTCCTCCAACTCTAGGGTAGTCCTCTTGTTCAAGTCTCCTATTTCTCTTTTATATCTTCATGCCCTCTCTTCTCTTGTGGCCTCTAACTCCTCTGTAGCCTCTAGGATGTTTTTCATATTCCCTTGCAGCTCTTCACTCAACTTTTCTAGCTCCTCATTAAGTTGTTACATGCTTACAAGGTTTTGTTTCTCCTCGCCCAACCTTGCTTCCCACTTTCTTTATTCTCCTTCCTTTGCTTCGAGCTACTCTTTTCGCTCTCGGATTTCTCGATGATGCTTTGCTACCTAGCGGGTTGCTTCCAACCTGAGTGCTACTGAGGCTTCTCTTTCAACCTCTAGCTTAGCTTGCTACAGCTCTCTTCTCCTCCTTGGCCTTTTCTAGCTGCACTAGGGGCTCTTTGGCATACTCATCGTATGTTGTGGCCATGGGTGTCATGGGGGATGCTATAGTCATGGAGGCCTCTAGCTTTTGCCTCTTCGGATCTTGCATCGATTCAGCTGCGGCTAGTCTTTTAGCTCCTACAATCGGAACCCTTGCTCCCATATCTGGAGCTATCTCTTGCATCTTCGTTACCAAAAACTGCATCATGGACATTAACTTACTAGTGTCCATGGCAATTGCAGTGTCTTGGGCAGTCGAGGTGGTCATGGCGTGGGACGTGAAGATTGATGGGAGGGGGTGCATAGGGGCCTTGCCCTTGCTTGATACTATCAGGACTGCTTCAATTTCTAAGGCCCTAGTGCTGTTGTTTGCCTCTCCTTCCCTTCGAGGGCTCATGGTGGCTAGCTCTTCCATACCCAAAGTCTCCTCCACTGACCTATGCATGGCCTCAGCTATGTCTTCATCTTCCTTTCTCCTCAACTCTTCCACCTCTTGCTCTGCTTTTCTTTTTCTCTCATCTTCAGCCCTCTTGGACTCTCTTTGGGCCCTCTTCAACTCGGCTCATTCCTCCTTTGTCATTGTCTCTTTTTCTCTCATCTTCAACCCTCTTGGACTCTCTTTGGGCCCTCTTCAACTCAGCTCATTCCTCCTTTGTCATTGTTTCTTTTATTTCCTTATGTGGCTTCAATGGGGTTCTCTTCTTTGGTGCCTTGGTCTCTCTCTGGCCAACAGACTGTGTCTCTTGCTCTTCCCTATCACTTATAGTCCTCTGACTGGACTGCTCCTGCTCGGGGTGTGGCAATCAATCGGGGGTTTCCCCTACTTCCTCTTTATCTCCCTCTATGTCCTTTAGGGCCTCTTGGATTATGGTTGTCAGTACTCCATCAAACTTAATGGTGGATGCCTTGGAGGAGAACTTTTTTCGGGTTGATCTTGTCGTGGAGGCCAGGGGATTCCCCTCCTACTGCTGATGCGCATGTAGTCAAGGCTTTTGCTGAGCTTTTGATGGTCTTTTGCACAAAGGCATTCCAGTAAACCTCATCTGGGGATGCAACTGCAATGCTTTCTAGCAATGGTACCCTGATTCTGTTCATAAGGGCATTGTATCTTTGACTGGAGAAGAGGGTATGGACCATCTTTGCCTACAGTCTAATTTCAGGATTTGGGATGTCTGCCAAGCTTATCCCATCCACTGTGCACACAGTAGCCTCGCTCATCCCCAGCATGCTATACATGTCCCGCTTTGGGCATCTCTCTGTCATACTAGTAGCCAAACCTAGGGCCTTCTCCACCCTTGTGTAGCTCCCTCACCCCACATGGTTTGAGTTGTGTTGTAGCGCGTTGATAGCTCCACTCTCCACCCATGATAAAGTCCCTTGATGTGCCTTCGGCTATCTTGTACATACTTTCTTGCTATGAATATGACGTACTTCCCTCAAGATGGGCCCTTATGCAAACTTGTGAGCATGTTATGATCCATGTCACATTCAGTGTCGTGTTGGGGTGTCCTGTCACGTGTTGAGGTGTTAAGATGGCAATGTTGGAAAATGGGTCTAGTGCTGCTCTAGAGTCTAGACAGAGTCAAGAGAGGGCCTCGCAAGGGTATCCGAGGGTTGGGACCATCACACGTAGTCGTAGGACTCAATTTTGCCTCCATTTGGTGGGTCTCTTCCCCTTTTCTTATCGTCACCATGCCACAGTTTCTTTCGGTATTGAAACTCCTCAAAAATTCTGTACACTTGCTATATTTGACCACCTGCCCGACCTTCTCTACATACTTCTACAGGCTACACTGATCCATGAGTTGTTTTATGGGCGGCTCTTCCGTGATGGCATCTTCTAGGTTTAGGGTGTGCTTGAATGTGAAGTGTTGTAGCCCCTCATTTCTATCGTCAAGTTGTACTTTGCTTGCTCTTCCTTCGTGAATGGGAGCTTTCCACCTTTATCTTGCCCTGCCATTTTAGGTTCTTGTCATATATCATGGCCCACCATTAGTCTTCTTGAGTCAGCATTCACGAAGAGGTAGATAAAACTTACATGAAAGCTTCTTAAGAATGTGAAATGCTTACGTATAAAGTAAAATTTTACCTTCAAGCAATCCACACGATTCAAAAGTATCCAGGATAATTTTTCCACATTCTAAGTCTTGCCATTTCAACATTGATTGATGCTTAGGCATGTTTGTTTTCTTCTTTTCCAATTTTCTTTTTATGCTTGTTTCCTTTCCACCTTACCCCCTCCCTCCCTTGGGAATGAATTGAATCCTTGACAAACTTTTCTTCCTTTTGTAACCAATTTGCACATATGATTAGAGTTTTCCACAAAACAACCCTTCACGTTAAGTTTGACCTGCATCCCTTGCTCTACCATCTAATGAATAGATATCAAATTCTTTGTGATGGATGGCACATGCAAAATATTTGATAAACACTTTGTCTAAGCATCATGTAAGGAGATTGGGTTGTCATGAATCATCACTTATCTCTACATAACCTAGACATTATAAATCTTGCATCTCTCCATACTATTCAGTATGGTTGTTCATATGATTAGATGCATCTGAATCAACAACCATTCATCATCACTTCTCCCCTTTTCTATAAGAATATTCATGTATACTGCGCAAATAATAGATGCTCATGTTTATCATCATTTGTCCTTGAGGATGATACATAATTTCCTTCTTACAATTTACCACTATGAATGTCATCCTTCTTATCATAACAATAGGATGCAATATAATCTATTCTTTCATATCAATGATAGACAATGCCCAAACTACCAGTATCTCTATTTTTCCATCCACCTCTTCCTATAGAGCTCCCCCTCTCTCTTGACCTACCAATGGCTATGGCGGATGAAATAAGTAGACAAGACTCATGAAGACATAGACATTACAAAATGACTTTTTACACAAGTGAATTAGGTTCCAAGATTGAAGCTTGGACTCATAAAGTCGATCTTGTGTTTGTAGAAAATGACAAAGGCACTTGAGTTAAAGGAAAAAAGTACTACTATATTCCATTCAAATGATAGGCAAGTACAATGCTTTATAGCTTCAAGATAGATAGCACTTTCCATGATTGTGCTTATGGGATTGAGAAAGCTTGTATATTCTTAGCCCAACTGCTCCATACAAAGGGGCTACACTGGATGTGATTGCCTAATTCTCAACACTCCTCTTGGGGGCTCCTTGGTTTTTGGTTGTGGGTGGGTATCTCCGCTTGACAATGGGAAGGGGCCAATTCAAAGACCAATGCTCTGTCTCATCATCATACCCTTTTATGAATAGATGGGCTTCAAATATCCCTCTGTTTGTCTCATAATTTATTACCTTAAACTTTTCCCTAAAGTTAACTTAGGTCAAGATGGCCATAGTAAGGCTTAGTTGGGTTTTATCTTGTCCATGTCCTCCACAAGTATTTGCATTGTGGTCGTTACCACCTTATGATAGATGTGCAATGGAAGGGAAATAGGTGCAAGATATGGAGGCTCAATCCATCTTCTTGTTTTTCATTCTTCATTCTCTTCTTCTTCCATTCTCCACCTACACAGTGAGTATCTCTCAAAGTGGATAGATACTCTTTTAACTTTAAGGTCACTTTACACACACAATCTCACTTTAGTTGATCATACATAGGGTACAAACATAAGCTAAGGTATATTTCTCAACACTCCCCCTCCTTAAGCTTAGAATGAGCTTCCAAACATAGTGCTCCAAGTGCACTTCTAAAATACCCAAATTTATATTTACCTAATTCTTTGGTAAAGGTATCCACAACTTGGTTGTTGGTTTTGACATGCACGAATGTTATCTCTCCATCCATGACTTTCTCTCTAATTAAGTGATAGTGCACTTCAATGTGTTTTGTCCTTTCATGATAGACTAGGTTATTTGCAAGCATAATGCTGTGATATTATCACAATACATGAGGATTTCACCATCTATCTTAATCCCTACATCATAGAAGTAGTCTTGGCCATGTTTGCTCACAAGCTGCCAATGCAGCTCCTCTACACTCCGCTTTAGTGCTTGATAATGCTACTGTAGGTTATTTCTTGATGCTCCAACTCACCATTGTTGAATCAAATTAGAAAGAATATCCATTGTTAGATCTCCTATCCATAATACTTCATGCCCACTCTACATCCGCATATCCAAACAAAGTAGGCTTGATTTCTTTCTCATAGAATAGGCCATAACTAATTGTCTTCTTCACATACCTCAGCACCCTTCTATCTATTTCCAAGTGTTATTTGTTTGGCCTTTTCATAAATTGGCTCCAATGGCATAACTTAAATTTACCCTTGTTATTATGGTTAAGTAGATTGGACTACCAACCATTTTTTTGAACATAGTAATGCATTCAACATATTGTCCATCATCAATCATCCTCACATTTTGTTCCAATGGTGTATCAACCAGCTTGCATAGAATCCTCCCATACATGTTCAACATCTCTAAGGAGTATTATATTTGTACCAAACAAATTCTATTTGTCATATCTATCGCTTCTATGCACAAAAAGTATATTAGCGGTCCAAGAGCCTTAATGTCAAACTTCTTGTGTAAGCCATGCTTTACTTTTGAAATTTCTTTTTCAAGAGTGCCTATTATGATGAGATCAACCACAAAAACCATAGCATCCTATGAATGTCTAATATAAAGAGAATAATTATCCATTCTCCAATGAAATCCCATGATGTAGAGAAACTTGCTAATCCTATCATACCAGCCTCTAGGTGCTTGCTTCAATTCATACAATGCCTTCTTTACTTTGCATACATTATGTGGATACTTTGGTTGTACATAACCTTTTGGCTATTCCATGTACACTTCCTCTTCTAATGTACCATTGAGAATACATTCTTAATAACAACCATTTTATATAGCTTCCACCCATAAATCAAAGTCAAAGCAATCATTGATCTAGCTATAGTTGTTTTTGCAATTGGACTAAATGTTTCCTCATAGTCCATTCCATATGTCTGAGCATACCCTTTTGCAACTAGCCTTGCTTTATATCTTTCAAGTGAGCCACTCAACTTTCATTTTACTTTATATACCCACTTTGTATCCAATAGTTTTCTTCCCATATGGTAGCTCCAAATTCCAAGTCTTGTCCTTATTCAAAGCATCCATTTCTTCATCCATTGCCTCCTCTAGTCTTTACTTTCAATCAAAGCATGTTGGCTCTAAATGTTGTAGATGAGAAGCCATACAAGCATAATGAATTTTTATGTACCCATTGTAGGGTTATCTATCAAGTAGATACCTTAATCTTTCCGATCTTCTCAATTGAGGTGCAATAGATGGTGCCTCAATTGTTCTTGTATGTGGTGGTACATACTTTTCTACACTTCTTATACCCAAAATTTTAACATGAGATATCCTAAATTCGTCATCCAATGACTCATCTTCTAAACTTTCACAAATTGACCTTTTCCTTTTTGCAAGTTTAGTCTTGTTTTGTGTGGTCCTCAATCTGTCACTCTATGGATTGACACTTCCACTACTTTCTACATTATCTCATGGCCTAGACACATCCTTAATATGTTGATTTTCATGAGTATTGTTTGCTATAATTTTCTTTACATTACCATAATAATCATTTCTCTCATAAGTATCCATGTCAATTGTAGATTTAGGTGTATACCATGACTTATACTTGGTGAATCTCACATCCCTACTTATGTAAACCTCTCTAGTATAGGATCATAGTACTAATATCCCTTTTTCATTAGGATAACTAAGAAAGATGCATTTTAATAGACTAGGGTTCCATTTTTCCTCTCTCAAGTCATCAAAGACATGCACATAGCATACACAACCAAACAACTCAAAGTATGTAACTGTAGGTTTTTTGCCATACATTTTCTCATAAGGTGACATATGATATGTAAGTGATGTAAGTGTCTTGTTTATAATATGAACTACAATATATATTGCCTTTGCCTAGTATTTCAATGGCATATGCGTTTGATTCATCGTGGCTCTAGCAAAACCAACAATAATCCAATTTTCCCTTTTTGTACACCATTCTGCTATGGTATATATTGACATGTAACATGCATTTTGATACCATGATCTCATAGTTAGAAAACTCATTAGACATATATTTACCCCCATTATTTGATCTTATGTATTTTATGTATGACCCAATTTACTTTTTTGCCATTGCCTTGAAGTCCAAAAACTTCTCAAATGCCTTAGTTTTATGTTGTAGAAAGCAGACCCAAGTCGTTTCACCAAAATCATCAATGAAAATGATATAGAATTTGCATTTCCCACTCAATGACATGTTTTGACATGGACCCATATGTCTACATGTACCAATTCCAAAGGATATGCATTAATTCTTCCCCTCTATAGAAATGGGAATCTAGATTCTTTTTCAAAGTGGCATGCCTCATATACTTGCTCATAATTTACATTGCCAAAGTATCTAAGGTAACCTAATATCTATCTAGATTGCATTACTTCAACCTTTGCAAGTTTACATGTCCATTTTGTTTATGCCATAGTTCCACATCCTCGTCTTTTCCATGTCTTGTCTCTACATACATAGAGTTTTGAACAATGGGAGTGCCAACAATCCAATGCAAACAATCTGCCTTTCTTTTGTTCTCTTCAAATCAATCTACCAGGTTTGCCATTTCTAAAATCCTCAATGAAACAACCACATTAAACCTAACTTGCAAGCATTGATCGACCATTTTTCCAATAAAAGAAAGATTTTTTGTTACACTAGGCACTTATAATATATCTCCTAGTGTATTCTCAATCCCATCTTTAATGACCAATAGGACACTACCAATATGTATAATTTTATGCAATGTATTATCCCTAGTGGCTATATACTTTTCACTATGCATTTCCTTCTTATTGTCAAACCATTCTTCGTGATGTGTTATGTGGTCCATTGCGACTGAATCCAAAAACAAATCCTCATCACTAGATGAATGAGTCATAATGCCAAGTACATGCTCCATGGTAAACAAATGTCCTCTAGCTAATCCCATAGCATTCTTCTTATGATAGCATTCCTTCTTATGATGACCAAACTATCCATAATAATGGCATGCACCATCTTTATGTAAGCTATACCATCCTCTACCCCTAGAGAAGGCATTCAAAAATAATGACATGCATCATCTTTATGCATATTAGATCATCCTCTGCCTCTAAAGAAGGTTCTCCCCTTGCTTTTAGGCATGAAATTTCTACATCCAAAAGACGTACAACTACTTACCATTTTTATGTGCAAAATCAAAGTCTTTGAAATGCATATGGAAATCCAAGGTAGTATCTTTCTATTTTTATCTATCCAATCCTTATAGACTTCCTCTCTTCCTCTATTGGCTCCTCAGGGAGCTCAAGATAAACAATCTCATGCATTATGAGGTCCCAAATGCCTCTTCCCATAAGAAATTCTCCATATGATAGGACCAAACACTATAGTTGTCCTTTGTCAACTTGTCCCCACCAATTTGTGTTATTTGTGCCGTTTTTGACATTATGACTGTTCTAAATTTGGAAAACCAACAATATACAATGTGGAAAATAACTACTCAAAAAGCATACACCAATTGAGCATCATCTGCATAAATTCCAAGACCAAAACCATTAAATAGTCCAAGAAATGTGCAAAAATTAAAATTCAATGAAGTATGAAACATGTATTTGCCTAATTGTTGCCAAAACCATCAATACAACATGCCCACATGATGTACACCTATTTTCTAGCAAGAAACATTGAATATGGACCTCAAGAGGTGCCTATATGATCCAAAAATCATAATTTTCTATGTTTCTTTTACAATTTTTTGCCTGAGAATGAAGCTCACACAAAGTTTCAATAGATAGTAATCTTTATGTAATTTTTTGCCTTCAAAATGCCACTTGAAAATTGCATAGAAACTAACATTTTTCCCTTCAAGTCAGCTAGTTCACTTCCTCTATAGTGTGAAAACATAGGTCTATGAACTATTTTCAGATTTAACTAGTTCAAGCCAAGTAACTGTGAACATGATGCTCAAAATGTCTGGTTCACTTCAATTCAATGTGAATAAGGTTGCATTGGAGAAGGGGAAGGGGCTTAAAACTTTGATTAACATCAAAACAAATGTTTGAACAAACATTTTTCAATAAATAAAAAACAAAGGCTTATTGGTTTTAGTCGCGGCTAATTTTAGTGCGACTTGATCTTGCCATGCCTTTGGGCTATTTTTGCCACTCCTTCTTGAGAATATACTTAGGTCTTGGTCAATGAAGTTTGGAGCTTCAAGCTCCTTCTCTACTTCTAAAACAAGACTCCAAACATTCCTCTGCAATAGAGTAAGCCCCTTGCTTCTTCAACAAGCAAGCTATGTGCTTCTCTTGTAAGCTTCCCCTATGCTTTTGCAGTCAAGCAAGTCCCCCTAGTTAAGCAAGCCTTCAATTTAAGGAGCACCCTTGCTTCTAACATCCATACATGACCCTGAAACCAAAAACCACTTGAAACCTTGTCGTCATACATGATTTCTAAACTTCAATGGCTTCCAAAATGCATCCAAAATGGGCAATAGAGCCCTCAAATCTGAGCTACGATGGCTCTCTGAATCTGTACACATGTTTTGAGTTGAGTAGACGAGGATTTGTACCTAATTTACTTATAGATAGCAAGATTGCATTTGATGTAGAATTCTTGCTATAAATGTGGCTATGATGCCAAAGGTGAAGTTGTAGTCATAGACATTGAAATATGGAACAAATGTATTGGTTATGAAAATATTCAAAGGCTAAAATAAATGTAGCCTAAAGGGTTGGTCCTATAGGTTTTCTTGCATTTAGAGTTGTAAAAATAAACAAGGTATGTGAAGCTATTCAAATTGGAAAGCATACAAGACAATCTTTTTGGCATAATAGAGATATAAACATGAATATTGATGTTATCCATACATATGTTTGGGGATCTATGTAGAATGTATCTCTTGGTGACCAAATATTTTGTCACATTTATTTATTATTGTTCTAGAAATCTATGGATGTATTTTATGAAGGAAAAGAGTGAAGTATTTGAGCACTTCCAAACTTTCAAGGTTGTTATGAAATAGAAACATACATTAAAGTTAATCAGATGTCTCATGGGATAAAGAGACAATTTATGTATAGGTATTCTTCATAACAAAATGGGGTTGTGGAAAGAAAAAAAAGCCATATTGTAGAAGTTGCATGGGCATTGATGGCTGAAAAAAATATGCCAAAGTATTTTTGGTCTAAGGTTGTATATATTGTTTTCTATATTATAAACAAAACTCCCACACCTATAGTTCATGATATGATCCTTAAAGAATGATCTCCCTTAAGGGGCTGTTCTTGTGTGGAAGAAGACAATGAAGAATGATGGAGGAAAGCTTGTCCGGATGAGACCAGATTGCTTCTGGATGGATGAAGACATGAAGAGGGTTGTTCTTGAAGATGCTGAGCATTAAATGCATGCTAGAAATCAGTCCCGTAATCAAGACCAAGAAACCGTAACCTAAAAATAAGCGGTAATGCTATTTTTATAAAGAAAAATGATCTTTTTATGCTATTTGCTTTATGAAACTTTGTTCATATGGGATGAAAGTTCATTATGATATTGTTTTTCATGAGTTTCAACTGTTTGCAACCTGAAAATCAGAAAATATAAGGCTACATGGCTGGAATTAGTGTCAAAATACATGAAAAACACTCATTTTAAGGGTAAAATTGGGTTTTTTGCTATATAAATGAGAAATATGATATGTCACACCAACTAAATCTGAGTTTTTGCTAACAATGAACCTAAGGGCCACAACCCACAATCAACTTTCATTTTTATTCATTATTTATTAAAGGAAGAATAGGAAAAAATGCCCGAAAATGAAAAAAAATGGGTTTAAAATTAGGAAAAAATAGGAAACGGGCTGAGGAAAATTAGGGAAAATTATATCTATGTTTGTGCAATGTATAACAATGGCAAAGCACGAGGTTGGCCTCGGTTTGTCCCCGTTTCTATGTTTTGTGTGTATTTATCGTTCTTTTAAAAGAGAAAATGTATAGAAACCCTATCTAACCGATCAATGATACAAAATACTAAGAGTTGGATGTAGAGGAGCTGAAATACTGAAAGATAAAGAAAAGATTTGATTTATGCATTGCACTTGGCATATAGGAAACGGTTTGAATAAAGAGGAGGGTAGCATGAGCATATGGCTTGGTGCCTCCTTTCAACGCAGTACGCGCTAGTGAAATTCATGGAAAGAATGCTTTATGCACCATGCACGATGCTGATCTTTCTTTTGTCTGAGCACATAGTCATACACGATTTGCATTAAGCATAATAATTAAAAGGTATCAGAAAAACCTCCTGGATGCATGGCACCTGTCTTCCTTAGGTTGTGACCAATGATGAGCGTGAGAGGATGTCCTAAGCTGTAGGTTAGTCGTTGGGTCCTAAGGGGAGACAAAAAACCTGATGTATCACTCTCAAAAGTGTTTAGTTATATTGCATATATTCCATGCCTTATGAGAAAAGAAATTGGAACCAAAGGTAGAAAAATGTATCTTCGTTGGATACTCTATTGAGAGCAAAAGAAGGATATCATTGCTATAACCATGTCATTGGAAAGTTTAGAGTGAGAAAGCATGTTATTTTTCATGAGATGAGTAGTTGATATGCATCTACTAGAGATGCATTGAATGATCACGATCATGATCATGATAGTCATGTATAGATAGAAAAGTAGAAATTACAAAGCCTTAGTGGACCAAAGACATCACCTAATAGTAGATCTACAATTAGTGATTGGTTTGGGAGACTAATGAGAAAGCCTTCATCTTCAAGTGCATCTAATAGTATTGCAAGTAATGACAAAGATAAGAAGAAAGTTTCAAATGGTAATGATATATCCACTAGTCATTTAATTCTTAATGGAGAGTTTAGTATGCTAGAGAGTTTAGATGATGAGCTCATATTACTTCAATCAAAACACCAAGGGTATAAAGAGCACATGGTAATGTAAAGGCTCCATTTTGAGTGACCTAGTGGAACGTAGGTCTAGTAGGGTGAGACACCCCCTTAGATTTTATTTTGAGGGTTATGTAGCTCACCATTATGCTTATATGGTGAAGGTCATTGAGGATGTTGAGCACACTTCTTTTGAGGAGGATGTTGATCATATTCATTAGAATGTAGTAAGATGAGGAGATGGTTATAGTAGAGGTCAACAAGACTTGGGAAAGCTATTGGTTGTAAGTGCATATATAAATTTAAAGATAATGCAAGTGTGGTTATGAAAGGCAATGCTCAAGCATATAGCATAAACTATGAAGAGACATATAGTTCAATCACTACAATGGAAACTATCAAAGTGGGATTACTTTGGCAACAACCAAAGGTGGAAGTTTGGAATAGATGGACATAAAGAATGCCTTCTTGCACAAAAATTTGCAAGAAGAGGTATATATTGAGCAGCCAATGGGTTATGAGGATTTAGAGTATCATATGCATTGAGGTTAAAGAATTCACTATATGGATTGAAGCAAGCACCATGGTGTGACAAGATTAAAGAGTATCTTGTTAACATTGGATTTTATATCTCTAATGCTAATCACTCACTTTATGTGAGAAAGGAAGATGCAAATTTGTTTGTTATAGTCATCTATGTGGATGACTTGATATATATACAAGATAGCGATAATGGGATTACTAATATCAAAGATCTTTTGAAGCAAAAGTTTGAGATGAAGAATCTATATGAGTTGAGGTACTTTCTTAGTATTAAGATGATTAGATGTATTGATAGTATTTGGCTATCCCAGAGGTAGTATGGCTTGGATATGTTATCCAAGTATGATATGACTACATGCAAGCCTCCTTTCAGTGTTATTGAAGTTGAGGCACTTTCTTGGTGTTGAGATGATTAGATGTATTGATGGTATTTGGCTATCCCAAAGATAGTATGGCTTGGATATGTTATCCAAGTATGGTATGAGCATGCATAAGACTCTTTCAATGTTATTAGAATAAAATGTATAATTGAGTGTTAATATTGAAGATGAGATTGAAGACCCTAGTAAGTTCAAGAGGACAATAGGCAACTTAAACTTATATGACTATCACAAGCCAACAGACTTAAGTTTTGTTGTTGGGCTTGTGAGTCTGTTTATGTAATATTTCCGCCATGAAATATTAATAGTCCTAGACCCCGCACATCTCGCACAAAAGTAGTGCAAAGGAATCTCCTACAATGGAATAATGTTCGTGGCTAAGTGCTCCCTCTGCATGCATCATCAAATTCCAGCCTGCATTGCACAAAAGAGTCCGTGGATAAAAACCCGCAAGCCCACGCGGGAACACCCTTCGTGGGAAAGGGGAAATGGATAATGGACAAAATTTTGCAATTTTTTTTACTATTAATCCTCTCCCCTCAGTCGATGCATGGCGGGGAGAGGGAGTATGAGGGTAAGAGGAGTTATGTGTTGGAGAAGCATGGGGGGAGGAGGTATGCAAGTAAGCCACGTGGGTGGCTATCTCCCCCCCCCCTTTATCCTATATGACCCCCCCTGAAGCTTGTGAGGGGGAAGAAGAGAGAGAGAGGGAGCCATGCTGCTGGAGACGCTGTGCTGCCCGTTGCCGCATTGAGGAAGCACCACCAATTGCTGCCATTGCCGCCCAGGCTGCCGCCTCACCATCACCATCACCATAATTGTCATCATCGCAATCATCCTCTCCTTCATCCTCTCCATCATCACACTCTTTTTCCACGTTTTTTTTCAGAAGGCAGAAGCTTAGAAGCTTCTTTGGAAGCTTCTAATTTTAAGCCTCCTTAAGCCCTATTCTCCCGTGCCTTCCCCGGGATTTTAAACCCAAGTCTCCAAGGCCCGTGTCCTGCGTGGGAGAGGGAGATCACGGACTGTGAGACTTCGGGACACGCAAGTAATCCAAGGGGGAGTTGCTATGACAAAATACACTACATAAAAGGCTCCAAAGCTAAAGACGTGAGGCGCACACGTGGGAGCTTCTACTCCGAGTTCGTGTGTGGACAACACCCCGAACCTCAATGCCCACGTTCTTAAAAATTGATTCCGCATGAAAAGAATGCACTAGGCATGTCCAATTCTCGTAGGCAAGTTTAATCACATTTGGAAATTTTAATTGCTCGCCGATTTACAAGATTTAGTTGCATGATGTGCATTTGAAACTGCTTGCACTTCCAAGTTGCAATCCTAAACGCATATTGCATAAGTTAAAAGGTGGATTTGCCTAAATGCATCCTTGATTGCCTCGCAAAAAAGAACAGCACATAATGCATTTAGGTAATAATTTCCTAGCTGTGTTTCGCGTATAAAATCATCGTAGACACCCATTGAATGATGTCATGGTCGCAATGCATGGAAAATTGCATGCGAAGATGGTTGCATTTCAAGTCGGGTTAAGTGCTAAAGGAGGGATTAATTAAATGACGGACTTATGGTATTCGCTCATGCATGGAGTTCTTTTATCGAAGTTTGTATTTAGGAAAGGAAGCATTTTCCTATTAAAGCTTGAATTCAATGCATTAAACGAAGGATTTATAGGCATAGTTCTTGATGTAAATCAACATAGGGATTATACGAGTTATCCCTAAATTGTCAATCATTATAGCTTAGGCAAGGAAAAGAAATAGTCATTGTAAACCTTATCGTTGCATAGAAGGAAAAAGTCTATGAATCGCATACTTGCATGGAATGTTGTGTCTTGAAATTATTTACATCTTTTTAGGAAAAGTATTTGCATCTCTAAGGAAAGGTCACCTCTTTTCTCGCAAGACAATTAGATCAATTAGGTAAATCGCTTGTAATTGTGTAACTCAAATGAGGATCACCTCAATGCGCTAGGCAGAGCTAAGCCACATTAAAATTCTAAATAGTATCACACTCGGGAAACCAACTTAATATTTCCGATCTCAAAGGTCCTACCCATATTCACGGAATGTTAGGGTTAGTTAAACGCCCATGCAAGAATGATCTAGGATTTTTACCCTAAGGATAAATTGCCCAAATACTAGACTTCCATTTGAATTTAGAAACCCTAGGGCCAAACGTTGTCGGCCTAGTATGGTTAAGGTTGGATTGGGTCAAGAGGACTCCCAAACCCTACATCTTGACCAAAGTATTCTTGACCAAGGAATACCGTATGATGGGAGAACTAAACCCACAAGTTAGGTGCGACACTTGTCTCGTGCAACAAGTTGCAACGTCACACATGATTTTGTGACTAAAACACAAAATAGATTTGCCACTCCTTAGAATGAGGTTGGCGAGTTCTAAGAGGATGAATAGACATCCTGCTATATCACCCTTCCTTCGGGTGATTTGCCAAGTTAGGGGAGTTATGAATTGCCTAGCAAGCAATTGACCAATCAAGTGAGGACAACGAGTTGTCCAGGATTTATTGTCCTTAATATAAGGAACCTAAGGTGTTTGTCAATTTGGGTTAACAAGGTAAAAACCCTAACCCAAGGAAAGAGGGTAAACTAGCAACACAGCTTATGAAACCCTTGGGGATCTTGCCAAGGCGCAATTGATCCCGGATCGAATGCTAGATGTATTCAGAGAGAAGAATTCACACCTTAGCAGTTGGCCGTACAAATGACCATTGGATTGATTGTGTTTGTACAATTAGGAGCACTATTTGTACTTCTTTGCTCAAGGAACTAAAGCTAGAAAATTAATAAATGCTTCATGTTGAAGGCCTAGAGGGAGAGGTAGCATCAGTTACCCCCGACTGTCTGCCTGACCCTATCCAAGGGGGTTGTTAGCTGTGCCGGGTACGTGGACCGAACCAGCCGCGAGAGGTCTCTCCATGGGTGCTACTTGGAGCAGGAGGACACTTGAGTGCCGGGGGGCTCTAGCCATGAATCCCTTGCATCCGGTGGCCGACGTGACTCGAGATTGGATCTCGAGGCCCGCATACTAGTCTACGGGTGGAAACTTGGAATAGTGATCCTTGAGGATTGCTGGAATTACCTTCGGGCGGATTATGGATTAGCCTTCGGGCTGGATTATATGATGTATTCCAAAGACTGATAAATAAGATCAATTGTTGAAAAGGAACTTGCTTGACATTGTTTTTCTATGTCAGTACCTAAGTTACATGAAGGAACCAGTGATTAATTGGTTAATTAATGAAGTTGTTTTTGCTTATCAAACTAAATGTGGTAGGTAATTAGACAACTAAAGAAACCCTAGGAAAGTGCGGTGGATGTGACTATGGGTCCGTCCTACGGAAGGGTGGTCTCGGTTGGCCGGGAACTTTTCTCAAAAGAATTGATAGCAAGGTAACGATGACCTAGAATCTAGAAAGCTAGAATCCCAATTTATACTATTTTAGGGGAACGGAATGGGACTATGCCTTATGGGCAGAGAGGTCGAGCTTCGCATCCCTCTCGTTTCCCATTCTCATTGAACCAAGTGCAGTATAGATCCGCTTCGACCCTGACGTTTCTGCTAAAGTAGTTTGTCTGGGCTCGACGCTAGTTACCTCCTCCGAGGAACTTGACCATTAGGGAAACCCTAATTCAGGTCGATCCTAAGTGGGAAAGATCGGAATGCTTCCACTTCGTGGCATACTCGGGAAGACCTAGATCGCAAACCCCGTGTCATTCTGTGGGAGTGTCGGGCGGCGCTTTCTGGACTCTCTTCCCGATGGGCTACTAAGACGTGTCCTACAAGTGGATGAGTGGACACGTTACAGTTGGTATCAGAGCGGACCAACGAGGATCTAATACTTACAAGAAAACTTAATGAGGGGAAGTAGAGTAAATGTTACCGTTGAGAACATTTCCTTACTTACTTATCGATGCTGGCCTGCAGAGTCGCGAAGCATGGAACAAATTCTTGGTATTCCAGGTTATGTTTATGACTGCAATGTGTGCTTCGAATTATCGACGGAGGCTAGGTATGATGAATATCCTAGGCCACATCTACAATCCTTCATCCCTGTACGCGGAACGGAGATGGACGGGTGATTGAGGAATTTATTACATAGCTGCCCACTGACTTCAGTACCTTCTGACCAACTTGAAGAGAATCAAGTGGATGGAGGACTTAAAGATCGTGAAGCTGTTCATCTTTGTTGAGGCTCATGCAAACGCAACCCTACATGTTGGCAGTCAAAAGGTTAAGCAAAACAAGTATGTGTACGAGGAAGTGACTCGAGTAATCCCTGCCGACAGAATCAAGGTGTTGGGATGTTATGAGAAGAATGGGTATCAAAGGAAAGGATACCCCAAGCTTCCTATGACCTATCGATTCCTGAAAATCCATGACCCCAATCCATATAATTACTCAGTTCCTGTAGCTGAATGTAACACAATCTTATTCTCACCGAATTGATATGTCAATCAGCTTGTTCCATCTTTCCAAAAATAATTGTACTCAAAAGGGCTATGCCCATATGAATGAAATAGAATTTTTTTTATCAATGACTATCTTGGCTGTAAATGTTGGTAAAGGAGTTAAGTGATTAACTCACTTGGCTAAAAGCTAAACTGGGCATGTTAATGTAATGTGAGAAACATCTAGCAAGTTTTTAACGTAAGGAATTTTAATACCCAGGCACAACCGCAAGTGCAGATTCCTAGTCTGACCCCTACACCAAGTACGGCTGTAATTCAAGAGAAAAATTTATTCTCAAGCAAATCAACCCACCAGAATTCAATGGTAAGGGAAGGACCGTCCAAACTGATGCCGAGATCTGGATCGAATCCATGGAGGATTATTTCGAAGCAGCAGGTACTGCACCCGCTAACCAAGCGATGCTCACCAAACTAAAGCTTACCGGTGAAGTAAGGCTTTTATGGAAGCAATGGTGCAGAGACCAAGGGTTCTCGGAAGGGTCAGTTACCTGGGAGAGGCTTAAAAGAGCTGTGCGAGGAAGATATCTACCACCTGCCTATCGCACACAGAAGATGAACAAATTCTATGAACTGAAGCAACTTGGTCTATCTCTTGATGCTTACTATTCAAAGTTCGTCTCTCTCTTAAAGTATGCACCACAAATGGATATGACACAACAGGTGTCAAAGTTTTGTGTTGGATTAAACCCACCCATAAACACCCGCCTGGAAGCAATGCGCCCAACAGATCTATAGGATGCGCTCATTCAAGCTGCACCCATAATACAAGAGGTGCAGACCAGGCCAAGAAATAACAAGACCTCTTACAAGAATCAAAACAAAGGAGTGTATAGGTTTCAAGCTAAGAGAGTGCTGGGCCAAAATCGGGCACAAAGAAAGAAAGCTAGGACCAACAATGTCAATAATTTTATTTCTACCCAAGATAATGGCCGCAATCTCCGTTGCTTACATTGCAACGAGCCCGGTCACTTTAAAAGGCAATGTCCCAAGCTTGGCAGAGGACAACGTTAAGGGCCATCCCAAGGAACCGTCCGTGGACAAGGAGCCACCGTCATGGCTAGAGGGATAACCTCTAGTGTTGCCAACAAGGAGATGTGTGATGAAGAAGACTCATCCATGAAAGCAGACATTGAGAGGGCAACGATCCATGCCGCTCTCCACAAGAAAGGCCCGAATCGCCAATTCTCGGTGATTCAAACTCCATCGGATTATCAAGGTAAAAGCTTCAAAACCTTGATTGATTGTGGCAGTACACATTCCTTCATTTCACCAGTCTGTGCAAGTAGATTAGGAATAGCCACAAAAGATGCACCTATCTTACTTGTGGAATTAGCAAATGGTCGTGAGGTCACTTGTACCAGGCAAATTGCTAAGGTGAAATTCCTACTGGGTGGAAAGTCGACTTCGGTCAGATTTAGGGTTATGAACGAGTGTTTGCTCGGAATGGATTGGCTTAAACCTAATGATGCCACATTCATTATGGAAAGGGCCAAGTCTCCTTTCGAAATTCTGAAGGGGAAATGGTCACAACCCAAGGAGAGGCTGATCGGCAAAAAATTCAACTGGCCAAAGCAACACGAATAATAAAAGGAGTTAGAAAGGGGCTACCTATCTATTTAATTAAGCTAAATAAGCTAAATTAGAATCAGGATTCTAGGGAAGAACCTTTATGGTTAAAGGAATACGCAAACGTATTTCCTAAAGAGCTGACAGAACTTCCTCCTCAAAGGGAAGTCAATCACGAAATCAAGCTAGCGCCAGGAGCTGCACCAATCACAAAAAGGCCATATAGAATGTCCATCCCGGAAGCGATTGAGCTGAAGGAGCAACTCAAGAAACTGTTAGACCAAGGCTACATCCGTCGTGGAAGTTCACCATGGGGAGCTCTAGTGCTGTTCCAGAAGAAGAAAGATGGAACGCTTCGGCCATGCATTGACTACAGAGGGTTGAATCAATCAACCATTAAGAACAAATACCCCATTCCATGAACTTCTTAACCATCTTCAAGGTGAGAAGATCTTCTCCAAGATTGATCTCATGTCTGGATATTATAAGATAAGGATCAAGGAAGAAGATATCCCAAAGACGGCATTCAGCACCAGATATGGACATTTTGAGTTCCTGGTCATGTCATTCGGACTGACAAATGCTCCTACTACCTTCAACAGGTTAATGCATGATATCTTTAGGCCATATCTTGATGACTTCGCACTCATCTTCTTTGACGATACCTTAGTCTACTCCAAATAGGAAGAAGATCATGAACCCCAGCTTCACATTGTCCCCGAAACAATGAGGGCACACAAGCTTTATGCCAAAAAGAAGAAGTGTGCATTTTTCAAGCGATAGATTGAATATCTGGGATTCATTGTATCAGCAAAAGGAATTTCAGTAGATCCGACCAGAGATGTTCTGGAATGGCCAACACCAATGACTGTCAAAGAAATACGCAGTTTTCTTGGATTGACAGGATGGTAAAGGGGTCTTTATCAAAAACTATGCTTTGATTGCAGCACCGCTGACTGATCTACTGAAGAAGCAAGCATCAGTTGTATGGTCACTTGCTGAACAATCCAGTTTTGACAAACTAAAGCAAAGCTTGGTATCAGCACCTATTCTGAAACTTCCAGATCTTAGTAAGGAGTTTGAAGTGATAACTGATGCTAGCACACTTGCCTTAGGATGTGTGCTTATGCAAGAAGGTCATCCCGTAGCATACTCTTCAAGGAAACTGAAGAGCCATAAAAGGAATTATGCTACCCATGATCTAGAGCTGTTGGCTATCATCCATGCTCTCAAGCTTTGGAGATACTACTTGCTGGGTAACAAGTTTACCCTAATAACGGATCATAAAAGTCTTAAATGGATTTTTACCCAGAGTGAGCTCAATATGAGGCAACGTTGATGGATTGAAGTGCTGGAGGAATATGATTTTGAAATCAAACACCGGCCTGGAAAGGAGAATGTAGTTGCCGATGCACTCAATCGCAAGGCATTTCTGAATTCTCTGATTTTGCAAGATCCATCAACAGCAAGACACAAAGGTATCCATGCCAAGCAACCCAATTCTTGAGGTAGCTAGAGATGAGGCATGCCATGACCCAACCTATCAGAAATTTCTAAGGGAGATCCCTATCAAGGATCAGGACCCGAAGCTATAGGCAAAGTATCAAGAATTCTCTACCAGTAATGGACTTGTCTACTATAGAACGAGATTATGTATACCGACAAGCTAGTCACTCAAACGGAAGATACTTTGGGAGCCCCATGACTCCCCTTTTTCAGGATATCCTGGCTATGCCAAGACCCTCAATGAGGTCAAAAAGAGCTATTATTGGGAGAAGCTTAAAGGTGACATTCTCAAATATGTCACTAAGTGTTTGTCTTATCAACGCATTAAGGCTGAACATGTCAAAATGCCAGGGAAATTGAAAACCACTTGACATTCCCCAAATGAAATGGGAATTCATTAGTATGGATTTTGTTGTTGGCCTACCCCAAGTTCAGGGAGGATACAACTCCATTATGGTTGTGGTGGATATGCTCATCAAGGTTGCACATCTTATCCCTGTTAAGACAAACTATAAAGCCTCAGACATTGCAAGGTTATTCATTAAGGAGATATTCAAACTGCATGGGTTACCCAAAAGAATCATCAGTGATCATGACTCTCTCTTCACATCACACTTCTGGAGGGCTATCTTTGAGGCCATTGGGACTCAACTATGTTTCAGTAGAGCTTATCATCCCCAATCCGATGGTCAAACAGAGCAAGTCAACCAAGTCATTGAGGATATGCTTAGGGCACACTGCTGCCACGAGCCCAAAAAGTGGATTCAATATTTGCCGTTGGTTGAGTTTGCCTACAATGCTTCCTACCAACAAAGCATTCAGATGACCCCTTTTCAAGCATTGTATGGGCATGACTATCGTAGTCCTTTAAACTTTTCGGATCCAACTTTGAGGGTTGAAGCCTCAAAGCAGATGCTGGAAGACATGGATGACCAAATCTAGTCAATAAGATAGGACATCCAAGCCGCCAAGGATAGAAGAAGGCTTACACAGACTTGAAACGTCAAGACAGATCCTTCATTGAAGGAGATATGGTCTTCATTCACGTACGTCCAAAGAAGAGTTCCCTATCCTTGGGTAAATGCAAAAAGCTAAGTCCAAGGTATTGTGGACCCTACAAGATTGTCAAGTGCCTAGGGCCTAATGCTTACAGACAACAACTCCCCGAAAACCTAAAAGTTCATAATGTATTCCATATCAGTCTATTGAAAAAGTATGTGCCTAACCCTAGTCACGTGCTCGATGATCAACAAGTTGTAATGCCTAGCCAAGCAGTCCTTGAGCTATGGCCTGACAATATCTTAGATGTTAGGGAGAGGAATTTGAGATCTAGAACCTTGAGAGAATACCTTGTCCAGTGGAAAGATTATCCCGAAGAGGATGCCACCTGGATGGATGAAGGTACTCTCAACCAACAATACCCCTAGTTCTTCTCGAGATGAGGACATCTCGATTCCTCTAAGGAGGAGAGAATGTAATATTTCCGCCATGAAATATTAATAGTCCTAGACCCCGCACATCTCGCACAAAAGTAGTGCAAAGTGATCTCCCGCAACGGAATAATGTTGGTGGCTAAGTGCTCCCTCCGCGTGCATCATCAAATCCCAGCCCGCATTGTGCACATGAGTCCGTGGATAAAAACCCGCAAGCCCATGCATGAACACCCTTCACGGGAAAGGGCAATTGGATAATGGACAAAATTTTGCAAATTTTTTTACTATTAATCCTCTCCCCTCAGACGATGCATGGTAGGGAGAGGGAGTATGAGGGTAAGAGGAGTTATGTGTTGGAGAAGCATGGGAGGAGGAGGCATGCAAGTAAGCCACATTGGTGGCTATCTCCCTCCCCCCCTTTATCCTATATTACCCCCCCTGAAGCTTGTGAGGGGGGAGAAGAGAGAGAGAGAGGGAGCCATGCTATTGGAGACGTTGTCCTGCCCGTCGTCGCCCTGAGGAAGCGCTGCCAACTACTGCCGCTGCCGCCCAGGCTACCGCCCCACCATCACCATCATCATAATCATCATCATCGCCATCGTCCTCTCCATCATCACGCTCTTTTTCCACATTTTCTATTAGAAGCCAGAAGCTTAGAAGCTTCTTTGGAAGCTTCTAAGCCTCCTTAAGCCCCATTCTCCCACGCCTTCCCCGAGATTTTAAACCCAAGTCTCCAAGGCCCATGTCCTACGTGAGAGAGGGAGATCGCGGACTATGAGACTTCGGGACATGCGAGTAATCCAAGGGGGAGTTCCTGCGACAAAATACACTACATAAATGGCTCCAAAGCTAAAGACGCGAGGCGCACACGTGGGAGCTTCTACTCCAAGTTCACGTGTGGACAACACACCGAACCTCAATGCCCACATTCTTAAAAATTGATTCCGCATGAAAAGAATGCACTAGACATGTCCAATTCTCGTAGGCAAGTTTAATCACATTTGGAAATTTTAATTGCTCACCGATTTACAAGATTTAGTTGCATGATGTGCATTTGAAACTGCTTGCACTTCCAAGTTGCAATCCTAAATGCATATTGCATAAGTTAAAAGGTGGATTTGCCTAAATGCATCCTTGATTGCCTCGCAAAAAAGAACAACGCATAATGCATTTAGGTAATAATTTCCTAGCCGTGTTTCGCGTATAAAATCATCGTAGACACCCATTGAATGATGTCCAAATGGTCGCAATGCATGGAAAATTGCATGCGAAGATGGTTGCATTTCAAGTCGCGTTAAGTGCTAAAGAAGGGATTAATTAAATGACGGACTTATGGTATTCGCTCATGCATGGAGTTCTTTTATCGAAGTTTGTATTTAGGAAAGGAAGAATTTTCCTATTAAAGCTTGAATTCAAGGCATTAAACGAAGGATTTATACGCATAGTACTTGATGTAAATCAATGTAGGGATTATACGAGTTAGCCCTAAATTGTCAATCATTATAGCTTAGGCAAGGAAAAGAAATAGTCATTGTAAACCTTATAGTTGCATAGAAGGAAAAAGTCTATGAATCGCATACTTGCATGGAATGTTGTATCTTGAAATTATTTACATCTTTTTAGGAAAAGTATTTGCATCTCTAAGGAAAGGTCACCTCTTCTCACAAGACAATTAGATCAATTAGGTAAATCGCTTGTAATGGTGTAACTCAAATGAGGATCATCTCAATGCACTAGGCATAGCTAAGCCGCATTAAAATTCTGCCTAGTATTGCACTCAGGAAACCAACTTAATATTTTCGATCTCAAAGGTCCTACCCATATTCATGGAATGTTAGGGTTAGTTAAATGCCCATGCAAGAACGATCTAGGATTTTTACCCTAAGGATAAATTGCCCAAATACTAGACTTCCATTTGAATTTAGAAACCCTAGGGCCAAACGTTGTCGGCCTAGTATGGTTAAGGTTGGATTGGGTCAAGAGGACTCCCAAACCCTACATCTTGACCAAAGTATTCTTGACCAAGGAATACCGTATGATGGGAGAAATAAACCCACAAGTTAGGTGCAACACTTGTCTCGTGCAACAAGTTGCAACGTTACATGATTTTGTGACTAAAACACAAAATAGATTTGCCACTCCTTAGAATGAGGTTGGCGAGTTCTAAGAGGATGAACAGACATCTTGCTATATCACCCTTCCTTCGGGTGATTTGCCAAGTTAAGGGAGTTATGAATTGCCTAGCAAGCAATTGACCAATCAAGTAAGGACAACGAGTTGTCCAGGATTTATTGTCCTTAATATAAGGAACCTAAGGTATTTGTCAATTTGGGTTAACAAGGTATAAACCCTAACCCAAGGAAAGAGGGTAAACTAGCAACACAGCTTACGAAACCCTTGGGGACCTTGCCAAGGTGCAATTGATCCCGGATCGAATGCTGGATGTATTCGGAGAGAAGGATTCACACCTTAGCAGTTGGCCGTACAAACAACCACTGGATTGATTGTGTTTGTACAATTAGGAGCACTGTTTGTACTTCTTTGCTCAAGGAACTAAAGCTGGAAAAATAATTAATGCTTTAGGCTGAAGGCCTAGAGGGAGAGGCAGCATCAGTTACCCCCGACTGTCTGCCTGACCCTATCTAAAGGGGTTGTTAGCCGCGCCAGGTACGTGGACCGAACCCGCCGCAAGAGGTCTCTCCGTGGGTGCTACTTGGACCAAGAGGACGCTTGGGTGCCAGGGGGGCTCTGGCCATAAATCCCTTACCTCCGGGTCCTGCACAAGAGGCCGACGTGACTGGAGATTGGATCTCAAGGCCCGCATACTGGTCTACGGGCGAAAACTTGGAATAGTGATCCGTGAGGATTGGTAGAATTGCCTTCGAGCGGATTATGGATTAGCCTTCGGGCGGATTATGGAATAGCCTTCAAGCTGAATTATATGATGTATTCCAAAGACTGATAAATAACATCAATCGTTGAAAAGGAACTTGCTTGACATTGTTTTTCTATGTCAGTGCCTAAGTTACGTGAAGGAACCAATGATTAATTGGTTAATTAAGGAAGCTATTTTTGCTTGTCAAACTAAATATGGTAGGTAATTAGACAACTAAAGCAACCCAAGGAAAGTGTGGTTGATGTGACCATGGGTTTGTCCTACGAAAGGGTGGTCCCAGTTGGCCAGGAACTTTTCTCAAAGGAATTGACACCAAGGTAACGATGACCTAGAATCTAGAAAGCTAGAATCCCAATTTATACTATTTTAGGGGAACGGAATGGGACTATGCCCTATGGGCAAAGAGTTCGAGCTTTGCATCCCTCTCGTTTCCCATTCTCTTTGAACCAAGTGTAGTATAGATCCGCTTCGACCCTGACGTTTCTCTGTAAAGTAGTCGTCTAGGCTCGACGCTAGTTACCTCCGAGGAACTTGACCATTAGGGAAACCCTGATTCAGGTTGATCCTAAGTGGGAATGGCCGGAATGCTTTCGCTTCGTGGCAGACTCGGGAAGACCTAGATCGCAAACCCCGTGTCATTCCGTGGGAGTGCCGAGCGGCTCTTTCTGGACTCTCTTCCCGATGGGCTACTAAGACGTGTCCTATAAGTCGAGACGTGGACACATTACAGTTTATGTGATTACCTAAGATGCAATTAGATGCATATTGAGATATGCAAAGTCCACCTTGCATTATTGGCTTTTTTATGAGGGATGTAAGAAAATACATTTCTTTGGTTACACAAATGTAGATCAAGCTAGTAGCACGTTTGATAGATACACAAATGAAAATTGTGTTGGTTGCATGTTTAATCAAAGACCTACTAGCAAATTCATGTTTTCACTTAGGAATGCAATAATATTGAGTTAAAAAACTGCTATGATAACATGTGAGATAGTATGGCTTCAAAAGTTATTGTTGATTTGGATGTGAAAATACATGTCCAGTTGTCAATCATTCTGATAACATAAACAACATATTGTTAGCTAGGAACCTTGTGTTCTATACTAGGGTAAAAATGCATTGAGATACATTACCATTTTATAAGAGATAAGGTACTTGCAAGTGAGAACAAATTGGTGTATGTTAGTACACAAGATCATATAGCTGACATTTTCATGAAGGCGTTGGGTGCAAATAACCTTCAAATATTTCAAAGCTTAGAATTGTAGAGATATAGATGAGCATTGAGATGGAAAGCTCAACACATGCGGACATTGATGATGGACCACTTGGCTAGATGGGTCCACATGTCTACAATGAGCACATTGGTGGTCATTGTGATCGTCTGCATGGTCACTGATTCATTATTTATATTATATTTGGTTAGTTACATCTATCTATAGGTGGCATAATTATAGTGTCAGTTGATTAATATAGTCAATAATGCACTATATTTGACTTAGTAAGCCACTTTCCTTTATGTTAAAACTTATCTATGCTTTTTGTTGATTGTATACTATGAGAAAGAAGAAAGAAAAACTAGAAAGAAATAATTTGGCCTCCATCTCTCTTCTTGTGCTCTTGAGTGAGCTTCTTTTCACATATTTTATATATGTTTGTTACAACAATTTGTACAAGTCCCCCCACATGCAATTCATGACAATTTAGATGCTTATAGTTGCAACTATTACTATGTGATTGAGTAATTGCCTTGAAATGAGGCCTAGGGCTACATGGATAGGGTAGCCAAAGTGGTGCTACCCCATTGTGGAAGCAAATAAGCTCACCTAACTTGTCTCTTATTTTGCACATCTCTATGAATGGGCTGACCCTTTTTACTTCCCCTACCACCATAGACACAATCAATACATAAAGGAGGAGCACGAGAGGTACAACTTCCCAAATATCCCAAACATATATGCACCAAGAGTTGGTTGGACCTATCTATTCTAGCTATGAGATCTTGTGCCTTCTTTCAATGATTTTGCAACAAGACTTGCCACATGTCCTAACTCGTCCTTCCTCACCTTGTACAATTACCCTCCTCTAATAGCATATCGCTTCATATGAATATAGGCTCATGCCCTTTTTTCTTAATGCAAATGTAGACATTGATATGGTGAAGATGGTGTGGCTACATCTTTGAGTGATTTTGCTTCCCTTTTATTTTGTATAGGGGTGCTAGATGACATGGTAGACTGTAGGTTTTCCATATATACTCATCAAATTTTCCCAAACTCTCATTTTAGCCTCTAAAAATCCATGAAGCCTTTCAACATCGCTAGTGATTCTGACTAAAGACCTATCACCTTGAGCACTATACTACACAATAACCATATACCAATTATGTCTTCAAGTGTGGGATACCTGAGCTTGTGACCCAACTCTCGATTGCACTATATATACACTTCACATTGCATAGTGAGGTAGTCACATCCTTGGGAGTGCAACACTTATTATTACACCATATAGGTACATCACTACCGACAAAGACAATCCAATGACATCAATGGCCCCTCACCCTCCTCCACTTCTTCCATCTCCTACACATTCTTGCAATAGCACCCTAGCATGTTGCCATCACTTGTATCCTGAAGTTCCATCTTCCAAGATAATAGAGACAACTTCAACTCCTACACATACGATGACTACCACCCCTCTTGCAAGACACTAACTCCAAATCCCACACAAACAATGACTACCACCCCTCTAATAGGACACCACATCAAGGCCACCCCTAATAGGATGTATCCCACCACAACACAGAGTGCCAAGGGACTAGCACTTGTCTCAAAGAGGGGTAATGCTAGCCTCTCATAGTAGCAACAAAAGAAGAAGAAATAGATGTAGAAGAGAAAGAGCAAGGAGGAAGCCCAATGCATGAGAGTCTATAAATGTGAACTTTGAAAATACTACTCTACCTCAATAATTAATAATTGACTAGTCACAATGTAGTTCACCATAAATTTTATTTTTTAGATAGCCCTTGTGCAAATTGTAAATTATTTTTTGTAGAAAACTCAACAAGACACTTTTGTAGCCTATGAAGGAAAGTGCTTAAAGGCAAAAGAGCCAACTCAAGCACATACTTAGAGAAATGGGCGGCCAATGTAGAAGAATGCCCATGGAACAAAGTTCATATATAAAAGCTAAAAATAAAGTAATAGAGATTATTCTTCCTCTCTTGCTCATGTTTGCTTCTTGCTTATTCCATTATGTGTATGTGTATGTGTGTGAGGTGGGGAGATTGAGGTTGGTAGTATTAAGGACAAGGGTAAATCATTCATCAACCCCTCCATCATCATCATCACCACCACCACCACCATAGTCATCATCATCATCATCATTTTCTTCTTCATCTTCATCATCTTCTTCAGTTTCTCTTGTTTGGTGGCTTGAGCTTGAGGTGAGCTATGATATAGATTGAGCTCTTGGAGTGAATGGGACTATGCAACAATCATGAGACCATCTCAATTTCAAATAAGATTGACTAAAATGAGAGGGAGCACAAGGTGTTTCTACTACAATCTCAAAAAAATCAATTTTTTTGCTTACTTGTGAACTTGATGGTTTGGAGAAGGGAAGAGAGTGACTAGGTAAGAGCTAGTCCATCAAATTAGGTTAAACTCCTAAAAGAATAGAAGCTCCACTTATCTCCACTTATTGAGTGCATGGAATGCTCAACATCTACAAATACAAATTGCTTATCATTCATAAGTGAGAGATAGGAAGCATTGTAATCGCACCTTATGGATGGGTGGTGCCTAAATAGTACATTGAGATCTTCAAATGTTTATATCTTTGAAAATCAATTTTCTAGAACTCTTGAATGGTCCTTTTGGCACTTCACTTCTAGCCTCTAGCTTATCTTCAATAGCTCTTCTCTTGCTAGGCTTAACACTAGCACTAAATAAAAACGTTGGACACAATGCCACCTCAACACATTAGAGCCTATTGTAGAATCCTAACCTCCCCCCAAACTCAAATGCCCCATGTGGACATGCATGTGAGCATCCATCCACACATATGCACATTTTGAACTCCGCAATCAAAACCTTAGGCCTCCATAGGGGGACACACACACACACATAGAAGAAGTCCAAGAAGATGATGATGAATGAATGAAGTACATTTTTCACATGAAAGAACAAAAAATTTCCTTAGAATACTTCTTCGCAATAGGAAAGGCCTAGGAAAGAAGCATTTGCCCAAAACACCTTAGGAAGAGAGGGTAATAGGGGACTTTTTAATGAAATGAAATGAAACATCAATTAATAAATGATAATGACATGGGGTTGATTTGAGAATGAAAGGTTTCCTCTTTTGAAAAAATGTGAAGAATAGGGTGTGAGGAGAAAAAACTAATGATGGTGCCTCATCTTTTGGTTTGATGCATCCATTTTGGTTATGACCTTGAAAGCTAAGTAGGAGAAAGAGATGATCTCTAGTGATGAAAACAACAAGAAGTCATTATCAACAAGGAGGATGAAGGAATAGCAATAGACTTTAAGGGGCACCTAGCATCCATTGTTGGGGTTGAACATGTGAGTCTAGAGTTTTATGAGCAAAGACTTGGAGCATTCCTTATGAATTCTACTAAATTGATCCTAGCTAGCAAGGCCTCCACTATAGAAAGGCCCTTTTTAGTTCAAGAAATAAAGGCACTAGTGGATTTGATTAAAAATATGGTAAGTTGCAGACAAAGCATATGACAGGATAAGTTGGGACTTCATCATGTGGGTATTAGAGGCACTCAAATTTGGACCAATCGTCATGGGAATGGTAGGGGCATTGTTCCAAAATTCCTTAACTATTAGCATCAATGTTTGTTCTCCATCCCATTTTTCTTGAGAAGATCTATAGAGCCCTCTTTGCATTGATTGTGGACACTCTCTTGAGAAAAATAGACAAAAAGTTACAATATAGTGTCATTAAAGGCCTCCCAACACTAGAAAGGGGGGGTGTGTTTGCTGATGACAATGTTAGTGTAGTGGCAACTTAGAAAGAATCAGTGGATGAATTGCTAGAGGTCTACGAGGATTCTACAACCTTATCAACCCCAAAACTATTCAAGGAAAGATTGAGCTTATCTTATTGGGATTGAGTGAGCCGTAGCATAAGCTATTGAACTATGTATTCTAGTTGTGCCATGTCTATGCAAAAAAGATTTAAATTGTTCTACTTTAAGCTTGAAAATAACCTCAACAAATGATTATTGACGCCTTTAACATTTGTAGGCAAGCTCATCGATTGTATTGATGCAAAAACCATAGATGTGGGCTTCTTGCTTAGTTTTAGCAAGGCATCATGGGAGAAGGTAGAAAATAGTCTCAAATTTTCATCTAGATTGTCAAACACATGATGATTCAGCCCTAAATTAGATAGGAAGTCCTCAGACTCATCACAGGCAAGTTAAAGAAGTAGGCCCTAAATCCTTATATGACAAACTCACAAGACTCTATTTAGGCTTCCTTAGAAGACTCCCTAAAGCTCAAACCTTGGGCGGCATTGATGAGGCATTAGATTGCCTGAATATCCATAAAAGGCACCTAATGGTTAGGCATATGCTAGCAATATGTGTTATGTAGTGGCACCATCCCAATTAATCTCCTCCAATCAAAAGCAACTCAATTGCTAGCCAAAGCTTTAACATGGCATTTTGGAGGACACTCCTTGGGTTAACACTTAAGATAGGAAGGGAGATGCTTCTCTACTTCAATATTTGGCTCAACCCCCATGCTTACAATCCTCCTCTAGTACAAGTAGTAGAGGAGAACAAGATGGCATGTCATGAAGCAATCAAGGGACTAGGAAATGGGAGGATGTTGGGACCTAAAGCATAGGATGATCAAAGGCTTTGACTAGTTGGTAATGCAAAGGTGCAAAGAAGATTGACCTACCTCAAGTGTTGTTAGATATGTGCTTACCCAAGTCTCTTGGATTGTTGAGTATAGACTCCTATGGAATGCAAAGAAGATTGGCCTACCTCAAGTGTTGTTAGAGATGTACATTTACTCAAGTCTCTTAGATTGTTGAGTGATAGACTCCCATGGAGCTATAAGAAGTAATGTGACCTTATAGGACTATCATCTAGATTTTTCTTGCAAGTATGGGCTAAATGAAAGAAGGAATACCCACTATCTAAGATAGCAATGTGGAAAATTTGTCTTGAAGGGATATGGAAGGCCACCTTCTCCAATTGCCTGAATGTGATGAGTTGGAAGCTCTTAACCTAGAAATTGCACTCATAAGTGCCTTGGCCAAGAGAATCCCCCCATTCTATAGGAGAAACCAAAAAACCCATGTTGTGGGAGTACATGCATGTTTTCCCCATGTGGAAATGGATTAAGAAGTGGTTGAAGATTGAGGGAGGAACTTAGCAAAACAATGGCACTACTAGGTGATATGTTAAGATGGCAAGCTCAACACATGTGAATGTTGTTAATGGACCATCTAGTTAGATGGGTCCACATGTCTAGACTTAGCACATCAATGGTCATCATGATCCTTACTTAGCCACTAACTCATCAGCCATTATGTTTGGCTAGTTATGTATATTCATAGCTGACATAGTTATTGCACCACTTGATTACTATCATCAATTATGCATTATTTTTGGTAGACCACTTTATTTATGTTGTATCTCATCTACACTTACTGTAGATTGTAGTGTACGTGGAAAAAGGAGAAAAAACAATAAGAAAATGTTTTGGCTTCAATATCTCTTCTTGTGCTCTTGAATGACCTTCTTCTCATGTTTATTATGTGTGTTTAATGCATCAATTTAGGCAAGTACCCCCATCAAGCAAGTTTTTCATGGTATTAGAGTTGCACCATCATCACAGAGGCTATTTTGGAGGTTGTAATAAAGGAGAAATAGCAAGGATTCATGCAAGCAAGCAATGCATAAGAAGCTCTTGAATTAACTCGTTCTTTGGGGTAAATAATAAAATTTACATATATATATATATATATATACTCCTAAGTGCTTTCCTACTATTTTTTTGGCCATTTGAGGTTACTTTGGATGCCCTTTTAGCTCTTTAAGGTTGCAGACAATAGTTTTAAGGTGACTCCATTATTGATTGTATTGGCCATTCTCAAGAGCACGTAATACAATTTCAATTTTATAAGTTTTGAGATATGTGATAAGAAGTAAACACAAGGTTTATCTACTACAAACATGTTATAGATTGTATGTACTATTGAGCAAGTAATGAAAAAGTTACTTGGTTTATGGCCATGCACTTTTTGTATAAGGTTATAGAAGACTTCCTTGCTATTTGGTAATTAGATTTGTAATAGACAGTGGAAACCCCATCATTTGAAGCTAGACAATAACAACTACTTCACAAAATTTTTGTATGATGAACTTCCGCATTAGAAAATGCCTATATTGATGTTACATCCAAAAGATTAAAAAGTGAATTAGTAATTGTCTGAAGTCATTGACAATACTGTGCTGGGGTATATCACAAATAACTTGGACCAACTTTGAAATTATATTTTTAGTAAATGGCACAAAAGATTTAACTAAAGTAAGAGCTAAATACTTTGGAGAAAGGGAATATATATGTAAGCATATATATATATATATATATATATATATATATATATATATATATATAAAGATAAAGTTGCGAATGATTTGGCAACCATTGATGCAATGGCTAATGTGATGATGGCTTGGTTTCATCTACTTTGGGTGAGTCAACAAAAAGGCTTGGAAATTCTTTGTAACTTCAATGTGTCTGTTCGTACTGCTATATACATTATGAACAAAACTCCCATAGCTACAATTCATGGTATGTCCCTTGAAGAATGCTTTACATTCAAAAAGCTTGATGTATCACATTTCAAAGTATTTGAATGTATTGCATTTATTCATGTGCTTGATGAGTTGCCAAGGAGGCTTGGCTTAAAGGTTGAAAATTGCATTTTTATTAGATTCTCTACTAACAAAAGAGGTATCACTATTATAATCATGTCACAGTTGAGTTCAGAGTGAGAAAGGATGTCATTTTTTATGACATGAGCAGCTAGTAATGCATTGGACATCAATGAAAATCATGGTAGTTATGTGTAAACCAAAAATTAGGAATCATGACTCTTAGTGGACAAAAGACATCATCTAGTAGAAAATTTGTCATTAGTCCTTGGTCTAAGAGACTAAGGAACAATCCCACATCTTCAAGTGCATCTAGTAGTATTGTAGGCAATGTAAAGATGCCAATTGCTAATGACAAAGGCAAGAAGAAAGTCCTTGATAGTGCTAGTCATTCAATTCTTGATGGAGATTCTATAGAATTAGAGAGTTCGGATAATGAGCTTGGTACTCATTCTATCAAGACACCAAATATATAAAAAGCACATGGAAATATAAAGGCTTTGTTAAGAAATCCAGTGGTCATAGGTCTAGTAAGGTGAGACACCTTTTTAAACAATTTGTTTTTTAGGATTATATAGCCCACAATTATGCTTGCATGTCAAGCCAATTGAGGATAAAGAGTCGACTTGTTTTGAGAAAGTTGTTGGATGAGGAGATGGCTTCATTATAGGTCAATGAAACATGGGAATTAGTGCCATTGCCTAAGGGGAAGAAAGCTATTGGTTGTAAGGGGGTCAACAAGACAAAGCATAATGCAGATGGTTTAGTTAGTAGATATAATGCAAGGCTAGTCCCTAAAGGCTATGCTCAAATATGTGGCATAGATTATAAAGAGATGTTTGTCCCAATTGCTAGGTTAGCAATTGTTACCTCCATGATTGCTTTGAAAATAGTCAAAGGTTGGAGTTCATAGAAAATGGATGAAAAATTTTCATTTTTGTAAAGTGATTTGCAAGCAAAGGTGTATATGGAGCAGCTAGTAGGTTATAAACATTTAGAGGATCCCACATATATGCATAGGTGAAAGAAGATACTCTTTGAGGGCTAAAGCAAGTACCTAGAGCATGGTTTGATGAGGTTAAAAAATATCTTGTCAACATTGATTTCTTTGTTTCTAAATCAAATAATTCACTTCATGCGTAGAAGGGGAATGCAAGTTTGGACTTCATATTCATCTATGTGGATGACCTAGTTATTACATGTGATAGTGATGATGGGATTGCTAATTCCTAGGGTCCCTTGAAGCAAAATTTTGAGATGAAGGATCTTGATGAGTTGAGATACTTTATTAGCATGAGGTGATTAGGTGTGTTGGTTGTATTCGGCTATTCCAAAGATAGCATGGCTTGGATATGTTGTCCAAGTATGGGATATTAGTACCCTCTTTCAGTGACATTGGAGTAGAATGTGAGTGTTAATGTTAGAGATGAGGTAGAAGACCCTACTATGTTTAGTCAGGTAGTAAGGATTTTGATTCACATGACGACCATCATAAGTAGCTAGAGCTATGTTCATGGGCTCGTGAGTTAGTCCATGCATGTACCTAAGAAGCCTCATTTGGATGCAATCATATGCATATTGAGGTATGTGAAGTTAATTTTGTATTATAGAATTTTTTTGAGGCAAGTAAGGATATATAGGTAATTGGATATGTAGATGTAGATTGGGCTAGTAGTATATCTGATAGAACATCTACGAGCAAATTCATGTTTTCACTTGATAGTGTAGTAGTCACTTAGAGTAGAAAAAATCAACCTATAGTTGATTATCCATTGCAAAGACTGAGTATAGTGGTGCTACTATGGCATTCATTGTGACAATATTAGTAATTTACAATTGACTAGGAACCTTGTCGGTACTTGCAAGTGAGATTAACTTAGTCTATGTTAGCATACAAGATCAAGTAGTTGACATTTTCATGAAAACATTGGGTAAAGAGAAGCTTCGGAGATTTCAAAGATTACTTGGAGTTATAGAGATGCAATTGAGCTTGAAGGGCAGTGTAGAGGTGGTAAGCTCATCATATATAGACATTTATAATGGATTGCATGGCTAAATGGGTTTTCACATATACACGTAGGTTCTATATAGCTAGAGATCTAGGATGAATAAAAAGTGCATCAATTATGTAATTCTTGACTTAGTAGGCCACTTTCTTTTATGTTGTATCTTATCTACATAGTGTGCATTGTAATGTGTATGGAAGAAGAAAAAAACCAACAAGAAAATGTTTTGGTCTCCATCTCTCTTTATGGTGTATCTTATCTACTTAGTCTACATTGTAATGTGAGTGGATGTTAACCCTAGTACAAGACAAAGAAAAAGGAAGCAAAAAAATTTCCAAATTTTTTAAAAATGCAGAGCAAAGCAAAAAAGGTAGCTTGAGAGAAGGATAAGAGCAGAAAATACCAAAAGCACAAGGGCAACCTTAAAAGTCGAGGCAAAGAAAAATGCACATTTTAAAATGTAAAGGCACTCCCAATTTTTTGTAAAAGAGCACAGGCTCTCTCCTATGCAAGTTGTAAAGAGTAGAGGGCATAGGTGAATGCATAACGTAAATAGAAGGGAATAGGAAAAGAGGACATTGGCAAGATGGCCGATCATGCCAAAAAAGAGGATGGGTGGCCAAAGGGATAAGGGCATGTATAAAAGCCAAAAAGTGAATAGAGAAGCTCATTCTTAGTGTGTGGCAAAATTGGCTCTCTTGTTCTTCTTCTTCTCTTCTTGCTTGCTTTTGCTTGTGCTTGAGAGAGGGAGTGTGAGAGTGTGAGAGAGTGAGTGTGTGAGGGTGAGGGATCATGGTAGAGAAGCTCTCCATCTTCTCCTCTCTTCTTCTCTTCTCTTCTCTTCTCTTCTCTCATGTGTGCGGCTATGGAGCATGGAGCTTGAAGGTGGAGGATTGAGGTTGCTTGAGCTTGTATCCTTGAATCGTGGAGCTACTGGTGTGCTTGAGAGAGAAGGATACTTGTTCAGGCATTGAGGTAATCTCACCATACTCGTAGGCTTAAGAGCGCATGCAACTATGTAAGAGATAGCCATTGGCATTCGACTTGAAATGCTTGAATAATAAGTGGTCTGTGGGTCTTGGCAATTAAGTGTGAGCTTCCGCATTTTGGTTCCATTGCCCAAGCCAACGAATTCAAGCCTTGAGTATTTGCACACTCCGAATCGAGCATTGGAGGGTTTTTCCCAAACTAGTGCTTGAGGTGGTAGATAGGTGGGAGGAAAGGGCATTTGATCTTTGTTGCAAGTAAGTGTTTTGGATTTTTGAAGTTTGGATAAGCTGGTTGGATTAGCATTAGCATTTGCTTGTGATTTTTAGGCATTTGTATGTATTTAGGTAGAAAAAAAATAGGGAAAGAGGAAGAAAACCACAATAGGGTTTTATGTAACAACAACAACAGGCCTAAATCGAAGGAAAACGTGGTTGAAATCTGGCAAAGAAGAGAAAAAGGCATCCAAGGAGTGTTGGAGAGGGGGTCTAAAACCTTGAGAAAGGGTGATGAGAGCTCATTTTCAGTTGTAGGGCTTTGAGAGAGAGAGAGAGAGAGAGAGAGAGAGAGAGAGAGATTTGGAGCTCCAAGGCAAAGATATCGAGTGCACCAATTCGGAGGTTTTCAACTACTCCAAGTACACACAAACCTTCCTTGGTACTTTATCGCTGATTTTGGAAGTGCCCAGGGCTTAGCATCTGCTACAAGGATCAAACGAATCAAAATTTGGCCTCGTGGTTTATTTATGCCACCGGAATCAAATGCACATCGCAGAGTCCGTCGATTCCTAGAATCAGACCACTCAAACTCTGACAATCCGATTTGGCCAACTCAGACACCTACAACTCATCATCCGATCAAACATCGTTAGCTAGTCTGAGTCGAACAAACTCAGATGACTTGGATAGCCATATTCGAATGGTTAGACTCGAACCCCACCTAATTGGATGGCCGTTCGATTCAAACACGAGACTCGGACTTGTCCAACTTTCTCACTGGGACTTTGAACTATCCGATTTTGGAAATTAGACGTCTGATAATCAGACACACTGACCAAAGCTTGGAAATTGATCAGTCCAGCAAGCCAAATAGAGCTCAACCAAAAGCAAGGCAACACCCCTATAGGCATCCAGACATGTCAGACGGTTCATAGAGCCTCCAAGCTTCAAGGTCATGACTCATCCACCTAAGAAGCAACCTCGAACAAGCCTCTCAAACCACCCATGTGAAACGTCTTGAAGGAGCCAAACAAACCTGTTAGAGTGACCACCACTTGAGAGAATGGACTAGAAAAGTGTGTTGCATCACATTGTTTTCATCACAATCACATATCGCATGAATAATCACTTGAAGTACATTGAGAAAGAAGGAAGCATGATTTTGCACTACACACGAAAAGAAGCACCCCACAAACACTTGAGCACACTTAAATTTGAGGGTTGGCTGAACTAATAAGGAACTCAAATGCAAGATAAGCGACCTGAACGAACCCACTAATAGGAGAAGACCCTCAAATCTCAAACGTGCAACCAAGGCTACAAAGTATCAAAAGCAAGCCTCTTGGAGAGCGAGAAGACTAACACGATTAGGGACTCAACCTTACCTGAGTTGATCAGTTTGATTGACAACTTAGAGTGGACCAAGAGATTGACCAGATGTCAAGACCAAGCTCCAATCATGAAAATGACTAGCTCAACTTGGGAGAGTTTCTAGTTGATATCCAGCAGATGATCACTTGATATGATTCACAAACCAAAATGGAGCATCATGGTAGGCTGGTTGAGGATATCATAGCTAACCTTGAGGAAGAGCAGAGATTGGCCAAGAAGGCCTTGCACTAGGGCATAGCTACTTATAACCAAGACAATGAGCCCAAAGGTTGAGGCAAGAAATACAAATGCGAGAGGTCCAGTGAGTTTTATCGCTTACCAATTGAAATAGAATAGGACCCAATGTGGAGAGGGAAAGAGTGCTAGAAGCCTATCTCACATTGAATGAGCTTCTCACGAAGAGACTTATAGACAACATGGCTGCAAAGCAAAGTGGAGCGGCCCTAGCAACTTCATTACTATCGAGACTAGGAATCATCCAAATTCAAAGAGCCAACCAAAGATACAGTAGTTTCCAAGCAACTCGACAGGTACCAACCCACAACAATGATCCATATAGCTTCGTAGAGCGAATAGCCTAATAGACCCTACTCAACGTGTGCAAGCTTTCAGTCTTTGTCTCAAAGATAAAGGACAGACATGATACACCAGTCTAGATGATGCCAAACACAACAACTTCAATACTCTCAAGAGTCTCTTCATCAAGAGATTTTCTAAGGTGGGGTACTCATATAACCTCATGGTTCAACTAAATGTCAATCAAAAGGACAAGGAGGTCATTAGAGATTACATCACTCATGTGTGGAGTCTCTTTAAGAGAAACCCAACCGGCCATAGAGTGACCTAGTTAGCGAGCGGTCTCCACCGTATTCATAAGCAGAATTAGGATTGAAGAGCTCTACAAGGCCTTAGTAGGAAACTTGAACCTACAAAGGGATGTGCTAGCTAAGGTCTTTGAAGAAGCCATATGCATAGATGACTTGCTTAAGGAGAGGAGCTCGAGAGCCATAAGCCGAGATAGTGCAGTCTCTAGAGCCTCAAAGAGAGCTACCACCTCTAGTGAGAGATTTAGTCAAGGTAACCAAGAGAAGGGGAAGAGTATTGACTTGAACCAATGACCTGAGCCAATGACCTGAGCTAAGAATTGGCAGACATAAAGCTAGAGCTGGCCAAGCTCCACCAAGAAATGATTAGAAGGCTTGTATGAGCTTAGTGTAATGTGTCCACTATGGAGGGAACCACCTCTCGACCAAGTGCGCAAATCCTAGATCCAAACCTTGTGCCAACTGTAGTAGGCTCAGTCACGATGCTATGCATTGCAATTATTGAGGCGATTACCATATTCATAGCTTTACAACAAGCCATACAACTTGGGGAATAAACCACCGCAATTTGGAAGGGAAGCTCCATTTTCTCTCCCAGCACCTAATGATGCCAAGCCAGCTATCCCTAGAATGGACATCAACCCTACATGCATACCTAGACCACCTGGACCCTTCGTGACCCATCCACCAAGTAACGCTCCAATACATTATGTGGAGGAGCCGAATGAGGATTGTGATGGGAGCTCATGCTCAACCGCCAAGACCCACAGACCGCTTATTCTTTCAAGCATTTCAAGCAAGCACTAATGGCTACCTCTCACATAGCCGATGCACTATTCCTCTCTATGAGTGTAGTGAGCTTATCTTGATGCACGGTTGAGTTGCTTCCTCTCTTAAGCACTCCAATAGCTCCACGATTCGTGACGCAAGCTCAAGCATCCTCAAGCCTCTTTCTCCAAGCTACATCCTCCATAGCCACTTGCAAGACAAGAAAAGAGACGAGAAGAAGAAGAAGAAGAAGAAGAAGAAGAAGAAGAAGAGAGGAGATGGTGGAGGGCTTCACCTCTGAGATCCCTCATCCTCACACGCTCACTCTCTCACTCACTCACACTCCCTCCCTCAAGCACTCACAAGCAAGAAAGAGAAAATAAGGAGAGAAGAAGAAGAGTCCACTTTGCTACACACCAAAGAATGAGCTCTTCATTCACTTTTCAACTTTATATACAAAACCCTAAATCCCTTTTGGTTGGTCGTGGCCTAGGCCCTCTTTCTCATTGTCCTCCTATCTTCCTAACTTCCTTTTTACCACCCATCTACCTTTACAATTTGCACATGAGGAAGCCTAGTGCTTTGTTACAACAGTTTTAGGGGCACCTTGCATTTAAAAATGTGCTTTTGCCTTTGACTTGATTTTTGAGGTCGCCATTGAGCTTTTAGTCATTCTCCCTCCTGCCCCTTCCATTGTGTCTGATTTCCTCTTGGGCCATCTCTCTTAGGTCCTGACTTGTGCTTTTTCACTTTTTTTGCTTTCTTCTTGTGCTGAGGTTAACATTACCCCCCCTCCTAGTTTAGTGCCAGTCCCATGGCACTAATGTGTAGTAGTTGGAAGGTGGGATGATCCAAATGGCCTTTTTGAGTTTGTATACAAGCCCTTGTGGGGGATGGTGTTGGTTGGACCAGACCTTGAAATTGAAGATGTAGTTGGGAAAAATCTCTATTTTACGCTGGCCTTGAGTGGATCTGTCCTTTAAAATTGACTATAGTGTTGGATGAATCCTTCCCCTCGCTCTTCTAGGTGTAGCTTTTTCAGACTCCCTTCAAGCTGCTTGATTCTTTTGCTTATGTCCGTTTAGACTTCACCATTCGCACAGGAGGAAACTTGGAACTCTTATAAAATGAATTACATTGTGCCTCGTGCTTTTCTTGCAAGAGCCCTCGGAGGTTCTCCCTCATCCTTGAGAGAGCATCCTTCATCCTTGACACAAAAGCTCCCTCTTTTTTTGAGCTTGCCTTCTCCTGCACTATTCCAAATGAGCTTCTTCATTCACTTTTTGACTGGGGCTGCCTCGATTTGCCTTTGTTTTGTTTCGTCTGCATGGTGAGATATTGTATTAGATGATTCCCTCCTAAACGAGTGCTAGTTCCAAGACACTTGCGGTTTTGAGTTGATAAAGGTTCGATGATTTAAAAGGGTGGTCATGTGGGTTGATGATGATGGGTTCTCTGAGGGATTGGTCTTGGGGAGAAACTAACCAACCAGTTAAGGTGGTTGAGGCCGAGAGCGCATTGCATGGATGATGGGGTCTTCGAAGTTGGGGGGTTGGAGCCTTTGCTTGTACCTGAAAAGAAAAGAAGGTGCACTACCTGGGGGTGTGTCTGCTTTGTCGTGTGGTGCATTGTGCTTGTGCTAATGGAACTGGGAGTTAGGTCGAAACCTGGGTATTATTCCCCTCTTGAGGACCCAGTTTGTGCATAAGGGAGGTGTGGTGCGTGTAGCTTAGGATGAGAGGTCTAACCATAGATAGTGAGTGTCACCTCCCTAGGTATGTCATGCCTTTAATGTGCCCTAATCGTGAAGTGGAGAATCAAAATGAGGCTAGGGGTTTAGGGACGGAGCTGACCGACCGAAGCCACCATACACTCCTAGCTTGAGAACCCGTAGGTGCAGTGTCTGTGGCCTATGTGGGGTAAACTACAGTTCGTTGTGATTCCTTCTCTTTTCTTCATTGCTTTCTTCTTTCTTTCTTTCTTTCTTTCCTTCTCTTTCTCATTCATTTTCTTGTCATTTTCTTTTCTTTTTTTCTTCTTCTTCTTCTTTTTTTGATGAGCTAAGCTTTGTCGTCCGAGTGGGGTGGAGAAGGGGACCTAAGAGACTTATTCAGGAATTGCCAACTCTGCAAGTGCCCTTCAAGGTTTAGGCCGACTTACAGAGTAGTGGTAGAGAGAAATGGATGATTGCAACGCGTAAAGCGCTTATCATTCCTATCTTCTAGAATGGATAAACAAAATGAAAGGAGAAGAGCAGCACACATCATCGGTTGAAGCCATGGTGCAACTGTCTATGGCATTGGGATCAAAGTAGAGGGGTGGAAGGTTGTGTTCTTGTGGAGTTGGATTTTGCCTAAGTAGTATTCTAAGTAGCCTAAGGTAATTACAAGTAGTAATAATGAATGCAAGGTTGGGGCGTGAGGAGAATTCCTCTACAAAACGGACTATAGAGTCACCCAGATTTTCTAGGGTAAAGGTAAGGGCCTCTTCCAACTTAGTACAATTTGCATTGTAGATTACAGGGAAGTCATACCGATTGTGGACATTGGGGTCAAAATCCACTCCCATTCTTCAGGGGTATGGCATGAATGTCAAGTTGTTGTGTTCAAATGGGAGGGTGTTGTAGAAAGCCACCCAAGTGTCCATATTTATGTCATAGAGGCGCATTCTCCATGTAGGCTGGCACTCATAGCCCAGCACTGATCTCAGGACCTCAAAAACCTTGTCTTGCCCAAATTTCTCATCCTCTGTGCCCCAGGGGGTGGGATTCTGCTCTCTCTCCGCAAGCCATTTTTCCTCAAGCCTACTTCCAATGTTGATTACTTCTCCTACCACCTTGATTGGTAGAACCTTGCGCAAATTAGCCAAGAACTAGAAGCTTAGATCGAAGGGGTTTCTAGAAGTTTCCTATTGTTCTCGATTACCAAATCAGTGTGAAAGCTTGCTAAGAAACTATACTGGCTCGATGAAATAGGCGTGGGTGGTACTCGTACCGGTCTGGCGTTTAATCTTCTCCTTGTTTCCTCCACCATTTGTTTTCTTTTTCCCTTAAGTGTGGCCCTTCTTTCTTCCGATGTGTCCTCCTGTTGTTGGTCTTCCGGGCATGGTGGGGAAGGAAGCTATGGGGCCATCTCTTCTTCATGGGGCCCCATCTCGCGGCCTCATCTCCTTATGCTAGGCTTCCTTTTGGACTCCTTCTATGACCCCAATTGCATCTATTTCCTGTGACGTTAGACCTGCCAATAGTAGGTATCTCTGTTGCTCTTCCTGGTTAGGTTGACTCCCACAGGTTGCAGCCACATCTATAGGCCTACTCTCAAAGCCTTGCATGCAATCTACAGCTTTTTCTTGATGGTTTCAACAGCCTCCCTTTCCTACGTCTGGGTGACATCGAGTAGTGCATTGAAGAAGGTGCGTTGATGGATTTCAAAGCCCGCTTGGGAGGCCTCTACTCGGCTTTCAACTAGTACCTTATCTTTTTTAGCCTAGGCCAGACGATGAGCTAAGGCTTTGACTTGTTTTTCATTATGTGCTGCCCATTCGTTTGCCCTTTTTGTCATCTCCTCAAGGCTTTCCCACTACCTTTGAGCTAGCATTGTTAGCCTCCATCCTTGATCTTCCATTTCTCCTTTCAATCTCTACTGCTCTTCCTGTGCCGAGGCTGCCTCTTGTGTCAATTTTTCCACTTCTTTTTCGTATCTGCATGCTCATTCCTCCCTCAGTGCCTCCAATCTCTTTGTGGCTGTAGTGACCTTTTCCATTTCAACTTGCAAATCCTCATAAAGCCCTATGATCTCTTCATTGTGTCTTCCCAGGTGCATCATGGCTTTATTTTCTTCGTTCAATCTTGCCTACCATTCAACATCTGCTTCTTCTTTAGCCTGTAGCTATTCCTTGAGCTCACTGATCTCCCTTTGGGCCATGGCTATTTGGTGGGTTTTCTCCAATTGAAATGTAGTCATGGCTTTCTTTTCTACTTCTAGCTCTGTCCACTGTGATTTTTTTATCTTCATTGGCTTTCTCTAATTGAGAGAGAAGCTCGTTGACATATTCATTGTATTCCACGAGTGGCATCTCTGTTGCGGGGACGGAGGTTGTAGAGGTTGCCACCTTTTGCCTCTTTGGGTCTTATCTAGACTCGACATCTATTGTTGCTGATCTTTTGGTTCTTGCCAAAGGTGTCCCTTCTCCTGCTCCTTGACTCATTTCCTTATTCACAAAGTATTCGACCTAGGCCATTAGGTTGCTAGCATCCACCTAAGTGATAGAACTAGGTGTGGATATGGTGGTGGTAGTGGTGGGCACCAGGAGAGTAGGAATGGGGGTGATTGGGGCCTTGCCCTTGCCTTCTTGCATTGCAGGTGGTATGAGTTCTAGCACGTGGGCACTTGAGCTTGGCCCTTCATCTTTAAGCAGGCTCATGGGCTTTGGCTTGTCCTACCTGAACTACTGCTCAATGAACCTGCACGTTGCAAGTGCTATGTCTTCCTCCTTCTTTCTTCTCAACTCCTCCTCCTCTTCCTTCTTTCCTCCTTAGCCATTTTGGAATCCCTGTGAGACTTCTGCAAGTCTGCCTTTTCTTCCTTCCTTCTCTCCTCTCCTTGCTTTTCCTGTGAAATTTCCTTCTTTCTCTTTGCAACCTCTCCCCAGCTAGACTGCTCTTCCTATTCCTTGTCTTCTCCTTCCTCACTCTCACTGTCCTTTCACTGGACTGTGCCTCTCATTCCTGGTGAGGTGGTGACCTGCTCGGTGTTTCATTAACTTCTTCTCCTCCTCCCTACCCTTGCCCCAAGGCTTCTCTAATGATGGTGGTGAGGACCCCACCGAATCTAGTGGTTGAGGCTTGTGAAGATGCGGCCTTTCTTTTAGCCTTGGTGGGAGGGGACTCTCCTCTAGCAAGCTGTCCTCCTGTTGCTAGAGCCATATTTTGCATGTTCTTCTTCCGAGAAAGGCAATTTGCCAGTCTTTTCTTGGCCTGCCATGATGGTTGCCTATCATGAAGCCACATTCACCATTAGTGCTTTCAAAAGAATTACTCACGAAAGGAAAGACTTCATGCTTGCTGACTTGAGATGCTTAAGCACAAGAGTACACTTTTCCTTCAAGTAATCCCTTCGTTCCAAGATTTCATGACACTTTTCCTTAGCTCACAAATTAATGTTTCATCTATTTTGGGCATTAACTGAGGTTTTTTAGTTTTCCTTGCGCATTTTATTCACATTACTTATTTGATTTTACCTTTTGATTTCACCTTACCCCCTCCCCCCTTGAGAAGATTGACAAGGATCCTTCCTAGGATTAGAGGTTAAAGGATTAAGGGCATTCAGGGCCTATGCACGATGCTTCACTTCCGCATGAGCCAAGCATAGAAGTTTGGATTATATTCCATTTTAGCGTAGTGGTCCATGTCAATAGGTCGAATGCCTACATGAGTGATATAGGTAAGGATGTTCATTAGGAAGTCACCGGAGTCAATTTGGCTAGCAATGTGTAACTCCTCATCAGTTAGAATACGATCTAAAGATAGGTGGGTCAGGAGGTGCTCTTCTAGGGGTCTATTACGAATTGTTATCAAAACCCTATAGGAGGTTGGAGCTACATAAGTAGGGTCATACTCTGAGGTTTTGATAGCACATCTCTATTCAGCATTAGTCATGATTTGATAGCTCTCAAATTCCCATTGAAGTCAAAGAGCATACCATTTACTCAAGAAAGAAGAGGTGTTGTCAGCAAGCTACTTCAACTCTTCGATTTCTTGGTTGGTGGTATAGGTAGTGCGCTTGTCATATGACATGATGAGGCATTGTTTATGTGCTTGCTCACGGGAAATCTCAGTGGCAATCAACTCCTCAATTGCTTCAACAGCCTTAATGAATACAAATTCGGATTCTTCCCATGAGCAAGGTAGCGTATGCACCTTTGTTGCTAAAGGCTCTTCCAAAAGGTCTAAGTCCAAGCGGTCATAGCTTTTAGCAAGCGATCGGAAGGTGGCATCTAAGCGTCTAAGGCAAGAAACCAAGTCATCCCTCGTGTTCTCAGCGAAGTCCGCAGCGAAGGTTAGAATTGATCTCCACTCGTAAGAGGGTTTAAGGCCTGCAGGTGGCTGGGGCCTGGGCTAGGGCAGCCTGCTGGCTGAACTAGAGAGTTTAGCACAAATGATTGTTACAGCTCTAGTTGATTCTGCGGTTTTGGCTTGGCCTCTTGTTCAATAGGCTGAGCTGTGGCTGCTGGGGGTGCTTCTAAGGTTTGAGGGGCACTAGTAGGCCCAAGTTGAGATAGTTTGTTTGTAGCAAGCTGCAGTTTAGGCCTATAGATTATTTTAGATTTTGCGGGGCTGGGCTTCAGAGGTTCTATGGATTTAGCAGCCTGAGTCTATTGGGGCCTAAGTGCCTAATTTGTCCTGACGTTTTGTGTGGTCAAGCTTGAGGGTAGCATTTGAGTAGGGCCTTTGGCTGTTTTGGCTTTAGGTACCCAAATCCATGTATTACCCTCATAATAGCCTTGTGCTTGCAATAAGGTCTTGGGAACCCATCATGGATGGGGACCATATGTTGATGTCTATGGTTTTGTCTTGGCCTCCTAGGTATCGAGTGTGGGTTCTTAGTGTTGCGTGGCTGGGGATGTGTACTCCTAGGGGTGAGCCTTGATGTTTAGGTATCCATTTAAGCCTTGGTTCAGGTGTCTTAGTTTTGGCTTTCACTTGATTGCAAATCTTTAGGTTTGGCGGGTGGTGGTGAGTCACAACCCCCCTCCTTAGACTTGGTGGCGGGTTTCTCTACCGGTGGCTTTGCAAACTTTGAAGGAATCGCGCAGCCCCCCTTGCTGAAAGTGGTGACTATGTGTATGTTGCCTATGGTGAGGTGGATATAGTGAGACTCGTAGTCAACATTGCAATGAGCTTGCTTTTTGAATGTGCGTCCTAAACATCGATTCTGTACCTGCATCTTTGGCATTTGGCAACACATAGAAGATCATTGGTATAATTTCAGGCTCGATAGAGACTGCAGCCTTGCACTTTCCCAAGAGTGCATATAATCAATCCCCATATGGGCTGAGTTTGGCGTTGGTGGCCTGTAACTGCGGTTTACCAATGTGAGTCCAATGAAGACATAAAAATTAGCTTCCTCACATCGACCAATGCATTGAAGGTGTTTGTTTGCTTGGAAGTGATCATTATGCTTAGGTAGGTTGGTTCTATTGCTTCCTCATCCTCGTCGTCAATCTTTGTGATAATGGCCACTCGTACGTTGACAGGGGGCTTCAGCATTGGAGGCTCATGCAATGGGTGTGTGGGAGGGTAGTACTTCTTGATGCGATTGCCATTGAAAAAGCCTATGCCCTCTCCTTCAAGGGTTTTCGAGTTCCACATTACCGGTTCTGCTGATGATGGTGCGGGCCCTGAAAGGCCCTAACCCTCTAAACTTCATCTTCTATTTATGACCCTTGACAGAGTACAAGATTACTAAGTCTCCCTGTTCGAAATCTTGCTACTTTCACATGCTTGTCAAACCACCTTTTGCCTCTTGCCTTCTCACATATTAGCATGTGGGTGGCTAGAAGTTGAGTTTTTGATAGGCGTTCTAGCTCAACTAGGTGCTTTGTCCATGCCTCCTTTCCCTCCCATCTCTCTTGATGAGTGATTCTCAGGCTAGGAATGAAGAACTCTACAAATAGAATTACTTTAGTCCCATAGGTTAACTTGAAGGGAGTCTATCTCACAGCCGTTTTATAGGCTATGTGGTAGGCCCATAAGGCTACCATGAGTTTGTTACCCCAGGTGATGTGCGAAGCAAAGACTACCTTGGTCAAGACGTTTACTAATATCTTATTCATAGACTCAGCCTAGCCATTTGCCTGAGGATAGTATGGTGAGGATTTGCGATGGATGATTAGAAAGGTGGGGATATGAGATGAGCGATCACTTCATTGATGAAGTGCATGCCTTGGTCGCTAACAAGTTTGATGGGACAACCAAATCTTGAGATTACCTGTTCCCAAAGGAACTTGGTAGTGGTCCTAGCGTCATTCTTTCTTGTAGCTTGTGCTTTTGCCCACTTCGTGAGGTAGTCTCTGGCAACAATGATGTACTTCGCTTGTGAGATATTGCTCCAGGACTAATTGGCCCAATGAAGTTGATTCCCCACTTCTCAAATGGTTGCCTTGCAATGATTGGACTCAACTCCATTTTGTCCTTGCGAATTGATACCTTGGTCCTTTGGCACTCATCATAATGCTTTACGAATCGTGCTGCATCTCGAAAGAGAGTAGGCCACCATAGCTGAGACTGCAGCACCTTGCGGGCTATTGTGTCTCCGCTAAAATGCCCTCCTGCTATTCCGTCATGTGCCTCTGCCAGCGCATCATGCTCGCATACACATCTGCGCAACAATCTATCTTGCCCTAGCCGATAGAGTTGGCCTGCTATCAACTGATATGGTTGGATTTTGAGAATGAGACGCCTAAGTCAGGCTTTTTCTATTGGTTGTTCAAGGAGTTCGTGCTCAAGCACTTAGACTATGTCATCTACCTAATAAGGCATCAAATTAGCTCTAAACAAACCTTTTGCACTAGATAGGCTAAATAGATGGGCATCAAGTAGTTTGTTTGCAATGCCTTATCTAGCAGCTTCTCCTGTGGGGATGCAAGACATATGGTTAGCTATATAATGCTGCTTTCCTTTACGCACGACCATGGAGAAGTCAAATTCTAAAAGCAAAAGTAACCATTGAGCTATGCATCCTGTAGCGCATGGTTTATTAACAAGGTAGAGCAGAGCTTGATGGTCAACAAAAAATGTAAAAGGTATAGCCAAAAGATAATGCTGAAACTTCTTTTTACAACAAACACCATGGCTAAACCATATCTCTCCATCATTGAATAATTCATTTTCGTATCTATGAGTTGTCTACTAGCAAAGCTCACATGATAGTCTAAGTTGTGTTCACTAGGCTGGCACAACACTGCTCCCACAACGAACTTAGAAGCGTCAATGTGAACATGAAAAGTGATTGTCTAGTTTGGGGCTTGAAGAAAGGCACAGTGGTTAGAACCTTTTTCAACTGCTCATACGCACATTGGCATTCCTCAATCCACTTGAATATAATTAGCAACTTGTATAGAGGTCGAGCAATTGATGCATAGTTTAATACAAATCGTCGATAATACCCTATATGGCCTAGGAAGCACTAAGCTCCCTTGTAATCAGTTGGTGGTGGAAGATCGACAATAACCTTGACTTTTGAGAAGTCACTGGCAATGTCGTTCTTCGACACCATGTGCCCTACGATGCATTCGTGTTTCACCCAGAACTGACACTTTAAGGGGTTCAATGAGGAATGATATAATCGACACCGTTCAAAGATAGCTCGGAGTTTGTCTATGTGCTCCTTCCAAGTGGAGTGAACACACAAATCATCGACAAAAGCATGTAACTCCTTCCTAAGCATATCCTTGAATATAGCACATATGAGCCTCTAGAAGGTAGCTAGCATGTTAGTCAACCCAAAGGGCATGACTATGTAGGCAAAGACTCCCCACTGAGTGGCAAAGGCAGTCTTGGGCCTATTGTCAAGGTGCACTTGCACTTGGTTGTACCCTGAGAAGCCGTCCAAGAAACTATAGGCCTCTTTACCAGCCACTCTCTCCAATATGTGCTCAGTGTACGACAATGGATAATTATCTCTCTTTGTGGTAGCGTTTACCTTTTTGTAGTTAAGGCACACCCTGATCTTCCTATTCTTCTTTAGTACGATGACTATGGGTGAGACCTAGTCTGTGTGCTCAATCTCGTAGATGAATCCTGCTCTCATTAGCTTATCAATTTCTTCCTTGACAGCGTGGGCATGCTTTGGATTCATGGGATACAATCGTTGCTTTGACCGGTGTTGTGTCAGGTGCCATGGGTATATTGTGAGTCACTACACTCGGATCTACCCCTTTAAGTTCCTCTAGGGACCAAGCAAAGATGTCTACATACTCTTGCAAGAGAGCAATGAGACTTTTTCCTCTCCCTTGGTTAGGTCATCAACGATAAAGATAGGTTGGGGTGCCTCCCCCTCCCTGACTAAATTGACCTCCTTGACCTTGGTGGGTCCTTCTATTGGTTCACTTGCCCTTGATGTTTGGCTCCCATCAAGATCACTACCCTATCACCTTTCTTAAACTTGGTGAATCTCCTTGGTAGATCTTGCGGTGTTCTTTGCTCCTATGCATGCACATCCTTAGGCTGTTTCCTTCTTTTGTCCTTTAACCTTCGGCACCTGAGGTGGACAAGTAAGTTCCCTTTGGTACGTATGGTCTTAGGAGGTAATGGCAATTCGAGATCACTATCTAAGCTCACTTCTAATTTGGAATCTAGCTCTCCGTCTTTGCTAGAAGAGGAAGTCTCTTCCTGGTGGTCATAGCCTTGATGGTAAATCCATCTTAAGAAATGGTGTGGCACTTGGTTGGGCTAGACCTGCTTGCTCAAAGTCTATTACACCTATGTACACCAACCAGGTGCAATTGCAATCCATGTGCATGACACCTCTTTCGATTCTAAAGGCATTTCCCTTGCATGGTTTGGAGTCTGCTCATATTTGCTCTATCACATGTCCCTCGATGTTATATTCTATTATGTCAATCTCCCCTTCACTCTTGTCAACAATTATAAGGAACAGAAGTCCTCATATTCTTTGTTAGAGCCATCTTTGTCCACCTACTCGTCATCTCCCAGGTCTTGACATGTCTTGTCCCTCTCGTCAGAGACTAATGCCCAATTGTACCTCAAGTTTAAGTTGTACACTTTGGTCCATCGCCACCTAGGTCCGTTTAAGAGATCTTCGAGTGGTTTAAGGTTTGCTGACGGGTTGCTAGCTAACTTGTTGGTCAAGTGTTCTAAGATCTCATGGAGTTCACATCTATTGTTTGGTACTTGGAATATGACCGGGTTGGGTCCTCTATGTGTGCTCCTAGCCATCATGTGGATTGCCACACTGAGGGCTCTTCTTGGGTCTTGCCAATTGCTTTCACAGCTTGCTCGTTGTCTGAGAACGGTAGATCGATTGTAGTAAGGACATGCATCCAGTCTCACTCATCCTCAGGGCAAGGGATATACTTAGTCAGTGCCCTATAAGATTTCCCATTCTGGCCATCACCCTTTAGCATAGAGGAGATGGCATCTAGGTCGACTGTCATGATCTTCTAGGTGTCCATCTCTACTCTTACAGCTTCCGTTCGATTGCCTAGGAAGATTGAACCGTTGCCCCAGTCTTCCATGACTCTCGCATTATGTATCCAGGGTCGGCCTAACATGATATCATAGTCCACTCCCTTCATGACTATAAAATCAACTGAGAATTGGACTCTTGCGATTTTTACTAGCTAATTCTTTAACACATCGAATGGCTTCACTTTCGTTCCATTAGCTAGAGTTACGTTAAACCTGGGCGTCTTGACTAGTGGGTTACCCCAGGTTTAGAGCACTACATGGCTCAACACATTGACTCCCGCTTCCGTGTCTACAGTTCCTTTCCTTGTGGTGCCACCTAGAGGCAAGATAGCATGCATTTCAGTGCCCTCCCAAAAAGCATTGACGTGTAAGGATTTTGGCACCGAGTGCATCATCAAACTCGGTATTCTGCATTTCTCCATCATGTTTGTGTATCGGCAGCACCTTGCCCGATTGGTCCTTCAATCCACTGTTTCAGCTCTTGCCACAGTGGCAAATGCTGCCTAAGCATATCTCCTAGGCTTACAATCACCGGGGTGGTTATCAGTGAGGTGAGGAGATTGCTAACTGCTTGCCACTCTCCTATCCCTGCACTTCTTGGCCAATGGCTTTGGCTAATTCATTGGCATGTAGCGTTCAGGTTTTGTTTATGCGGCACTGCCTATGGTGCAATCGCATCTCTCGATTTTGGTCGTGGAGGTGACACCATCGTGCTTATGCTTGAGAGATCATCAATCTCGTCCTCCAATATGGGCTCGACATCTTTTTGGTGTTCCTGGGATTCTTTCACCAACTCCACCTTTTCAATGGCTTCGAGTTGGCCCTTTGGGTTGGGGTACTCCCCAACCTTTGCACTTCCCTTCTCAGTCGCCCTTAGGGCTGGTGTTTCTACATTTGTGTCCGTCACTTTCTTTCCTGCAGATAGCATTGTGGCACTCTCTGTTTTAGTTTGAGCTTTGTGTCTGATTTCTTCCTCCTTCTCCTACGGCTCCTCTTTCCGATTGAGGATGTGTCTAAGTTGCTAGGCCCTGGCCAATGATATGCCAGCTTGCTTTGTCTGTGTGCGGGTCATGACATACAACAAGGTAGGCATGGCCTCCCCATCGAGTGTCTCGACACCGAACAATCCTAATGGGGCTGATGGCTCATTTGTCGAGCTAGAAGAGGGCTTTCGTCTAGGGAAATCAACAAAGAGGTGTGTGATTCCACATTCAGCGCATCTCTGATCAGCATTGTCTCGATTTGCTTACTCCCATTCAGGGCAGTGCGAAAAGATATGTCCTAGGTGATTGCAAGTACAGCATTGGTTCTTGGGTCTACCCTCCTAAGCCTCTACCTCTCCCTCTACCTAATGCCATTACTAGTACTGGTCAGTAGTCCATAAGGACAGCATTGCCCTCTTCGTCATATGAGACGTAAGGGTACACGTAAGGCTCTTCGTTGTTCGGCTCCTCCACGTAGTGGACTAGAGCGTCACTCAGTGGATGGGTTACGTAGGGTCCAAGTGTTCTAGGTATGCTCGTGGGTTTTATCTCCATCCTAGGAATGGCTAGCTTGGCGTCATTGGGTGCTAGGAGAGCCAATGGGATTCACTAGGTATGGTGGATTATATGGTTGCGAGTACAGGAGTCTCCTCAGCAGTCTACAATGCATGGCATTGTGGCCAAACCTACCATAATTGGCACAAGGTCAGGACTGATGAGGGTCTTGACACTCAGCTGGTAGGTGGTTTCCGCCACAATACACACATTGGAAGTAAGGGCATGTTGGTCATCTCATCATCTCTTGTAATCTAGCTAGCTCCATCTTCATCTCCTCTAGCTCCTATCTTAAGTCAGTGCCCTTGCCTTTATCCTAAGTACTTGGGCCTGATCTTTCGCTTTTATCATCAAAGCTCTCTCGGAATTCCTAGAGATGGCCTCCTCTTGATTCGAGCTTCTGGAGTTTCTCTCCTTGAGCTAGTCGTCCACTGCTCGAGTTGCTGGCCAAGGCCTTCTAGAGCTCTTCACTTCGTATTCCATTAATGAATACTGTGGACACCGCTCTCTCAATTGGTCACTCGCTAATTGGGATTCTCTTGAAGAAACTCCTCACATGGGTCACATAATCCTGAATATCTTCCTTATCCCTTTACTTGACATTCATCAGTTGCAATAGTAGACTATCTGGGTACCCAACCTCCGAGAATCTCTTAATGAAGAGATTCTTTAGGTCATTGAAGTCATTGCGCTCTGCGATATCTAGACTAGTGTACTAAGTCCTTCCCTTGTCACCTAAGCATAAGGCGAAGGCTTGTGATCACTGAGTGAGATCGGTGAGGCCGTTGGTTTCACAAACCTGCTCGAACTGCTCCACAAAGCTGTAAGGGTCATTGTCTCGGCTGGTATTTATCTAACTGCTTCTGACTATAGGGATTTTAGATTGGCTCTTGGAGCCCTAAGTAACCCCTAATCCTACAAGCAACGAGGTTGCCATTGCGGCACCTCGCTCACAGCGGAAGCGTTGTCTAATAGTCGCTTCATGAGAAGCTCACTCAGTGTAAGATCTCCTTCTAGCGCTCTTTCCCTCTCAACATCAAGGCATGTCCTATTCATGGTTGCTAGTGCTAGCACCCGCTGAATATCACGCACTTCCATGTTCTACCGCAAGCTCCTAGCTTGCTGCTCTTGATTGTAGATCACTAGGCTTTGCAAGGCCTCTCATGCTAGTCTCCTCTCCTCTCCTAGGTCTGACATGACATCCTTGGAAATGCTACCGTGGTGGTTTGTCAGAGCTCGTAGATCATAATCGGTGACTAATCGCTGGATTTTTGTCGGGAGACCACCTAGGTCATGAGCTCCTCATCCCGTCCGTAATTAGTGCTTGTCTCTGCCATGTCCATGGTCTCGTGCTCCACCAAGTTGCCGATAAGATTGATTAGGTCGGATAGATCCACTTCTTTGATGGAGTCTGTCCTTGCTATGCCTGACTTCTCTATTGCGTTTTCAGCTGGGTCCTACGCTTGGGGTTTCAATCACCCAGCTATGTCTTAGGGTCTTCTCCTACTTGTGGGTTTTCCTTCAGGTTATTATGTCTGAGTGAGTTCCTTGTTAAGTACATGCGATTTTTAATTCACAATCACTATGTGTGGTGTATGCTCTTTTTTGTGCAATCAAGCTTTCCGGTTTTATTAAGTGTACTTTAAGTGTTGGAAAATAGTACAAGTATGAAGACAAGATGACCATTCAGCTTTCGCACTCCCACTTGTGTTCATGGTCTGATGGGGCTCTAACCTCAGTTCTTGGCCTTTCTTACTACTTGCTAGGGCCTCCGCTGTGTCATTCAGCTCGTTCAGGGTCAATTTGGGGTCTACTAGTCACCTACGGTCCTTAGCGTGTCAAATTTGCTACTAAGTGCGCTAGTACTGTTCCCGGCTGTTCGGCTATGATTTTTAGGTATGGGATTGACTGTAAGGCATTCGGTGGATTCTCCTAGTGTTGGTTGTGCTCCACGTCGTCCGGGATGTGTCAAATTTCCCAAGTTTGTCAATTTATCTGTGTTCGATTGTGCAAGGTCTGATTCTAAAAATCAGATGTCCAATTTACCAGTGATAGTTTGGTCTGATTTTGGTGTGTCCAATTTTCTAAATCAGACAAGTGGTGTATGATTATCAAAATCGAACAAGGTGTGTTCAAGTGATGACATGGCAGGGTTCGATTGTGGCAGTCTGATTTTCAAAATCGAACAAGGCCTTTGGTTCGAGTGTCCGATTTCTGGGAATCAGACATTGGGAAGCCTGTCCAATTCTGTCGGTTGAAACATGCATTGACAAAAATCTCCACGCTCGAGGGCTATGGTCTCCTACAAGACCTTCCAAAAATCAAATATGGGTGTAGGATAACAGTCTCATATACCTAAATCTCGTAGAAAACTCCGGCATGCTCCGATTGATCCGATGTAAGCTCATGGACTGCAAGCGCTCTCTCTCTCTCTCTCTCTCTCTCTCTCTCTCCCCCACACACACACACACACGGCTAAGACTGCAAATGAGGCTTTCCCTTGCCTCCCAAGGTCTTAAGCCCTTCCTGGAAACCTTAATCCTCCTGATCACCCCCTTGTGATTCCAACACATCTAAGCACTCATTTTTTTCATTTTTTCCCTGTTTATGCCCTATTTGGACATGTTTTACAGCAGCAAACCCTAAGCTTTTCACTTTGATTTCTTGATCCTAATCTACTCTAAATGCAACAAAAATCAAAAGCAAAGTATTAAATGATTTCTCCTACTCAACCAATAATCAAAAACAAAAAATACTTACTTGTAGCACGGATTAAAAACCCCGAATCTCCTATCTAACTCAAGCTTCGGGTCGCGGATGAAATCCTTACTTCAATGCTCGATTTGAGGTGCGTAAGCACTCAAGCTTGAATCCATTGGTCCCAACAATGGAACCAAAATGTGATGGGAGCTCACGCTCAACCGCCAAGACCCATGAACGGCTTATTCCTTCAAGTGTTTCAAGCGAGCATAATGGCTACCTCTCACATAGCCAATGCGTTATCCCTCTCTACGAGTGTAGTGAGCTTACCTTGATGCCCGATTGAGTTGCTTCCTCTCTCAAGTACTCCGATCGCTCCACGATTCGTGATGCAAGATCAAGCATCCTTAAGCCTCTTCCTCCAAGCTCCATCCTCCATAGCCATGCACGAGACGAGAAAAGAGAAGAGAAGAGAAGAAGAAGAGAGGAGATGGTGGAGGGCTTCACCTCCAAGATTCCTCACCCTCACATGCTCACTCCCTCACTCACTCACACTCCCTTCCTCAAGCACTCACAAGCAAGCATGAGAAGAGAAGGAGAGAAGAAGAAGAGTCCACTTTGCCACACATCAAAGAGTGAGCTCTTCATTCACTTTTCAACTTTATATACAAACCCCTAAATCCCTTTTGGGTGGTCATCCCCTTATCCCCTTTTTTACATGGCCTAGGCCTTCTTTCCCTTTGTCCTCCTATATTCCTAACTTCCTTTCTACTACTCATCTACCTTTACAATCTGCACAGGAGGGAGCCTGGCGCTCTTTTACAACAGTTTTAGGGGCGCCTTTTGCATTTAAAAACGTGCTTTTGCCTTTGACTTGATTTTTGAGACCGCCCTTGCACTTTTAGTCATTCTCCCTCTCTTGCCCCTTTCATTGTGTCTGATTTCCTCTTGGGCCACCTCTCTTAGGTCCACAACTTGTGCTTTTCCACTTTTTTTTATTTCTTCTTGTGCTGAGGTTAAACAAGGATGAGACATGCATACACCCTTACTTTCGTATGACAATGAGGGAAATCCCATCTTAATGGACTTTAAACCAATACCGGTGATGGCATTAGGTTGGGGAAGGGGTAGAGGCCATCATACATAGCGGCACTGATGGCAGGGTATTACCCCTTGGAATTTGAGGTGCATTGGCTTTATGGGATTCGCCAGCTATTCTTGTGCCTGCTATGGTTTTTGGCCATCATACATAGCGGCACTGATGGTAGGGTATTACCCCTTGGAATTTGAGGTGCAGTGGCTTTATGGGATTCGCCAACTTTTCTTGTGCCTGCTTAAAATCTTCTTCCTCCATCTGAAAATGGCAAGTTGACGGTGGCTAGCATGTGCATCCAATCTCGCTCATTCTCAGGCGGGCAGGGAATGCACTTCATCAAGGGTCCTCATGAATTCTTGTCTTGGGTGTCTCCTTTCAAGATAGAGGAGATGGTATCTAAGTCGATCGGCATGGTCGTCCAAGTATCCATCTCGAATCTCACTATCTTCGATCTACTACCTAGGAATATGAGGCTGTTACCCCAGTCTTTGATTGCTCGTACGTTCCTCATCCATGGTCTACCTAGCAAGATATTGTAATCTGCTCCCTTCATAATGATGAAGTTTACTGAGAAGTGGACACTTGCTATCTTCAAGGGCCAGTCCTTCAATACTCCGAATGGCTTAAATTTCATTCCATTGACTAGTGTGACATTAAACATTGCGGTCTCCACTAGCGAGTTATCACAAACCTGTAGAATTACATGGCTAAGCACATTGACTTCCGCTCCCATATCTACAATCCCCTTTCTCGTGACATCTCCTAGTGCTACCATTGGTAGGATTGCATGCGTCTCCATGCCTTCCTAGAAAGCATTCACATGTAAGGGGTTAGGCACTGAGGTCAATGTGAGGCTAAGTATCAGCATGGCTACGTCATTCTCATGCAAGTCGACTACTTCTAGCTCCTTAGATCCCTCTACCCATTGCTTTAATTCTCGCCATGACGAAGGGCTTTGCTTAAGTAGATTCCCCATCGGCAACATTATAGGAGCCGATAGCAAGGTTGTAAGTCAGCCATTAGCCACTTGCCTTTCATCTTGCCCTACACTCTTTTGCCACTGATCTTGGACAACTTGCCTACTATTGGTGTCTAAGCTTTGTCTTTGTGGTTTTACATGAGGTGCGAATACATCTCTTGAGTTTATGCGTATCGATGAGACATGCATACTCACATTGGAGAGCTCATTGATATTGTCTTCTAGGATGGGCTTGGCATCCTTTAGATGCTCTTGCGCTTCTCTCACCCACTCCTTAACTTTGTTGACTATTTCCAATCGGCACTTTGGATTAGGATATTCCCCAACCTTGGCACTCTCCTTCTCCGCTATTTTAGGTACTGAAGTCTTAGCCTCCTCTACCTTCGCCACTTGCTTCCCTCTCATTTAGTGTGGTAGCACTATCCATTTTTAGTGTCACTTTGGCATCAGTCCTTGTTTTCTTCCTTCAGCGAATCTTCTTTCCTATTGAGGCTGCATCTAGATTGCTAGTTTTTGGCAATGAAATACCAGCATACTTTGTTTGTGCCCTAGTCATGACATTCAATGAGATGGAAGTGGCCTCACCATCAAGTGTTTCGACTCCAAACAGCCCCAAAGGTACATAAGGTATGATGGATGAGCTAGTAGACAATTTTCACCTGGGACGTTCAGTATATAAGCGAGTGATTCCACACTCAATGCATCTCAAATCGGCCTTTTCTTGGTTATCTTATTCTCATTTGGGCCAATAAGATGAGATATGCCCTTGGTGGCTACAAGTCCAGCATGAGATTGGGTCTTGGCCTTGCCCTCATTTAACAGACTTGAACTCTATGGGATGCTTGAGTATCTAACAAGGGAGCTAGCTGGTCACCCAATTGTTAATCTCAAGCTGCTCCAAGATCTCATGGATGAACCAAAATGGCAATGAACTAAAGTGCACAATCTAAACCTTATGCAAATTGGGCACTAATCACATAGATGAAAAGAGAGTCGAGAATAGAGACCTAGATGACGATGATCAGTCAAAAGGTAGTAATTCAAACGATGAGTATAAGGACTACTATTCCTCGAACAAAGGTAGTGAAGAAGAGGCCAAGACGATAGAATATGATATTGATGGTCAAGTGATCGAACAAATAAAAGTAGACTCCAAGCCGCAGAGAGACAATGTATTGAGAATTGAAAGAGAAATCTTTAGAATTGAATGTGATCACACTTGGTTGGATCACTTAGGTATGATGGACTATGAGCAAGCAAGGCTAGCCTAGCCAAGTGTCGCGCCTCTCTTTAGGATGGAGTACCTTAGAGCTATGACCACCAGGAGAAACTCCATCCTCTAGCGAGGGTTGTGAGTTTAACTCAAAATTGGAGGTAAGCTCTCAGAGCGATCCAAAGATACCCCGAAACCACCTAAAACTAGACATACCAAAGGGGACTTGCCGGTCCACCTAAGGCACAGACAATTGAAGGAGGAAAAGAGAGGACAACCAAAAGGGTCAAAAGTCAAACAGTAAAAGAAACCCCAAGGCCTAATAAAGCGCCTCACTAAATTTAAGAAAGGGGACATAGTAGTGATCTTGTTGGGTGCAAAGAGACAATGATAGACAAGTGAATCGATAGAAGGACTTGCCAAAGTCAAGAAAGTCAACTTAGCAGGGGAAGGGGAGAAGCCTTGACCCATGTCTATAGCTGATGGCATGACCAAGCAAGAGGAGGTTGATCTTATTGCTCTCTTGTGAGAGTACATAGACGTGTTTGCCTAGACGAACTCAAAGGAGTCAATCTGAGGGTCATCACACATAACATCCCAATGACAGCTGACGCAATGCCAATGAACCAACAACCTTACTTGATGAATCCAAAGCATGCTCATGCCATGAAGGAAGAGATCAATAAGCTATTGAAGGCAAGATTCATCTACAAGATTGAGCACACAGACTGGGTATCACCCATTGTGATAATCTTGAAGAAGAACATAAAAATCTAAGTGTGCGTGAACTACAAGAAAGCCAACGTCGCAACTAAGAGAGATAATTATCTGTTGCCTTACACAAAGCACATGCTTGAGAGAGTAGTAGGAAAAGAGGCCTATAGTTTCTTGGACAGCTTCTTAGGTTATAACCAAGTTCAAGTACAACCCGATGACATGCATAAAACAATATTCACCATGAAGTGGGATGCGTTTGTGTGCATAGTCATCCCATTTGGGCTGACAAATGCACCTGCTACCTTCCAATATTTAATGTGCACCATCTTCAAAGACATACTTAGTTGGGAGCTAGAAGTATTTGTTGACACTCTATGCATGCGATAACCTTCGTGCAATCTTTGAATGATATAGGCTCTATAGTCTCTCTTCAAACCCCCTAAAGTGTCAATTTTGGGTGAAACATGAATGTATCTTAGGGAAGGTGGTGTCCAAGAATGGCATTGCCAGTGACTTCTCTAAGATCAGGATTATTGTTGACTTGCCACCACAAATCAACTATAAGGGAGTTCAATGCTTCTTAGGACACACACGATACTATCAACGCTTCGTTTAGAACTATGCATTGATTGCTAGACCACTCTACAAGTTGCTGATTGTATTTGAGTGGATCGAGGAGTGGCAATGTGCTTAAGAGGAATTGAAAAAGGTTCTCACTACCATACCAATTTTACGAGCCCCAAATTGGAACATAACATTCCATGTGCATATTGATGCGTCAAAGTTTGCCGTTGGAGTTGTTTTGTGCCAGCCTAGCAAACATAAGCTTGATTATCTAGTAAGCTTTGCTAGCAGACAACTCATGGATATGGAGATGAACTACTCCACAATGGAGAGGGAGGGTTTGGCCATGGTATTTGCTGTAAAGAAATTTCGGCATTATCTTTTGGCTATGCCCTTTACCTTCTTTGTTGGCCAACAAGTCTTGCGTTATCTTGTTAACAAACCTTGTGCTACTGGATGCATAGCTCGATGGTTACTTCTGCTTTTAGAGTTTGACTCTTCTATGGTTGTACACAAAGGCAAGCAACATTACATGGTAGATCACATGTTCCTCACCCACAGGAGAGGCCGCTGGACAGGGCATTATAGATGACCTACCAAATCCATACATTTTTAGTGTGTCTAGTGAAAATGATTTATTCAGAGCCGTCCTGACGCCTTATTAGCTGATGATATATACCAAATCTTAGAGTACGGACTACCGAAGAGACTTATTGAGAAGGCTAGGCAAAGGTATCTTATCCTTAAGATTCAACCCTATCAATTGATTATCGGCCAACTCTATAGGTTAGGACAAGATGGCCTATTGTGAAGATGCATGCGATGGACTACCTTACAAAATGGACCAAAGCTTGAGCCACAAGAAAGAACGATGCTAGAACTATGGCTAAGTTCCTTTGGGACTAAGTGATCTCACAATTTGGCTGCCCCATTGAACTAGTTAGTGACCAAGACACTCATTTCATTAATAAAGTGATTGCCCAATTGCTGTCCACTTTCTTAATCATCCATAGGAAATCATTACCTTACTACCCTCAAGCTAACGGTCAAGCGGAGTCCACAAACAAGATCTTAGTGAATGTCTTTACAAAGGTAGTCTCTGCGCCTTCACGTAGCACGACTGGGATAATAAACTCATGGTAGCACTATATGGGCCTATAGGCTTGACAGTTGGGCAAACACCCTTCAAACTGACCTACGTAATTGAATCGATTTTGTCAGTAGAGTTTTTCGTTCCTAGCTTGAGAGTAGTGGTGCAAGAGCGATGGGGTGGGAAAGAAGCATGGACTAAACACTTAGAAGAGTTGAAACGTCTCTTCGAGACACGATTCCTAGCTACTCATGCATTGATATGTGAGAAGGCAAGACACAAGAGTTAGTTTGATAAGCATGTCAAACGGCGTGACTTTGAGCAAGGCAACCTAGTATTGCTATACCTAGTGAAGGCCCATAAGCAGAAGATGAAATTCAGAGAATTAGAGCCTTTCAAAGTCTGCAATATTAGTTGACGAAGTACTATCCCCCAACCCATCCAATGCACGAGCTGCCAATGCTATAGTCGCCTATCAACATGAGAGTAGCCACCATCACAAAAATCGAGGATACGGACGAGGAGGCAATAAAACCTGCTTATTTACGAATCACAATCCTTGCTCAAAAGACATGCACTTCTGATATGCTCATTGATGAGGGAGCTGACTTCAACATCCTTATTCACGAGCATTGGGCTCTCATTGGTCATCCCCAACTGCAATCCACAAATGCTAAGCTCAACCCATTTGGGAGATAGTCCTACCCTCTGTTAGGGAAGTGCAAAGTAGTGGTCTTTATCAAGACTGAAAGCCTACCCATGATTTTCTATGTGCTACCTAACACCAAGGCCATAGGTAAGGAATTGCTACTAAGACATGCTTTCAAGAAGCAAGCACATTGCAATGTCAACTCCAACTCGCAATGCATTCACCTCGCCATTGGCAATGTGAGGATAGTAACGGCTTTGAGCAAGGGCAGTGTGGCTCCACCCAAGCCCGCAACGCCACCGATAGTAGTACCTAACACAAAGATCGACCAATATGTATGAAAGGGAATTGGCAGTCGTGTTGCATACTTTTGCCTAGTGTTCCTTATTTTTGGTAACCACTAATATTCTTTAATATATTGAAATATAGTTTTTCATCTTAAAAGAAAAAGAAGAAAAGGCCTAGGGCAGGTGAGGAACCTTGTGATAGTGTGAGTTTACCTAACCTATTAAGCGTCCATGGAAGGTTAATAACTTGAAGAAAAGGCCTAGGGCACGTGAGGAACCTTGTGATAGTGTGAGTTCACCTAACCTATTAAGCGTCCATGGAAGGTTAATAACTTGGAGGTCGGATATCCTCGACTTCCGCTGTGTGTGTGGGTCTTCTTGCGAAAGTTGAGAACTTTACCCACGTACCAATAAGGCACTCCTAGTTCTTTTCTGCAGGAGAGCCATCTTCTGCGATCCGCGTTTTCACGCCAAAGAGGCCAAGCGGCATTTACAAGTATCCAGAAACCTCTCCTGGAGCGAAACCCTACCTGGAGCTTCACAGGCGAGACGCAGACGGCTACACAGGATTTCGCGCATCTTTCATGTGAAAGCCCTAATTGCTGAGGGAAGACTCCTGACTCCTTCGCAGATACAGGTACCGTAGCCAGTATGCCGGCCCTGAGTAGCCGCCGGCTGCTCATTACTTACCCTGACTGTGGAGATGCTTTGGAGCTTCCTATCATTGTGTCGTCAAACGGCTACCCTGTCAAGACCTCCAGGTTTGAACCAGCCGGTGTTTCGTTTCATTCTTTAGCCCTTCGTCTTTCAGGGATCAGTGAGAAGCAGGAGGAAGAGGAGGCCTTATCCTTAATCAAGGAAGAAAGCATCTCCACTTCCTCGGACTCTTTTCATTTCAAAAAGGGGAAAAAGAAGTCTTCTGGTGGCCAGGAGGAGCAGGATCATTATGCCTTGCTAGGGTTGGGTCACCTTCGTTACCTAGCCACTGAAGATCAAATACGAAAATGTTATCGGGAGGCTGCATTAAAGTTCCACCCCGACAAACAGGCGGCCCTCATCCTTGCGGAGGAGACAGATTCTGCGAAAGAGGCCAAGAAAGAAGAAATAGATCAACACTTTAAGGCTGTCCAGAAGGCTTACGAGGTGCTGATTGATCCTGTCAAGAGGCGGATTTTTGACTCCACAGATGAGTTTGATGATGCAGTTCCTGGAGATTGCGCTCCACAGGATTTCTTCAAAGTTTATGGGCCTGTTTTCATGAGGAATGCACGGTGGTCAGTGATCCAGCCAGTTCCGCCTCTGGGGAATGAAGAAACACCTCTTAATGAAGTGGACAGGTTCTATGATTTTTGGAACCGTCTCAAAAGCTGGAGGGAATTTCCCGATGCTAACGAATATGATTTGGAACAGGCAGAGAGCAGAGATCATAAGAGATGGATGGAAAGACAGAATGCAAAGTCGTCGGAGAAGGCTAGGAAAGAAGAAAGTGCAAGAATTCGGGCTATTGTTGAAAATGCATTCAAGAGGGATCCAAGAATTTTGAAACGGAAGGAGGATGAGAAGGCTGAAAAGTCGAGAAAGAAACAGGCGAAGGAACAAGCCAAGAAGGAGAGAGAGGATGAAGCTGCCAGAGTAGCAGAAGAGGAAAGGGTAAGGAAAGAACAGGAAGAGAAAAGAGCTGCTGAAGAGGCAGCAGCTCAGAAAAAATCAAAGGAGAGAGAGAAGAAGTTGCTGAAGAAGGAGAGGTCAAGGCTACGAGGGCTAGCTGCTGAAGTAACTACAAAGAAGGTGTTAGGAGTTGTTGAGGATGACATTGAGAATCTCTGCAGCAGGCTGGATATTGATGAACTCCGGCGCTTATGCGATGATATAGAAAAGAAGGACTTGCAGGAGCAGGCACAGATTTTGAAACATGTCCTTGGGCTGAAAACGGCCTCCTCCATATCCAATGGTTCCTCGATTGCAGAGTCAAAGACAGAATCAGATGGACATGAGGGAGGCAAGCCTTTCAGTACGCTTAATGCTGGAGAGAAAAAGGAGAAACCTTGGAGCAAGGAGGAGGTAGACCTATTGCGGAAAGCAATGCAGAAATACCCTAAGGGCACGGCACAGAGATGGGAGGTTGTTTCTAATTACATTGGAACAGGCCGCTCTGTTGAAGAGATTCTGAAGGCAATAAAGACTGTACTCTTGCAGAAGCCGGATTCTTCAAAGGCTTTCGATTCCTTCTTGGAGAAGCGTAAAGTGGCAAATGTTGTAATCTCCTCTCCTTTGTCCACACGGGAAGGACCCTCTGAATCGCCTGGAGTACAATCTTCATCCACTTTCTTGGCAGATAATGGTGCAACAGAGAGCAATGGGAAAATGGTTGATCATAAAGCTGAGAAAGCTAAACCTGCTGTGGATGGGAGCCAGGCAAGTGCCAATGGAAAGACTGTCAAGACTGAACAGGATGTGTGGTCTGAAGTACAGGAGGGTGCACTTGTCAAAGCATTGAAGGCATTTCCCAAAGACACACCCCAAAGGTGGGATAGGATAGCAACTGCAGTGCCCGGAAAGTCAAAAGCTCAATGTTTCCGGAAATTTGGAGAGCTCAAGGAAAACTTCCGATCTAGGAAGGGAACAGAGTAGGAATTTAAGCCATCTTTTGGTGCATACAATTTTTGGGTGCTGCTGCAGTTCTTAAATGATTCAGAGGCTTCCTTCTAATAGAGGATTTATTTGCTGGCTTCTCTATAAAACGGATGCCAGTTTTGTCCAAGCAATATCACAAAAGTATACAGTTTTTTTCCATCATGGCTATCATAGACCAGAGAAAAGTATTCATCTTCTTTTGCCGTAATGTTCTTCCTTTTGTTCAGTTTCCATTCACATACCAAAATGGCATTTTTCATGTTTCTGGTTGGCAAGTGCTAATCTTAACATGGTAGTTCCTGAGAATGATACGTGATGTACAAAGTCAAGTGATTACCCTCCTGTACTGCCTATCTATATTCCATCTAGTGTCTTTTCTTTTCAATAACATACAGGGCCATACCACTTTAGTCTAACTTTCACAAAGTGGTCTGTAATGTTGTGGAAGCTTCTTGTTGCTTTGTGTCGTTTTAGACAGTCCAGTGGTCTTGATCCTGTTTCATTTTACGTTGTCCATCCAAGTGCTTTTGATATGAGAATATTGGACTTCAGAGAAAGCTGTCGAATATGTTATGTTTAAGGTCTACATGTGTCACACATTAAAATGTGATGGTGACGCTCAATTCTTGCCCCCTCTCTCTCTCGTGAGGCCTTGTTTGGTGAATGGAAGGAACACATCACCAAAGAAGAGATTTACTGGGGCTAACATGATCGTCAGCGTATTGAAGAAATGACAATGGAGCATCGCTACTAACATTACATGGTGTTTATTCTAAGTAGTGAGCAGGGAAGAAGAGAAGGCTTGCTGATTATTTAGTAGCTCAGGAGTGTTCTCAAGCAGTTACTAATCAAGTGTGTGACTATTGGGGCTCAAATTCACACAACATGGTTGTAGCAAGATGCATGTTCTGGGGGATTTGCACTGCTTTTGTACAGTAGACATCCCTTGGGTCCTGTGATGCTGTGCATTGCCCTGCATTGCACCAGCTACTTGTGTTCTTGTCCAAAAGCCTGCATAAAAGTGAGGTAAGCCAAACAAGGTGTTGTACAGCACTGCTAAGCACCACAGCATTTGATGAAAGCTACGCCAGATACCCATCCAAAACATAGCAGCAGGAAACATTCATTGTGATGAGGGAAAGAGTGGTTAATTTGGTGGAGATATTCTTGTTGCCAAGTGTAAATAGCCAATAAGATCGACACATTGAGCAAAGAGAAAGTTGACACGTTGGATGATCCAACTGAACTAATGGACAACCACATGAATGTCAACTGAATCACCTGCTAACCCAGCATGATGAGTCAGTACGCCTTGATTGAGTGACTGTTCATGACTGGAGTGTTGCAATTGCTTGTCCAGTGGTAGCACATTAGACATGCTAGGATAGGATGAGGGCTTGTGCAGGTTTGTGTATAACCCGTGCAACTTGCCACCAAGATTCCACAGGCATGTGCAAAGTACTCTTGCTCAGCCTCCACCTCCTAGGAAGTCCATCTCCACAACAGATCGGTGAGTTCTCATGTACTTCAACATGTATGTAAATTTGACTCCATTCGATAATACTTGAAAGCTTCAATATATTCTGGACTTATTCTAGTAGTTCTTGCTTAAGGGCAAGCAGAGCTTTCTTAACTGTGGAAAGGCACCATTGCAAGTAATATCGTTAAATTAAACAATATTGCCATAGAACAAGTCAGTAGAATCACATCATTTGAAGTTCACTAGCTAAGAGCATTAATGTTTTATGAAGTGCCTCAATCGTGCTTTGCTTGAATGCAGATGACTAAAAGAGTGTTATTTGAACTCGAAAGACACATTTCTCTTTTGACGAGGACCAACATGGTACAAAATTAGAAGTCAGCTTTGTGACATTGTCATGAACCTGGGGGGCCTTAAGAGTTCATGTGCAGCACCAAACACTGGATGGTCTCATGCCTTAGCATCTATAGAAGGGGCTTACTCATATCAAGGGTCAAGCGGGTTCTTCCTTGCCTTGACACCATAACATGCCCCATAGGGCTCAAGCCTTCATGGGGTGACCCCCTAGGGTCGACATTGTTCACCACATCATGTCGCCTTGTCATAGCGCCTCAATGCGTCATGGTCCCCTTGGGACAATGTGTTGTGGCTCCCCCTTGGCGCATGACTCCAATAGCGCATCTCACATAGCATGGGTTACTTTACACCTTGGGTGCCTCATCTTGCCATGGCCTCATCATTTCGAGCTCATCTCACACCATAACATGGTGCCACACCACCTTGGAGCACGATGTGACAAGGAACCATTGAGTTATAATGACTCATGCCCATGTCTCGGCTTGTCTCACCCCCACGGGGCCTCTCAACTCACATGGAGAACATATGGCTTGGTTGCCCTGGCTCCTTTGTGAACCTCATGGTATGGGGGGCAAGAAAGATGGTTGCGCCTTGGAACTATGTGCCATGGAGGAGGGAGTGGATGCCAGTTGCCCAAGTGCTCAAACCCCACTACCCTCATACACACTCGCCCTTCATGAAATTTGTGTCCACACGAATTCAAATTGCAGGCTCAAAGACCTTTAACAATCAAAGTGGTATGAGAGATACTACAACCATTAGGTGCCTGGACTTGACGTTTAAGAAGTCAAGGCAGCATTGTGTTACCCGAATCCGTATGCACCACGGATCTCACTTAGTCGCTCGTCTCCTGATCTCCTTTCAATGGGACCAACAAGCTGCTACTAGTTCTTAACCCAGTAGTAGTCGCCTAGTTCGTAGACTCCAGGGAAGTTCACACTAGCCCATAATTTGCTTTTGTGGGAATTCTGATAGATGTCGCTTTGCCACCACTGCTCTAGCTTCTGCATCAAAGGCACATCTGTCACTTGTGGTCTTTGACTTGTTTTCCGAACTCGAATCGAAGTTATCTGCCACCATCCTGCTTCTGAGGCATAGTGCTATGTTTGCATCAAGGGCCTAGGCTGTCCATTCTCTTGACGTGTTACCCGGGCCACTTATTGTTCCCCTAATAGGTGAAGAGCACATTGCGTGCACATCAGATATACAGGTGAGCTCTGAGCCTCTTAACGATGAGGCTATTCGTCCCGCTATAAAGGCTTCGCGAGAATGAGACATCAACGCCATCACCTCATGGGTGGCTTCACATTCCAGAGGTTGCAGGTGTCACCTTCCTTTGTAGACACAAGTGGCCAATGCATGTCGCCGCCAGTCTAGTCAATCCACTCGCCTTGTCCACTGCAGGAACTCCGTGGTCGAGAGATGATTGTCATCACCTCATGGGTGGCTGATTCTTTTGAGAAGCACGTTCCTTCACATGGGTTTTGATTCTCCCACACAAGATCCTTCGCTTCTTTGAGGGGCAGCCTGCCGAAACTCCTTGGGAGAGTCCCTACGGACTTGAGGGAAAGGGCTTGGTTGCAGGCTTCCTGGTCCCAGTTCCAAGTCACCCATTTCCAAATCCTCCTGTGGTAAAGTATCTTGATTTCTTTTGGCTCACTCCAGGATAAGAGCATTACACGCTTCTCCGGTCTTCTCATAGGCCTTCATCGGCACAAGTAGAGACCATTCCTTTATACTTCCGACTCAAGGAGTTTCTTAGCCACCATCCTATGGGTACCTCGCCATTGACCTCCTTTGCCTTAACCTCTCTCACTCGACATGGCGTGCATCAAGGGAGGGTCTCAGATCCAAGTAGCGAAGGCACTATATGTAGAGGGGTTTTATAGTGGAACACATGACTACTTGCCTGGCCTCCACTTGGCAAGTGGGGCGTTTGCTTGAGACCTCTCACATTGTCCCTACTACACTTCAACATCCTTGTATCGGCTTCTTGCCCTAGGTTCACAGCCAAAAGGAGAACCGACTGGACTTGCTCGCTTATTTGTATCAAATTGGCTTCCATGAGCTCCTACTTGTTTTACCTTGCTGGCACCTACGAGGTCCTATATCTTGCAATGATCCCCATCCGATGTTGGTACCTTGTCCTTTGGTGGGTTATCCTACTTCGGCTACTTTATCCTCGCCCTAAGTTCACAAGTTGAGGGGACCCAACTGGACTTGCCAGATTCTTTGTATTGCTTGTTGACTTCCACGAGCTCTAGCTTGTTTTACCTTGTCGGCACCTATGAGGTCCAAGTGGTCTCGCCTCAACCCCCATCCAATTCTGGTACCTCGCCCTCTCTTGGCTTCTCCTCATGGCATGGTGGGTCAACCTACCCCCGCTTCTTTATGCATGTCCTAAGTTCACGAGTTGTAAGTGCCTAGTTTATTTACCCTCTCCCCAGGTTCACGAGTTGAAGTGCCCGACAGCTTGCTCTCTAGGTGTCATAGCATCTTGGCACAAGAAAGGAGGGGCACTCCATTAGCCCTATAAAAAGGTTTTGGCCCTCATGGCCTCTTGTCATCCCCACTTGGGAGGCCTTCATTTTGCTCCTCATTTGAGCAACTCCACTGTGCACCATGTGGATGGGTATAGATCGGCTTGCTTTTGGTTTCAATCATCCCCCATTGCATAAACATTGTTGAACATTTCACCAATGGGCCGCAAGCCTTGGCCTGATTCGGCACAGAAGGTAACTTGGCTTCGAGACGAAATCCTCTGTGGTGAACTTGCTCTCCACTCGATCCACCTAGCTCCATTTGACTCGATTGCTCAAAGAGAAGGTGCATCAGTCTCTATCGGCAATGGGAGGCAACTCCAAGGAAGAGGTATAGCTATCTAGTGGGACATGTTGACACTTTGGCTCATGACTGTACTGGTTTTCTGTTGCCACAGTAGGAGGCAAATTCTTGGAAGAGGCATAGCTATTGTCTCTAGTGGGGCCTCAGAGTTCATGCCTAGCACCAAACACTCTAGACGGTCTCATGCCTTAGCATGCATAGAAGGGGCTTACTCATACCAACGGTCAAGCGGGGTTCTTCCCTGCCTTGGCAGCATAACACACTTCGCAGGGCTCAAGTCCCATTGTCTCACTGTAATAAGCTCAAGCTCAATTTCATAAACCAAATGCTTTGTAGTACATCCAAGTCCCAATGTGACTCAATACATAAAACCAAATAGCTCAAAAGTTGAATGCCAAATGAGCAAGCAAAGCTCAAAACATCATGATGATGACATCCAAAGAGCATACATCGAAAAGCATAAAACCTAATATGTATTCTTCAAGCCCATAATGGCAATGATGGAAGCAACCGAAGCATAAAACCAAGGTGCCAAAGCATTGTGACTAAAGGTGCCAAATTAAGTTGCTACCTAATTTCAAGATATGAAAATTAGGATGGAGTTTTGTTCAAAGATATCAAAATCTTGACATTTAAGGCCCATGGAGAACTCATACACGCAATCTTTCCAGAAACTCATTTAGCCATGTGTGCAAAATTTCACAATAATTTATGGCAAAGCTCCTCATGGACAAGGCGATTCAGTTTAACTTTCACAAGTTTTGACAAGATTTAGTTCCAGACGTGCTAGAAGTTGAAAAGCAAGTAATAAGTGGATGAATAACATGAGGATGACAACATAAGGAAAAAAGGTTACCAAGGAGATACTAGTTGCGTGGTTGGTCTTGGAGCCACACTAACTAAGTTCATCAAACAACGAATCAAAGAAAACATATATACACTATTAAGCTCTAAAGAGCTAGCTCATGAGAAGTTAAGAGTAAGAGAAGGAAGACGAGCAAGCAAAAAGGGTACCAATACAGATTAGAACAAAGAAGAAACAAGGACTCACTTTACAAAGCAAGGATGGTAAGAAGGGCAAGGGGAAGGAAAGTTCAATAATTGATTAGGGGAAAAAGATTTATGATGCAATACTTAGGAAGACCAAATAAGGGTAGAAGCTATCAAAAGGCAACATGAATGAGAAAAGTAGCTAATAGAAGAAGCAAAAAGGAGATCATACAAAAAGGCCAAAAAAGAGGATTAAAGACGTAGAAAGCCCAAATCCTAGTAGCCTAAACATGCTTTGATGCAAGATCCTACAAAGCCACCTTGAAAAAAGCAAAGAAACCTGTATTGGAATGCAATCAATTCAGTTTTGACTCCCATCCCAATTGTAAGAGTTGGGCCATCAAGCTATAGTTATTGCTGAGCTTCACGAAGAATTGAGAGACTTGAAGAGCTCGAACTCACTCTCTAGACAAGCATAACACCAACCTCAGTGTCCCAAAAATCTCATCAAGGTGAGAGAGGAGTTGGACACATTGAAAGACATAACTCAAGAGGCAATAAAAGAAAGAAGTCCACAACCATAGCTATAAACACACATCAATATCTACAAAAAGACATGGAGGAAAAGGAGAAAAACCTAAGCACCTCAATTGAGAAGCTTAAAATTGCCAACAAGGAGATGAATGAGGTTAAAGCAATAATGCCATCCTTATGAAAAATGAATGCTTGCTTTTTTCTTCAATGTCAACATAAGAATTAGCAATGGTGAGAATCCATCTCTACATCATGTTACTCCCTACATACTACAAATTTCTTGATGAAATGAATGAGAGCTAATTTATTACATGTAAGAATTACTTCCTCCCCAACACTTCCCTAGCTACTCATTAATCTTAACACTTCTATCTCTTGGGTCATGATTACCTTCTCATATAGTTATATGCCCTCTTCCCCCTCAGCATGTTATGACATGCCAACCTCTACTAACACCTTTGAGATTTACCTACTTGGAAAACCCAAGGAGTAATGTTGGATAGTCTCCCAGTCTCTTGTCCTAAGTGTCACCACCCAAATTCCATGGAACACATATGCTTAGATGGTTAGGTTGCTTCCAGGTCTACCTTGTAGAGGATAACTTATCTAAAGTTACCCAATAAATCGATGGAGGAGGTGGAAGAGGGGCTGCATTTGTACTCTGCAACTGCTTGCGCTCCAATCTCGTTGTGTGTAGGACTTACTCAACTACACACGCACTACTGTTCAGGGCCATTGTACTATAAAGATTCTTGATTGACTCTTGGAGTAGAGTGGATGGTACATAAATTGTTTAGAAGAAGATAACAAAAGAGGTTTTTGATAAGGATAACGTTGAAGTTGGGGTAGGAAACCAAGGTGCAGAGAGTTAGATGGTAAGAGTTTCATTGTGTAGAGAAGCTAGTGGTCACAACTACCCTCTCTCATAGTCAAAATTAGGGTGTTCTCTCCTACTCATGGTTGTCGCTATACAATGCCTTAACCCTTTTTATATACTAGAAAGCATTGCCATCCTGCATCACATTGCATCAAGCAGCATCCCTCTTGTAGATCACGAACAAGGTGGCAACCAATGCATGGATCTTGGCATTTTGCCATTAGCATACTTGGAAATGAGGTTACAAAGGCTTTATTGGTACCATTGGCTCTACACATGAGGTGCAATTGTTTGCTTGTAGAAAAAACTTCCTAAGAGGTCACCCATCCCAACAATACCATCACCCAATTCACTCACTTGTGAGAGTGGAAAATAAGACTGGCAATGGTAAACTCAAATAGAGGCTATTGGAGTTGCTATTGTCCTTGAAATGTTTCAGGAGGATATTGAAAACCAATTAGTGCAAGGATTTGATGTTGCTTTGTTTAAAAGTGAGAACATTACCAGAGAAGATAATGTTATCAAATTTGCGCGCAAAGTCGCCAGTAGGGCCTTTTGGACATCAAGACCCTTGCGGTAAATTTTCATTGGAATCGGGCCCCCAGAGTAGACCTAGTCGGAGGATTAAGTCTAAATGCTCACGTTTGGGGGCCTGATGTAGATTCAGGTCTCCCAGACGCGAGCCTTTAGCCAAGGCTGCATCTATCTGCTACTGCTATAATGGAGCATCCATGTGTGCTCTTACAATTGGGTCACCCTTGTCTCTCTCTTGGGAAGATACTGTGTAGTTGGGTCGAGGACCAAAAAGGCTTTCTTGCAACCACTCAAACTCCTCATGTGAGATCTCATACTGTGGCGTCATTTCCTCAATCTGCTCTTGGATGCTCACAATGGCAGAGACGTAATTGACACTTGTGCCATCATATCAAACCACCTCATCAACATGTGCTAGGGCATCCTGTATATCAAAATCTATAAAATCATCAGGTGCATCACGCACCATGATACATTATAGTTGTTCTTCTCTTAGCTCCAAAATTTATAATACATCCTCCATGAGTAGATATTCCACCCCCTCGATGGTGACAACATGGAGAGAAGCGAGAGGTGGCTCATTGCTTGTTGGCGTCTCATCATGGCAGAGAGATGAGTGCACAATGGCTAAGCTCTATGCTACCTCTGCACTCAAATTGAGTCCAAACTCCTCAAGCTCCATTTCGAAATACTCTGGCCGTCGCCGAGAGGGTGTGTCGATGTCTTCGCCACTGTCCTCTTGCACCTCAGTACACAAAACATATATGGCAATGCTGCATTGCGCTCAATGAGATCCATCGTGGAGTGGTCTTGGGATGAGGAGGGCACTACTTTGGCGGTGCGGAGATGTTTCCCTACACATGCACCATGGCTTGAATTATCACCTTTGCATGGCTTGATCTAGCATATAAACTATACAAGAAATCTATGGGGATCCACATGAGAACAGAGTTCGGAATAAAGCAAGTGAGAGGGTTTGCCGCATCACAAAACGATACCACTATACTAGAGCTAGGGTCTACAGTGGAAAGCGAGCTCTCTAAACTCAAGGTCACACAAAAACTAGGGTATATCTAGTCTCCTATGTGTGCGTAGCGTGTGGAGCTAATCCATGCGGCAAATGTGGGAGTGGTAGCCATGGCACACAAAGAGAGAAGGAACGAGACCACAAGTGTAGGAAAGTAGAGAATGAAAGTGAAAATGAGTTTGGAGTTATAGCTTTTATGTATCTAGGGTTTTAAATAAAGGTTCTTTTTTAACCCTAAAGTTTTAAATTAAAACTCTTACCTTAGTATTTTTATTTCAATACTTTAAAGTCACCGTTAAAATTACTCATATAGACAAACACTTCATTCTACATTATTATATCCTTGAATGTACTTGGATCGCTGAGTATATTCAAGTCCAACTAGAGAATATATAAAAAAATTATAAGAAAATAAATCTAAAAGACCTTCAACATCCCTTTGGATCCAATTTAATATTTAAATTTAAGAAATGAGTAGAAGAGATTAGCTACAATATATCATTATGCAAAGACAATATTGCATGGATTATAGAACTCGAGCCTCCAATTTAATTATGATTTTAACCAGCACGATTGACTAATTATAGTATGTATTATCGCGTGCTTGGATCACAGTAAACTAAGATTATCAAAATTGAAAGTACTCAAAATTTTAAAGAAATTTTGTACTCATATTTTATTTAAAAAAATTATTAGGATTCCAGTATCTCAAGGATATGTGGAGAAGCACATTGTTTACATGTCATGGATTGCTCACTACAAATCTTGACTTTTCCATTATCTACCTTGAAATAGAAGTTGCAGAGCGGCTCATTGGACATTAATTGGATTTCTTGTCTCAGAAAAGAAATGGACCAATGACGCTCTATGCTGACCACAAAAGGATAATGACCATTCCATAAGATAACCACATCTATGAGTGATGTATGTGTCTCATCTTGGGTATTCTTGATCCAAGTTGATGCACTCCCCTCGCAAAAGTTGCCATCTTCTATATCGAAAGCAAATGCACAGAGTTTATCTAACGATGAAATACATGTAATAAAAACAAAGTAATGGTAAGTAAATGGAACTAACACAGCAATTCATCTAAGCAAGACTTATGTCAATTAAATCAAGGCATGCTAAGTAACAAAAAAGATCTACCTGAATGTGAGATCAGATTGGTTGACCCTGCACTCAATCATCTCATCAAAATATGTTCTTTTGACTTGCCAGACTCACCCAATAGCTGACTCATCCATTCCTCGGATGGACACTCGTATTGATAAGCAATCTTTGTTTTCTTCAGAACATCACATGAACGAAACAAATGCGCAAACAATGAGAATGAAATAAACCAGCTAAGATGCACATCTTTGGAGCCTGTGGTGGGTTTCATAGCACTATTGATGTCAGATTTTATCTTGGACTTACATGCTCCTAACAACTCTAAGCTACCAATCAACCATTCACCACTAGATAGTGGCGGCAATGGGACATGCCGCAATCTCTGGATTTCTATTACATACAATGAATTATCAAAAAGATATTTTGAGTTGCAAGATGACTTATAGAGTTATTATCATAGATCAAAGAACCTATATCTTCATGCCAAACATGTATCTTGCTGCTCAAACATTCCACATTTTTCCATTCATGCAAAGTTGATGGATACAAAGTTGTTAGTAAAACAAGATTGAATTAGAACACTGCACATATTTTTAAAAATAACTCTGATGTAAAAGAATAAACAATGACAAAATTTAAAAACTTACTGTTTTGTTTATAATTTTTGATTTAGTTCTTGTCATGTACAGATATTTTTTTGTGTGTGTAAACATGTTGGATCAATACTTATGTTACTATACTTGTTCCATTAAACACTTTTCTGAACTCTAAAATTCTACCTTTTCAATGTTTACTGGGGTTTCCAACATTCTTACGCCTAACCTTGAAACTCCCTTGAGTACTTGGGTGCATCCAAATCCAATCCAATCCAACTTATAGTACTTATCACAAATCCAATTACCGCCACTATCTTTCCTATTGAAGACCTCCACTACAAGTATGTTACTAATGTCTTTTCTCCGTGAAGATATCTATAATAACCAAATAGAAAAGTTACCTATCAGCACTTGTATAATTTGCAAATGTTCTCTCCAAATGAAATGAAATTTAAATGGAGTATTTTTAAAAAAAAACATTGTACTTGTAATTCTTTTCACAAAGAAGCCCAGAGATATTAAACAAGAAGTTGACTTATAACAAGACCATTGTTCCTTCACAGACAAATTCCTAGAGTACAAAAACAAAAGAATTTGCGGATCAAAGCATACATATAACTTACATAGGCTTTGTCCAAATTAGTTGAAACTTAACCATGGAGCAACAGAAAAAAATAACAACATACATGTGGCTCTCTTTGTAAAGAAGCCCAAAGATGTTGAAGAAGTTGAGTTTTTAAAAAATCATTGTTCTCCACCCTCAAAGATTCTTGGAGTAAAAAAACAAAGGAAAGCTCAGTATGCATATAACTTGTATACATTTTGTCCAAATGAGATAAAATTTAACTATGAAGCAATAAAAAAACAAGACAATATACCCGTAACTTTGTTTGCATAGAAACCATAAGATGTTGAAGAAGAAGTTGAATGTTCAAAAGATCATTGTTCTTGACTGTAAGAGACTCCTAGAGTACCAAAACAAAAGAAATTACATGTCAAAGAATGCACATAACTTGCACGGGTTTTGTCCAAATGAGATAAAACTTTACCATAGAACATCCATGGAAGAGAATAATATACCTATAAGTTTTTGTGAAGAAACTCTTAGGGCTTTGGTAAAACAAGCTATGCTCTCATAAAACGTGTGAAACTCACTCTGTGTTTGTGTAAAGGAAATGAAATTTCACAGGGTTACAGATAAGGCAAGCAACAATGAGGTTGTAAAATTTTGTTAGGAAAGAAGAAGCGGGGAAAGAGATATGATAAATTTGAGTTCCACCTAAGAAAGAGGGGAAAACTAAAAATGGGAGAAATGAAAAGTCAAACATAAAAAATAAGAAAATGAAAATTTGAGTCGCTAATTTCTAGGAAGTGACAACATTGTGTTCCCCATATTTTCCCTTACTTTATTGTTGAGGGAAGATTTGAGCCAAGATATGGCAGGAAGATTCATGTTACATGAATCTTGAATCCTATCTCTCTCATTAGTTAGGCCTATATTTATTTATTCACTCCTTAAGGGGCAAAAAAGAGAGTCCATATTTCTCCTAATGAAAGCACCCATGGTGACTAGCACAACGAGATAGGCCATCTGAAAAAAGTTTTGAGACATCTTATCCATTACAATAGTCACCATCAATTCTTTTTCAATTTCTTTGTAACTTGGCCTCTCAATGTTTTTGTGATCCTTGATAGAGAATTTGGTCCGCTACACAACATCATAAACTTTGTATAATTCTCCACAAAAAAGTGACTTTTTATATAATCAACCTCTATTATAAGAAAGTATCATAATACCCTAAACAAGCACAAGAGAATTAGAGACCACATGAGCATCACAAAATTGTTCATTACGTTACTAAGGCAAAGTTTGAAGCAATATAATGTAAGCTGAATATTTGTCATATGGGGAGAACACAAGAGCCTTTGGATCCATCCATGAAAATTAGGGAATGAAGGATTCCAACATGGAATAATAAGTTGTTTATATCAGAGGAGAATCAAAATGTTTGGTTTAAGCACGTTCATTTCCTCAACTTATGATGAGAACTCTAGAAGAGCTTTAGTAAAAGATTTTGTAGCTTATGGTAAATGATTTTAACTTTATGGCTATGGAATTGGTAGAGAGATGGAGGTTTAGATATAAACTTTGCATGCCCACAATATATTAAGCATATTTAATTGCTATGTTAGATTTGTGCCATGATTTCCTATTATTTGTCACTTTTAATGCTTCTTTTCTTGTTTGGATGCCCTATGAATAAGTTTTCCATATGTTCACTAATATAACTCCTCTAGAACGTTAACTTTCTCCACTCCATCGTGTTTCATACGGCTACATAACACAAATAGGTGTGATATCCCTTCCTTAAGTTGACCAAATTGATATACTAATATAATCCTTTGCAAACTATGGGATATGATTGTATCTACTACGCTATCAAATAATTTAACATACTTTAAATAGTAAAGTGCTTATAAACCCAAGACTAAACTATTTAATTGTATAACACCCTTTTTAATGAGTAAAGTGCTTACAAACCCAAGACCAAACTAGTTATTTACAAAACATGCTTATATATATATATATATATATATATATATATATATATAAATTACAAGTCCATAAATATAGAAGTTTTTCCCGAAAGGATTTTTTACTTTTACACATTATTAAACATTTTGATACGTGCAATGGAGCACTCTACGCTTGAGTAGATGAGTCTCTTCTTAAAAATTAACATGGTCAATTCCAATCAAGCAAATAAAAATCTCTTGAGATAGAGAATGAAGAACTGGTGTGAGGAGAAATTCTAACATGTGTATGGTCTAGATATTAAGGCATAGGGTGTGAGGGCCTACAAATTTTCAAGGCCCAAAAGAAGTGACATTGGCGATCTAAAAGCATGATAACGGTGTACGGGTTAGTGGTTGGCATGATAAGATTGAAGCCCTCTACTTTTCTCAATTAATTAAGGAATAGTAGATGAACTACATCGAGAAGTTAACATGGACCTCCAATTTCTATTCTATTTGGAGATAAGAAACACATGTATTCTTCAACAAAACAATAAGATTTTGACATACGAGAAGCCATCTACTTTTATGAATGTTATGTGTTTCCAAGATAAATCATTCCTCTAACGTTAGGGTATAATTGGCAATATAAATTACAAGGGAATTTTGACATTAGAAGCAAAAAAATTGTACTTCTCATAAGAAAATGGATCCAAATCAAAAGGTCGATGAAGACTAATGTGTTTCATTGCTCACTAATCATTCCAATCAAGATGAGCATAAAATATATCATTGAACTACTTAACAAATATCACAAAGTAAAACTCTCTACCTGACTATCTATAACTTTTACTATAAAATTGGACACCATATAAATACACTCAACCATCCAAACGTGCATAAGCCATCAAACCACACTTTTGTTAAAAAAGGTTTAGATGAATATTATTTTTGTGTGGATTATAATTCATTAATAACCAAACTAGGATAACCAAAATATTTTGCATCACTTGATTTAGCCTCAAATTCAATATTTTGAATTGATTAAAAAGAACAACAAAAACCAATTTTAAACTGTTAAGGGGATTATATGACTTTAAGGTAATGGCTTTTGGACCTTCTGATTCACCAAGCTTATTTCAAATATTAGTAGACAAATTGTTTTATCATTTAATGCTAAAAGGATTTCAATGGTATACTTGGATGACATTTTGACTCATACAAAGACTTCAAAAGATTATTCAAATGCAATTTAAAAAGATTATATACTTTAAGAAAATTATCTTAAATTCACATTAAAATATATATATAAAGGAAGAGAACACAATTAAAATTTGTAGGTTTAATAAAATTCAAGGTCTAAAGTTCTAAAATGATTGAAATGATTCTTAGAAATGACGAATTTTTTTAGTAATTTTAACCTAAACTAGTTAGTAAAGAAAAACTAAAAATTTGAATGGAGCCCCACATGCTAGGAAGCATTTGAAAAATCAAAAGCCTGTCTCATAAGAAATTATGTTGAATTGTCCTAAAAACCATTTCTAATGCAAACAAATGCTTTTTATTATGGTATAGTTCAGACATTATTAAAACAATATGATAATAACTAATGGAGACGAATTTTATTTATCAACTGAACTCTTTTTAAACAAAAACTAATTACTAAACAATAGAAAAAGAGCTCCTAACAATGGCATAGTCATTGAAAAACCTACACCTTACATACATGGGTCACAACTAACTATAGAGATAGACCATCAACCTATCATAGCATTGATTGAGAAAACTCATTCACATAGTTGTTTACTACATTGGATCCTTGCAATGCAGGACTACAATTTTAATTTAGAGATACATATAATAATATTCCAAAGTGAAACTCTCTAGGATATCAAAGTACAAAATACCATGATAGAACAAGCTATCACATATCTACAAGTAATTGCATGGCTCTAACAACAATATCCACATATAAAAAACATCATTTATGAAATTAGAAGTGATAATGAGATATTCAAAAAACAATGTATCTAGATAAAAATGGAGGACATAAATTAGTAATTCCTAAGGCTCTACAAACACAATCCTAATGTCTAAAAATACCCAAAAGTGCAAAATGGAGCTTTTTGTCACAATCATCCAAATCATCCTCATGTTTATTTGCTACCTTTTTCAAATCACTTAGAAGGACTTTATTCATGGACTTTAACTAGCCCATAACTCTATGAATAATATACAATAGAGTCCTTATCTAGAAAGTAGTGTGCCTTTGTCACTTACCAACTCAAAATATAAATCATGTCCTAAAAAAAATTTAACCATAAAACAAGCATTATATCCTCCATATCTTTGGCCTCCATGTACTTAATCAAATACTATGTGTCCACCAAAATGTCACAATTGCCAATATAGTTAGCAAGTGACTTGAAAAGCTAAATCAAATCCAAACCCATTGTTGGAACGATCCAAATGCACAATCAAATGGGGTGACATTTGGTTCTGCTTAATTGGGTAGCCCAAACAAATTGTTCAAGAAGTAGGACAATTCAAGATAGCAAACACCTAAAACAAAGGCACATTCAAAACATCATCTCAAATTCCCTTTGAATTTTCCCTAAACTCTAAACAATCACAAATCCATACAATGAAACTAGACATTGCCCTTAGAACCCTACATTAAAACACTACCCACAACACTACATTAGAAGCATAGTCATCAAAAACATTTCATCTTGTCTTGTATTTTGAGGTTTCAAGGTTTCACTTTGCATTTTGTTTCGTTGACTAGTTGGAGGTTTTGAGGTTTAAAAAAATACTAATTATTATAAGTAAATTTACTATATATTATGAATTTACATGAAAGAATAGATCCATGAAGTGAAAATATTCATTCCACCTAGATCTTAAATCCGAGAGTCAAAAGCCTAAAGCCTAAACAAAAACGTGCATTTCACCTCATTTCAAAATTAGCATTCATGATTTACAAATTACAATGTAAAGACCACAACATATGGATACTATCTGATGCAAAGTAAAACTAAAAATTGATATTCTAGAGAAAAATCCTTGTTGGGAGGCATTTATTGCTCAAGGAGATGGAGGCCCAAGGTAGAGGAGGAGGTGAAGCAGTGTGTGGAGGAGGTAGAGGAGGAGAGCGTAGAGAAAAAGGAATAGAAATAGGTAAGGTGGAGGAGGAAAGGAAGAAGTGGAGCAAAAGGAGATGGAGGAGAAGATGATGCATGAGGATAAGAAGGTGATGCGCACACAAGGAACACGTTGAAAGAATGAGAGCTAAAAAAAGAAAAACATCCAACACATTCTCTTTTTTGTGTAACCTTGAAATTCCATATCATCAAAATAAATCTTGCTTTGTAACCTTGTTTTGCAAAACAAAATGAAATGCTTCATGTGTTTCATTGTTTTGCATTTCATCGAGGCGAAATAGGTATTTGGGTCATTATTATTGGAAGCATCACAACCACCTAAATGGCTTTGTCCAATAAAGACCAAGCACGCAAGATGTTGAAAAGATCAAATTTGAAGGGCTGAAATGCCAAATCATAATTGAAACTCCACAATAATTCCACATATTTTGTCAAATACTTTATCAAATGCAAATCCGAATGATTCATATGAGCCTCCACATTACCAAAAACACTAGGATTGTCTAGAAAAACTTTGTCAAGAGCTAAAACTTTTATCAAATGCAAATTCAAATGATTGAGATAATCTTTCACTTATCAAAAATACTAGCATTGTCTAGAAAATGAAGATAGTGCCAAAACTTTGCAAAACTCTTGGATTGAAAATTTTGGATGATGTCTAGTAGCATACAATATCATCCAAAATTTGGTCAATAAAAGTAAATCAAAATGAACAATTTAATATCACTATAAAACATAGAATCCGTCAAGATTTTGAATCAATGTCCAACCTGATCAAAGCTAGAATAGCATACTTAAAACATAGTTTATTCTCATCCACTTTAAACAAGGTTTTCAATTCAAAATATGGATTGAGAAAGTGTCTACATCTATTTCCAACCTTACTAACATATTCATGCCTTCCACCTACATCTAACAAGAAGTTTCTTTATGAGATATGGTGTGCTTGCCAAATATTAGCTCAAAGAGCCAATCTAAGAGCCACACTAGCATTTTTTCTATGTGCAAAATGGATAGTTAACTGAATGAACAATTGGGCTTGATCACATGGGTATTTTTTATTACGTGTGGACAAGATAGCTAACTTCCAAATGAACAAGTCTTGATCACATTGGGACCCTCATTAATGATCCTACCAAGGAGGAAGACCGATCGAATGTTCGAGAAGACAAGAGGGCGAACTTACACAAACACACCATGTGAACATACGTGTCCAGCCAAGTCATGCGATCGACAAGACTTTAGTCCAAAACGTTGCATTGTGAGCCCAAAGTACTAACCTCTCTCTTTCATTTCACGTTGAACTCCTCTTTGGCACATTTGGAGGATCCAAATGCAGTCATTTTTTGTTTAGCCTCAGGTACCCATGGTTGTGTGGGCCGTGTTCAAGGACTATTATTTGTGGCAAGTTAGTTCCATGGTTTCTACTAATGTGGTCCTCGTAGAGGTCGCTGCTCCATAAAAGAACCATCCACTACACCACAGATGTACTCCACTTTCATGAGTCCCTTCTATCATCATAGCCTTCTGGCTTCTTGTGTTGTTTAAAGCCTTCTGGCTTCATGTGTTGTTTTCTACTTGTCTTAGAGTCCACTTGGTTGGCTAGCCATTCATAAATATTTCTATTCATCAATTTAAAATCGTTGGCAAAAAAAGAGGAGAGACAGACAGAGGTGACTCATACATGGACTACTCAATGCATAGATAGAACATATGTAATGGAACAAATATACCTCCATACATCATCCACAAGGTTGGTTGCCTGTGGTAAAATCTTATGATATCAGGTACTTGACAAGACTCCTTTTTGTTGTCTGAATAGAAAAACCTTATTTTCCATTCGACCCACTGGGACTTGTTCAGATCATTAGAACTTTCAACTGAACCTTGGAACCTGAAACCTGCAATCAGCCCCTCAGAACCAGAGGACCTATTCTTACATAATTAACCCTACAATGCTACTTGGCGGTTGCAGTTTGACCTAATAGCATCCAAACAAGCCACATCACGTATGAGTTACCTTCTGATTATTGTAAGACGGCTAGGTCCTCCAAGGTTTCCAAAATATCTTTGCAAGCCGACTGTCTGCTTTCTTCCATGATTGCAGTTCCCACATCTGTTGAAATTAGTTCGTCCATTTTCTCCTCCATCTTTTTTCCCTCGTTCCACCTGCCAACTCGATAAAAAGCTTGTGACAAAACTCTGTAAGTGATTGGTGTAGGTTCTATTCCAGCACTTTGCATCTCCTTGTATACTCCAATCACATCAGCTATCCTTCCTAGTTTTTCATAGCCACCTATTACAGCAGTGTATGTGATCACATTTGGTTTGTACCCATGTTTACGCATAATATTTAGAAGCTTGTGACCAGCTTCTGCTTTCCCAGCAAGGCCTAGCCCATTTATTAGTACCGAGTAAGTGAAGTTGTTGGGTTCATATCCCGCCTGCAGCATTTGTGCATATATCTCCATGGCGCGCTGATACATACCTTCTCTCATCAAGACATCAATAACTCCTGTATAGACTGCTGAGTCTGGAGGAGTTCCCATTTGATCCATTTTTGCAAACAATTTTAAGGCCCCGTGAGGATCGTGGCATGAGCTGTAGCATTCAACAATGCGGTTAAACACCCAAGCCGACACCCTAATACCCTGTTCATGCATCTCATCTAGCAAACAATCTACCAATTGGAACCTTCTGGCTGAAAGAAGGATAGATATCATCTTTACATAGGTCTTCAAATCATGTTTGAAGTTTTCTTGACTTCGCAACCACTCAAAGAAACCAAAGGCAACATCCACATCCTCTAAATCTTTCATCAGATAAGACACAATTTCTGTGGTCCATTGAAAGTCCATTTTCTGCAATCTCTGTGCTGTTTCAGGATTCCAGGGAGTGAGAAGACTTGCAAGTGTACCTTTATCAACCTCCAAATCTTCATCTGTATCCTCAAACTCTGAGCCAGTCGTAGTTCCTTCATCTGATCTGCCGGAAGTGGAGCTATCTCCTCCACTTGATTCAGTATTGTATGCAAAATATGGCCCCCAATGCTGCACCAGAACTTCGGTATTTTTATTTGCCTTTCTACATGCTCTGCGCACACTTCTCATGATCTCTAAGCTTGGATCACGATTTGTTTCTTTCATGAGAACAAGCAAATTTATTACAGCATCTAGATCATTAGCCTCCAGATTAGCCTTAATAAGCATTTCATAGGTCAGTTGGAAAGGCCGTACTCCTAGCCTAGGCATCTTCTTGATGATCAAGTATGCTGCCTCCAGCTTCCCTGTATCCACAAGACTTTCAATTAAACAGTGATATGTCCCTCCATTGGGTGAGCAATGAGATTGTAGCATTTCTTTGTAGTAACGCAAAGCTACTTGATGTTTCCTGGCTAATAAAAGTGTCCGAAGCAAACGATTGTAAGCATTAACATCTGGCTGAAGGCCAGCTTCCTTTAAGAATGACCAAACTTCAAGTGCTTCTTCAATTTCTCCAGCTTTTGCATGAGCACGTATCAAACTTGTAAAAGTGACCAGGTTACCAGCACAGCCATCAGTGTTCATGTCTTGAGCTATTTGTTTCAAGTGCTTTGAATCCTTCAATTTTGTAAACCTCTTGATGATTGCTGTGTACGTCTGTTTATCGTGCTTGAAGCCATTATGACCTCTCGCCCAGTTAAAAAAAGCCCAAGCAGAGTCAGCAGGCAATTTCCTTATAACTTCAGATACAGCAACAGGGTTCAGGCGTACATTCAAATCCTGTAGCTTCTTTCCAACATCATCAGTTTCACCTTCCAAAGCATCAAAGATCCTCCTGACAACCTTCTTTTGTGCTACTGCTTTCTCAATCTCAAAGGCTTGCGATGGCCGGAAACGACCTAAAAACTTCCTGCAACCGAAAGCCAAGTATCAGGCACTAAAACTGTCTATGCAAAATGATACACAACATCCAGTAAAACTAATCAACATTGCAATAGATTTGAGAAAGAGCATTCTAGACTGCACATACTTAAAGGCCATAAGGCCTTTCAGCAAGTTAATAAAGAGGTGAACCTGATCTGCCTTGTATTCGTGAGATCCTTAAATAGCATTGACTTTTGAGACCACTCGCTCCCTCAAAAGTGAAATTCAACAACTTGTACACCGAAACTCACACCCATACAAATGTGCAGTCAAGAAGAAAATGTGTGCACAGTACATAAGAAAACTCCCGTAGTTGCCTTCTGTAGACTGACATAACTGTCTGAAAAAGAAACAGACAGTGAAAACAAAAAGAAAATCCTCATTGATATTATCACAGGTGATGAAGGTACTCTGATGCAAAGAGGCTAGGGTAGAAAGCACGGCATGGGTATTCATAATACCTAAACATGGCAGCAATACACAAAGCTGAAAATACACGAGTCAGGCCCAGGGATACCATGAACATATATATCATCCTAAGAAAGCCCTGATCCGTCAACGTCACATAGCCTCACTCTCATCTTATGTAAGTGTCCGAAGTGAACCTCTAACTAAATCCTATAGAATACCAAGAAAGAGTAGGAACCCCCTCTCAACCCTAGATATCGAGGCGGAAGGAGAAAGAGAAGCTTGATATCGGTCTTCATATGGTGCCGAGAACCATGATGATAGATGAAAATGAGGATGAAGCACATTGACTAGAAGACCAAAGAAAAAGTCACCGCCATGATAGCATCAAGAGAGATGTTGCACGATCTGCCTTGAAAGGGAAAACCTCCATGATGGTAGAAGAGAAAATCTCCTAGGAAAATGAAACTGTTGGGATAAAGGCACTTTTTCACCTCCATGTATATACACGTGCATTATTTAGTTGTACATGTGCCCTAAGTATAAATACATTTTATTCTTTGTGTACCGATCACATTTTTGGTACACCCAAATCTAATCGTACTTTCACTCACTCTCTCTCTCTCTATCACTCTCACTCATCGAACTGTTGCTCACTCCTCCAGCTAAGTTCCAACAACTGGTATCAGAGCTCAAGGTTCTACACGCTTCCGAGACCAAGGCACAGCTGACAGGTCAACTTGAAGGACAAACCAGTGACGACTGGGCAACGGGGACCAGGATCAGGCGGCAGGTATTGAGCGTGTGGCGACCAATGTGGGCAGTTGGGGCGACCAGTGGTGGCAGTCGGTGCAAGCATGGGACAAGCATTGTGTCCAATGGAGACCAGGCGACAGTCGACGCCAAGACGGGGTAGGGTCGATCAAGACAGCCAGGCAGGGGACTAGAGTGGAGGTGCTAGCACGTGTCGACACGTCTAGCATCAAACATGTCACGTCGCATGACTGGCGCAACACAATGTGACGGCAGGTCAACGGACCCCCCCTCCCCCCCAGCTACGCGCCCCGCTCGTCTTTTTTTTTTCAATCAGAAATTTCCTTAATTTCTCTCATCCCCCTCCTCTAACAGATTCGCGCATGGAAGCACAAGTCTTAGACTTGTGCAAATTTGAGCCTGAAATTTCGGGGCTTTTCCTAGATTCGAAGCTGTTCATGCTTGGCAATGACATTCATGTCAGAAATTGCAGACATTGTGTGCATTGACCTCAATTGAATTGAGGATTTTACCAAATTTGTCAGAATTTTGTTCATTTGAGTAAAATTTCCTAACATTGGACCTCGGAAAATTTGGGGCTTTTCATGCATTGGCAAAATTTTTCTTAGCTGGGTCAGATTGGCTGACATTTATGCACTATTGGACTTGGATTTTTGGGGCTTTGTGCAGAATTTGGTAAATTTCTGCAGTTTTTGCCCATGTGGTGACTGGTTTATGTATAAACAGCAGAGATTTATTACTGTTTGAAAAAGAATAGCAATGTATTTGCTGGTTCAGCTTGAGCTTCTCTAGTCCAAGGCATTTACTCTTGTGTTCGTGATAAAATGGCTGCAACTTCTTCCAGTTCAGACATCAAGAGTTTGATGGAAATCAAACGGTTTGATAGTCATGGCTTTGACCTTTGAAAAGACCGTATGCAGGGCATTTTGTTCTTAAAGGATTGTGAGGATGCTTTATAGGAAGATAAACTCGCACAAATGTCCGATGCACATTGGGCTAGAGTTAACAAAAAGGTTGTGGCTTACATAAAGATGGGTGTCATTGATGACATTTTGACAGACATTACGGGTTTAGATATAGGTTATGCAATATGGGAGAAGCTGAAAACTACCTATGAGAATCACCACACCTATTAATCAAGTGCATTTAATGCCCAAGATGGTGAATATACGACTAGATGAGTCAAAGTCTGCAACTAAGCACTTGAGTGCATTTACTGGCATTTTAAATCAGCTCAAGGATGCAAATTTGGATTTTCATGATAAGTTGAGGACGATCTTTTTTATCATGACACTGCCTGATTCTTAGGAGACCTTCGTGGTTTCTCTCTGTTGGGGGTAAAGGCGCCTCTGCCTAGCCGCCCGTGTATTACTACACTGACAGTACCCGCCACTGCACACTGCAGGTGGTGGGCCCCCATCACAGTCACTTATTCTTTATTCTTTTAGTGACAGTTTGAATCAAGGAAGGCCCGGCCACACATTGTGATTGTTGGAGTTCCCACTTTGAGTTTATCTCTCTCTCTTGCTCTTACTCTCCATCCGCCATAGCTCTCACCGCCAAGCTTCTTCCTCCTGGGTTCTACTTCCCTTTCAACTAGTATCAGAGCAAAGGCATTGGAGCTTGCTCGGCATTCTCTTTAGCCCCGAATTTAAAGAGCTTCAACTCAAGCTTCAATGGCAGCCATGGCACCTTCATTTGCAATATGTTTTAATCTCTCATCTCCTTCCCGATCTTCCCAACCTTCATTTGGCACCTTGCAAGGCTGCATTGGAGCCCCTTGATCATTGCTAAGTGCTCAGTAGCACTGTTGAAGACTCCCCAGCCCCCAGAAGTAGCTAGCGCAAAATGTGGCGCATTTTTAGGGGGTTGGGCTGATCCACTTCAGCCATTTCCAGCTCTTTCCCCGGCTTCCGGCATTGTTTGCAAGCTTCCCGATCATCTTCGGACTCCCCGGCATTGGTTCTTGGCTCCCGGCGATTGATTCAAGTGCTTCCACCTTCAGTCATTGCTGTATATACAGTCCGAGGACTATCAAAAACAGGGCAGCACTTGACATTTGATGTTTGCTACTTCTTGGCATTGCTCGTTTGATGCCTATTGATGCCCGGATGTTATGGGATGCTATGTCTATGCTTTGGGATTGATTTGGAGCGGATTTGGGCACCGATTGAGCTTCATTTGACAGTGAATATACTGCTGTAATACAGTGGGCTGAAGCTCATTTACTTGGTGTTTGCATTGGTTCTTGGATACAGGGTGCTTACTGGCAATTTGAATGATCATACCGATGTATTTGGAGATTGTCAAATGTTTTTTTTTTGTTCTGGAATGCTTTTGAGCTTGGATTAGGCTCCATCTTGGTCGTCATTCACTAGCATTTGGATTAGGCTCCGTCTTGGCCGTCATTCACTGGCATTTGGATTGAGTTGGCATGCTTTGGACCGGTTTATGCCTCTTGTCATTGCTTGACATTAAGGCCTCTTGCATTTATGCTTTGGTCAGATATAGCTGCCACTTGGTTTGCCCATGCATGACAGCCACTTGGAGCTTTGTCTTTGGATGTATTTGAGCATTTTGAACCTACAGGGTATTACATTTTGTTGTCAGTTACATGCTATTTGAATGCTTTCAGGCTTATGCTTTATGGATCTGAGATAGCTTGGGATTTATGCTCCGGATGTACCCTACTCGGATTTGGAATGTCTGATGCTATCTACTCGATGTATTTGAGCATTGCTTGCTCCATTTGCATCTGACTTTACTTCCAGTGGGAGCCTCTTGGCATATTTGGATGTACACAGAGTTTTACTTACACTTGAGCTTGAGCTTATGGGACAGTTACATGCATTTGCTCCCTTGAGAGCTTTATGTCTGCAGTTAGTCTATAATGGGCTGATTTGTTACGCTTATTGGGGCAGGCACCTATCTCTGTCACAGGTTTGTCAGTTTTGTATGCATCTTGGATGGTTATGTATTGAGCTTCTTGCTCTATCAATTGTGCTTGTGCTTGATCTCTTCTCTTACCCCGAGACCCATTACATGCATGACTTCTAGACCTATGAGATGTATCTTGCCTGATAGGTTATTGGTTTGACACTTCTTGGTACCTTCTTGCTCCTTGACACTCACTGTTGGATGTATCTTGCTACCTGGCAGTTGCAATGACATATGTATCAGTGATTGCTTCACTTTGAGACAGTTTTACATACTGCTGTACTTTATTCCAACAAGCTGAAATCTACAGATTTCGAGTACTTGTATGAGGGTAATGCTTACTGTTTGATGTTATCTTGGTCATATTTGGTGGGCAGGTGGTTCTCTTGGTGATATCCACTCTTTCAGCTAGTTTTAGCAGTGGTTTTAGTGCATTTTCTACTAATTACAACAACCTGCAATTTTGCATTTTTGCTTTGATTTGGGACACTATGGCTGGTCATGTGAAAAACACAGCTCTCTTTAACATTGCCAAGTTGGATGGTACCAACTATGGGTATTGGAAGTCCCAAATATGGCAAGTTTTGGTGCAAAAGTTGCAAATTAAACCATTGCGTTACAAGGGTGCTAAACCCGAGGATATGGATACTGATGTTTGGATGGAAGTTGATGAGCTGTGCAAGTCTACCATTATCTTCTCACTCTCAGAAGAGGTCCGTCATAATGTTGTTAAAGATGAGAATCAGAGTGCATGGGACTTATGGGAGAAGATTCACGAGCTTTATGCGCAGCAGAGTCCTGCGTCACAGATGTATTGGCTGAAGCAGTTGATGGACCTTCGCATGAAGAAGGGGACATCCCTATCATCTCATTTCAGCCAGTTTCATGCTATCATGAAAAATCTGTTGTCACAGGATATTGAGTTCAAAGACAACTTGCACCCGTTGTTTCTGCTTGGCACCTTGCCTGAATCATGGGATGTCTTCCGTACTGCCATATACACGAATAAGCTTGATGGGCTGAAAATCAAAGCTGTTGAGAGTGCTTTATTGACTGAGAAAATCAACAGGAAAAACAATGATACTTCCCGCTCTTCCCATGCATTGACCATTAGAGGTGACAGACATGGCAGGCATGATAATGATCATAAGGGTAATGACTCTCAGAAGTCCAGGTCAAAGTCACGTGGCCGTAGTAAGTCCCGTGGACGGAAGTCTGATCTTACTTATCATTATTGTGGGAAAGCAAGACATATTAGGCCGCAGTGCCATAAGATGTGTGATGATAAGCGCAATGAAAAGGAAAAAGAAAAAGTACAGGAAAAGTCTTCTGAGCGCAGTATTGTACCTGTGAAGTCCAGTGTGAAAATAGAAAGGTTAATATCATGCAAGCCACTGATTCAGATGAGGATTACATACTTGCAATTTCTTCATGCCATGCCTTACAGGCTTCTGAGATGCGCAGTGCTGGCTTTTGGATTCGGGTGCGTCATTTCATGTGACACCCTGTAGAGATTGGTTTCACACCTATTGTACCATCTCTGGTTCTGTGCGCCTTAGTGATGACAGGTCTCTTGACATTATGGGCATTGGAGATGTTAGGCTACAGTTTCCTTCTGGCAGTTCTTTTGTTTTTCATTATGTACGCTATGTACCTGCATTAACTCGTAGCCTTATGTCAGCTGGACAGCTTGATGATGCAAGGTATTTTGTGTCTTTTGGAGACTCTGCATGGAAGATTACTCGTAGCAGACTTGTGCTTGCAAGAAGTGCTAAGTCTGGCAGTCTCTATCCCTTACTTGTATCTGGAGCTACCTTGAATCATGTTTTGTCTGTGGGTTCTATCCCCCATGTATCCCTTTGGCATGCTCGTTTGTGGCATATGTCCCTTAAAGGAATGAAAATGCTCTGTGCTTTACAGTATCTTTCGCCTTTTGACTCTTCGCATTTTGATTCTTATGATCATTATTTGTATGGCATGCAGACTAGGAATATGCATAAAAAGTCTGGTAAGAAACGCATGGGTAAGCCCTTGGCTCTTGTGCACTCAGATGTATGTGAACCCATGCCCTGTCAGTCACTCGGTGAGGCAAAGTATTTTGTTACTTTTATAGATGATTACTCACGTAAGGTTTGGGCTTATCCCATAAAGAGAAAATCCGATGTCTTAGACATATTTCAACATTGGCTTGCATTAGCAGAGAACCAATCTGGGAATAGGCTGAAATGCCTAAGGTCAGATAATGGGGGTGAGAGTGCTTTTGAGCAGTTTTGTGATGAGTGGGGTATTAAGCGTCAGTTGATCGCCCCTTACACCCCTCCCCAAAATGGTATGGCTGAACGCATAAATAGAACCATTCAAGAAAGGGTCCGTAGCATGCTTAGCCAGGCTAGCTTACCGCAGTACTTTTGGGCTGAGGCAGTTACTACTGCAGTGCATCTCATTAACAGGTCACCCAACAGTGGTATTGACTTTCAGGTTGCAGAGGAGGTATGGTCAAGCAAACCCCCCTCTTATGATCATTTGCGTGTCTTTGGATGTGAGGCATTCTACCATGTGCCCAAGGACAAACACAATAAGTTGGATCCTAAAAGTGTCAAATGCATTTTCATTGGCTATGGAGATGCAGAAGAGATGGGTTACCGTCTATGAGATCCGCAGGCACGGAAAGTGATCCGCAGCCATGATGTCATCTTTCATGAGGACAAAATGCATATGCAGCCTGAGAAAGTGATTAAGGTACGCAAAGTTATCTTTCAAGAGGAGCCACCTACTCCCGTACAGCCCAGGATCCACAGCCAGCTAGACAGCGTGCAGCATCACTTGATGCTCATGGCCCAGATGTTAGACATGCTCATGTTAGACAAGATATTGATCAGGCAGTAAAGCTTGGGTTGAGGCATTCTACTAGAGATAGATGACCTCCTAACCGTTTTGCGCCTTCTATGGATTATGTACTGGTTACAGATGCAGAAGAGCCTCTCACTTATGATGAGACTATGCACAGGGGTGATTGTCACTTTTGGGAGAGGGCTATGCAGTCTGAGCTTGACTCATTGCATAAGAATCAGACTTGGGATTTGGTTTCCTTGCCTCAGGGTAAGAAAACTTTGCCATGCAAGTGGATGTACAAGCTGAAAAGTACCCCTGGACACCCCAAACCGACATACAAGGCTCGATTGGTTGCTAAGGACTTTAAGCCGGAGCATGGTGTTGACTTTGATGAAGTCTTTTCTCCTATGGTCAAGATGACCACCTATGCTTAGTCTTGGCTTTGGTTGTACAGCTTGACCTGGACTTGGACCACATGGATGTCAAGACAGCTTTTTTACATGGGGACTTTCATGATGAGATTTACATAGAGCAGCCTAAGGGCTTTGCAGACCCTGGTAAGAAACACCTAGTGTGCAAGCTAAAGAAGAGTCTATATGGGCCCATATATTACTATACTTTACTACACTGACAATACCCGCCACTACACACTGCACGAGATGGGCACACGTCACAATCACTTATTCTTTATTCTTTTAGTGACACTTTGAATAAATGAAGACCCGGCAACACATTGTGGTTGTTGGAGTTTCCACATTGAGTTTCTTTCTCTGTCTTGCTCTTGTTCTCCATCTGCCATAGCTCTCACCGCCAAGCTTCTTCCTCCTGGATTCTACTTCCCTTTCACTCTCAGCATAACCCCAATCTCTCATATGATGGTGTGAGAGGTTCAAACTTAAATGAAGAAATTAGACGTATGTCTAGTGGAGAACGCAATAACTCAGCTTATAATGTGAGAGGCAAGGCTAAAAAGAAAAATGAAAATGCAAGACACAAAAACAAAAGCAAAAGCAAAGGAAAGGAAAAAAGTAGCATTACTTGCTATCAGTGTGGTCGGAAGGGCCACAAGAAGCCTGATTGCAAGTACTACAAGAAGGAACAAGAGAGAAAGAAGAATGCAGGAGACAAAAGAAGAAAGAGGATAAGACAAATGCATGTGAGGCAACCAAAGGCAAGGAAAAGGCCAATGTGGCCTTCAATGTGTAGTTATAGAAGAGCTTTCGAATTCAGAGGCAAATGTATTATGTGTAGTTGATTATGATGCCCTTGTATGTCACATGCAGGATATGCAGATTACCAAGGCTGATGTGATTGATGCACTTTTGTCAATTGATGATGGTGTCACTCAGACTTGGATTGTAGACTCTGGTGTCTCTTTCCATGTAACTCCTTATTTGGAGTGTTTTGCTATATTCAATACAAGTAGTTATGGAAAGGTGTATCTTAGAAATAACCATGCTTGTAGCGTTGATGGGATTAGCACTATACACTTGTCTTTAGATAATGGACAAGAGCTTGTGTTGAAAGATGGCAAATATGAGCCTAGCATCAAGAAGAGTTTACTATCTGTTGGTCAGCTTGACTTGCATGGTTACACTATACTGATTGGTGGTGGTTTGTGGAAATTGAAAAAGGATTCCATGCTGATTGCAAAAGGAACCAAGAAGAGCACCTTGTATTGTTTGCATTGTAGAGCTTTGAATGGCAAGTTTCTTGCAATTGCTAAGATCGGTTGTTATTTGGAGTTGTGGCATAAGAGATTAGGCCATATGAGCCAAAAAGGACTTGATGTCCTTACCTCTCTGAAGAGAGTTGATGGAAAAGTCTCTAAACTTAACTTTTGTAGTGAGTGTCACTTCAAGAAGCAAATAAAAATTTCATTTTACTCTGGTGTCTCTCGTAAGTCCAATGTCTTGGACTTAGTGCATTCTGATGTATGTAGTATGCCCATGAAATCGTTGGGTAGTGCTGCATACTTTGTCTCCTTTATTGATGACTGTTCCAAGAATATTTGGATATACTTCCTGAAAAAGAAAGCTGAAGTGTTTGTTGTTTTTAAAACCTTCTATGCATTTGTGGACACTCAAACGGGCAGAAAGCTGAAATGCTTGAGAACTAATAATGAGGGTGAGTTCACATCAGCTGAATTCAAGTCCTTTTGTGACTTACATGATATTAAGAGGGAGCTCACAACCCCTTACAGCCCTTCTTCAAATGGGGTGGCTGAAAGATATAATAGGACTTTATGTGAAATAGTGCAGTGCATGCTGTCCACTAATAATCTCCCTCATAGATTTTGGGGAGAGGCACTCAAAACCGCGGTTCACATTTGCAACTACTCTCCAAACATGTCCTTAAATAATGGCATCCCTGAGGAGGTTTGGTCTAGCAAATCGGCCTTATATGACCATTTATGCATATTTGGTTGTGATGTTTCTGTGCATATTAGAGATGAGCTAAGGAACAAACTTGACCCAAAATCCACCAAAGGCATCTTCATGGGCTATGGTGATGAGGGTGAATTTGGCTACAGAGTGTGGTTACCATAGTCCAAGGAAATTATTCGCAGCCATAATGTTGTGTTTAATGAGGCAAAATGGTTGAAAGACACTTTAGCCTCTAATGAAGATATGAAAAAGGTAAAATTTCAGAATTTGCAGCCACCTATTACTTCAAATGATGAGTCTCATGATGCTGTACCGCACACTGAAACTGATGATCAGCCGATTATTTTTAAGCCAGATGATGATGGACAACAAATAGAAGCACAAGGAGGTCATGGACAGTAAGATAAACTTGCTGAATATGAAAATGCAGGTGCTGGTAATGAAAATAAAGGTGCTGTACAGCATGAACAGCATGCTGAAAATGGCTTACAACAGCCAATAAATGCTGAAAATGGCTTACAACAGCCAATAAATGCTGAAAATGACATACCTCCAAATGTAGACCCAATTCCTGAAAATGTAGATCATTGGGTACGCAGGTCTACATGTGTAAGAAGACAACCACATAGGTATGACCCCTCCTTGAATTATGTGATGCTTACAGATGAGGATGAACCTCTTACATATAAAGAGGCCAAGTCATGCAAATTCAGCTATAAGTGGGAGCTAGCTATGCAAGAAGAGATCAAATCTCTGTATGCTAATGATACTTGGAATCTTGTGTCATTGCCCAAAGGAAGGAAGCCTCTTCCAAACAAATGGGTTTACAAAGTAAAGACAGTTGATGGGAAACCCAAGTACAAGGCAAGACTGGTTACCAAAGGGTATGCACAGAAGGAAGGGATTGACTTCCAAGAGATCTTCTCACCTGTTGTGAAGATGACCATTCTACGTGTGCTTTTTGCTCTCACTGTTGTATTGGACTTAGAGTTGTACCAAATGGATGTGAACATAGCTTTTCTGCATGGTGACATTGATGAGGAAATCTACATGAAACAGCCCAAGGGCTTTATAGTTCTTGGAAAAGAGCAAATGGTGTGTAAACTAAAACACAGCTTGTATGGGCTGAAGTAAGCACCACGGCAGTGGTACAAAAAGATTGACACTTTTATGCTCTCTCATGGGTTTACACGCAGCCATGCAAATCATTGTTTGTACATGAGAAAGGATACAAATGGCAGCCCCATCATACTTGTTTTGTATGTGGATGATATGTTGCTAGCTAGGAAACGAAAGACTAGCTTGGATGCTCTCAAAGATCAGCTGAAATTAGCTCTCTCTATGAAAGATTTAGGGAATGCAAAGCATATATTGGGCATGAGAATTCACAGGGATAGAATGCAGAAATTGTTATTTTTATCTCAAGAAAAGTACATTGAAAATGTATTGGACAGATTTAACATGGCTGAAGCTAAGACTTTTGGGATGGCCTTACATCCATACCTTAAGCTTAGTAAAGCAAACAGCCCAAAAGATGACGTGAAAGCAAATGCTATGAAGTGAGTCACTTATGCATAAGCTTGTAGCTCTCTTATGTATGCTATGGTTGCTACTAGTCCAGACATTGCTCATGCATTGGGAGTTGTTAGCAGGTTTATATCAAATCCTAGCAAAACACATTGGGAGGCTGTCAAGTGTATTCTTTGATACCTAAAGGGTACACAAAGAAAGTATGGACAAGGTGCACTTCATTTGTAGGGTTATTGTGATGCAGACATGGCAAGTGACTTGGACACTCATAGGTCCACTAGCGGGTATGTCTTTACACTTGTTGGTGGGGCCCTGTAGTGTTGGGCTGTGATAGCCAAAGTGCTGTGTATATGGCTCACAATGCCATGTATCATTCACACACAAAGCATATAGATATGCGATATCACTTTATCAGACAGATTCAAGAAGATGGTCTAAGCACATTGACCAAGATCAAAACATAAGACAACCCTGCAAATGTTCTCATTAAAAGTCTAAGCAAAGCTTAGCATGAGCATTGCATACGACTAGTGGGAGTTGGTTAGAGGTTCACTTCGGACCTTTAAGTGGGAGGTTGTTGAGATAAAGCCCCTTTTTCACCTCCATGTATAGTACACGTACATTATTTAGTTATACATGTGAATGCACCCTTATGTGCCCTAAGTATAAATACATTTTATTCTTTGTGTACCAACACACATTGTTGGTACACCCAAATCTAATCATACTTTCACTCACTCTCTCTCTCTATCACTCTCACTCATCGAACTGCTACTCACTCCTCCAGCTGAGTTCCAATAGAAACCACTAAAAGAACAGTGTGCATCCTATGTCTCCAACCCAAGGACCAATGCAAACCTGCATGTTAGCCCTACACTAAAATACAAAACCCTACAAGAGATATCAAAATCTACAAAATAGAGTTAGTAGTGAGATGCTCCAAAGCAAAACAAAACAGAAAAGAAACGGTAAATGAAAGATGTGCAATGAGGGTGTGTGTATGAGTGAGTGTAGCTAAAGACTAAAGAGCTAGAGGGAAGCTAGACTGACCTAGGGTGTCCTAAGGGACCTAGAGAAGTGCAAGCCTAAGGATGTGACCACTAACCCGTACAGCCATCTGCAAGTCGCTGCCAATGAATCATATAATGAGGTAGGAAAGTGTGCATAGGGTGGGGTGCAAGAGACCTTGAAAGGACTATAAATAGGGCAATGGATAAGGAACCACCACACCAATCAAATAACCCATATAGTGAGGTAAGAAAGTGTGCATAGGGTAAGGAACCACCAGACCAATCAGTTAACCCTTCAGGGGTAGTGAAAGATATAGGTTGTTGAGGCTATCTATGTGCCACATGTCTGTGCTAGATGAAGCAAATGGGACAACAACGGGAGGCATAGCCCCATTGGACTATCCAACAAAAGTGGAGACAATCGCAATGATCTGCTGTGGTTTTCAAGGTGGGAGACAATGGGGCTTGATACAACACTCCTCGTCCACGTGGCTCGATTTTTAACAGTGTGTACAAAACCTATTCTTTTTAGAAAGTTGCTGCCACCCTTGTTTTGAGTTTCCTTTGCAAGCACCACATGAAACAACAAAATGACACGATTAAAATACATATATTCAGCAATTTATTAATGGAAATAATTTTGCTTTTTTAGAGTGCAAAGTGTAGGTAGAAAATTGCATACCGAAAATTTTCATTAGTGAAACAAGTTTCACATATCATCAATAGCGAAATGTGTTTCATACTTGCTATGATGGTGGGATGAAAGAAAGGTTCTAAATGGAGTGTGCTTAGCCCAAATGAATGCAATAATGGAGAGAAATGCATAGGAATTGAGAATGCAATGTGCCAAACTCATGCTTATATGCAGTAGGAGAGAGGCTTTCAAGCACAAGAAGTATACCTACTTGAATTTTTCTCATTTTAGAACCTACTCCATAAACATGTTGGTACCAATCAAGATCTCCACAATGACTAATAGCCAATCCAACTTAACAGGAGAAGCAACATAGAGAGAATGTGATTCATACAAGCCAAAAGCATCATATAAATCTGCCACTGGGTTTGTTATGATGAAGACATTAGTTAGCCAATCATTGCCTTGGTATCAATGATAGGTTCTCCCCCACTTGAGAAGCGGCCATCCTCAACAACTAGTTGCCATAACGGACACACCTTTTGAAGAAAGATGTTGAGAAGGAGAGACATAGTTCATGAAAACCTAACTTGCACAATAGCTCCATATACTCTTTACAAAGCATCAGCCCTGATACCATGTGTGTGGAAATCCCACTAATACCTTGTGGTTTTTGCAAGCTCGATTACCATGTGAGGATACATTACAGTTTGTAAATAAAAAACAAAGCAACTAGCACAAAATGAACTTGGACAAAACAAAAATGAAGCAAAGATAGTGAGTGAATGTGCAAAACTCAATAAACAAACTAATGCTGGAAGCCATACAACGGATGCTCAAGGAGAGGACTGTCCAACTGCCATGGTCTCTCATAAGAGCGAGTTAAGAGAGTGTGTCAGCCAGTGTCACCCTCTGGAATGGATTTCAACTGCAGCAAATCACCTATGCTGAATGCCAGATGATGAAGATCAGTGTTAGGTAGGTACACACACATGTGACAGGATAAAATAGAGCAGTTTCTGGGTCACCAAGACTGAGGGGATGCTGGAGATCAGCAAAAGAGGGGATCCTGGAAATGAGCAAAATGCAGCAGCAGCTCTAACATCGATGATGGTAGCAAAAACACAGCCACCAAGATGCAGGGCAGCAGCTTCTAGACCAAGCACAAGGATGGAGAGATAGGGTGGTAGCTCCTGGTGATGTAGAAGATGATAGCTTATGGCTGTGGAGACAAAGGCAGCAACAGCAGTCATCTACAGCTCCAAAGGAAGGAGATGGAATAGCTATGATGACACTGGTTGAGACTGACATCAAACCCCAAGGCTGGAGGAGAAAATGGCAGCAACAAGAATCGAGATGATGACAGCTAGTGTGATGAAGTGATCGGCAAGGGATGAAACTGGCAGTTATCAATAATTCCCTTTTATCGGACTCCTTAGGCAATTGTCCTACCAAAGTTCCAGCACGTCATATTTAATGCAGTAATCCTTTTTAAAACTGCTTTGATAACCCAAAAAATACGATTAAATAGTGGCAATTTCAAGGTGGATTAATAGTAGACTCATGCAAGAGGAGATCAATTTGTCAAAGTCTCTAACCACATTAGACACACAATCAAGGTAGTAGCTCATTGTAACCAAAAGTGATACATTGATCCTAACCAAGCTTACCGCTCACAAGGGAGGTGGAGATTTTAGACATACTAGAGAAGACCTCTGAAACCAACCTTCCTTCTCAAATAGAGGGTGGTAAATAACCTAATTAAGCACTTAATTACAGCAACTAACAAATTCACAAAACTGAAATGCACACTTTACCATACAATCTTGGACATTGGACACCCTGTTGATCCCAAAATTGGCGCCCCTTTCGGTATTTCTTTAATTTAATTGAAGAAGAAGTTGATGTACAATGGGATTTTCCCAATCCCTTTCAATATTCCAACTCACCTTGCTATCCAAAATGACCAACAAGTCTTCAATCTGATTTGCCCCTTGATTCGGGCAGTCAATCGGCCTTCACCCACTATGCTGGAGATGGAAAATGCCCCAAATTCATTGATTTGCTAGTCCCTCCACTTGAATTTGACTTAAAACAACTTCGGCCCTATTGAACTCAAGTCTTGGACTTCCAATTTCTAGCACGCTTCCCAAAGCTGCTACTAAACCCTAAATTTTGTTTTTTTTATAGATTAGGGTTTACAATAGAGAAATCTGAAATTTCTCAGCCTCTTGTGATCTCAATGCAATAATCTTTGAAGTAGTGTTGTAGAAAGGCTGGGAGATGAGAGAGAATCCTGAGAAGAGAGAAATTTCAAACTTTCTTTGCGAAGAATTGAAGAAAATCAGTCATTTACTACCGCTGCCCTATCTCGACAGCCTGTAGGTGCTGTCACCTGCTGTTGATTGGTCTTCTCCTACCCCTGGCTACCTCAGAAGGTCCTCCAATGGCTCCAAATCAAGCCAACAGCATCTTCTCCCCCTCTCTTGCGGGCTCAATGCACTAAAAATGCCTCTCTCCAGCCTCTAAAGACGTATTTCAGTCTTGCATGGGCATTTTTGACAAACTGGCAGCCTTTCCAAATGGTTTTTCCTGCATTATCCATAATTAAATATTAATTTTCAGTCTTTAAATACTAAAAATTAATCTAATAATTATTTCGGTGTCTTAAAAAATAATTTGACTGGCTAGCACCAAATACCACCAAGTACATGCGCATACTCTAACCCCAATTACACCTCACATGTGTAACATCCACTTAACCATGTGATTAAAAATTAATCCACATATTAAGTGAGGTTTCAAAAATACATATTCTCATGATAACCCTTTCCCTTCAAATCCTTGCAATCATCCTCGATTGCACTGCCAAATACATCAAAATCAAAATAGTGAGCTAGAATTTCCACAAGGCATCATAGTTAACATAACATTGCGAACTGCTGCTCAACCATTCCATATGCCCAACACATGCTTAAAATTACCAGTCAAGTTGACTAGCCTCTCATGTGTACCTGACATGCTAGGAACATTAGATGCATTAGGAAACATTCTTGTTTGCATACTTTGGACCATTAAAATGTTACTATGCATGCAAATTTGCATATTATTAGCCATATCAAGATACACTTTTCCATACATTGCATGCATTACTAGCAACATTTTTTCTCATGATCAACACTATACGGAACACTTGCGTAACCAATGAGTCCCAAACACAATGGGCTGCATATATACATTGTCAAACTTGCCACTTTGTGCCCCAACATCATGTCAACATTTCTATACATGGGGTTCAGCATATTACCAATCATACCCGGATACATTGGGCCTTACACACCACGCATCGGTTGCTACATACCATAGGGAGTTGTGTCATACATCCCCATATGCAGTCCCAAGCCCACCATAGCATGAAAACTAGTGCCGCCACTAATATATCATGGCTGCCCCATCATTGCATGCATGCCCTACTGTCCAAGAAGCATTGGATTGGCACTTCCAAGTTGGCCTTACATAAGCATTGATTATCCCACTGGCATCATTTGCTTATGCTCACTACCCACGTTTGGAACATTAGATGCATTAGGAAACATTCTTGTTTGCATACTTTGGACCATTGCAATGTTACTATGCATGCAAATTTGCATATTATCACCCATATCAAGATACACTTTTCCATACATTGCATGCATTACTACCAACATTTTTTCTCATGACCAACACTATACGGAACACTTGCGTAACCAATGAGTCACAAACACAATGGGCTGCATATATACATTGTCAAACTTGCCACTTTGTGCCCCAACATCATGTCAACATTTCTATACATGGGGTTAAGCATATTACTAATCATACCCAGATACATTGGGCCTTACACACCACGCATTGGTTGCTACATACCATAGGGAGTTGTGTCATACATCCCCATATGCAGTCCCAAGCCCACCATAGCATGAAAACTAGTGCCGCCACTAATATATCATGGCTGCCCCATCATTGCATGCATGTCCTACTGTCCAAGAAGCATTGGATTGGCACTTCCAAGTTGGCCTTGCATAAGCATTGATTATCCCACTGGTATCATTTGCTTATGCTCACTACCCACGTTTGGAACATCATGCTACTGTATTGCCTCTTCCTTCGATGCATCTTGCTATCCTAAACCTCTTGAAGATAATTTCCTCTTCTTGCCTTTGATGTCCTCCTTTAAGGGGTTCAAAAAGTGTATGAATTGAGGATCATTTGCCAATTGCATTAACATTTCAGCTATTGTCCTCAATTGATCTTTAAACTTGTCATCAAATTCCTCTTCCTCTTGTTGATCATCAGCTTCTAAAGGCCTAGAAGGACCCACATTTTAGTCTAAACCAACATTATCAGCTTGCTGTCCATGCTGTGTGCCTTGTCCAAGATCAAGCATTGCATTTTTCCCAACACTTTGTGAATTTTCCAATTGAGAGGCATCATCCCTACTTGATCCCATCTCACTATCTAAAGACATTCTTGTTGTAATGCTCAGCTAAATACAATTTCAGCACTACGGCAAGGCTTTTGACCTTCAATCAGGTACCTCAGGCCCACCAAATCAAAGGATTGAGTGGTATCCCGGCAATGTGATTTCCTCAGGTCCGGAGCTCGTAGATTTACTCCAACCCCAGTTACATCTCACGTGTGCAACATTTACTTAACTATGTGATTAAAAATTAATCCACATGTTAAGTGAGGTTTCAAAAATACATGTCCTCATGACAACCTCTACAAAGACTTGAGTCGAATCCAAAAGAATGGGTTTGGGGAGACTACTTTCAAAACAGAGCTGTGAAAGTATCATTTTTCCACTATATTACAAGGTTTGGCAAGGAGAATACAATAAGCAAGATAAGGACAATGCCAACAACTACCAAGCAATATGGGATCTCTTAACTATCTTTTATAAACTTTTAGAGGACACAAATCTTGTTACTATGAAAGTGTTTTTCCTATGTCGTGCTACACTATCTTTGAGCTTATCTTTTTGCATAAGGTTAACGAATTACAGCTACCAAATTTTCACAAGGATATACAAATTTCTTCCAAAGCCAATAGATTTACACAAGGATGCAACCAATTCATCCAATTTCATTGAATAAAGCTCATGGTAAATAAAGCTTATAATAAATGTTGCTATGAACAAATTTGTCATAATACATGCAATAATGTTAAAGCCAACAAGTCACATCATCTATTTTCAATCATTTATTATCAAATTATCGTGACTTACTTCATTATATTCGAGTTTGTGGCTCCAAATAGGTGGAGTATATGTCAATCAAAGATTCTCCAAGATTGATCGAATGCTTGCCCCCTGCAAAGGTTATCACATGTTTAATCTATACCATCAAAAGACAAACAGCCTTATATTCCTATGAAGTTCTCAAATCTTTGCTTTGCATTGCCAAGAGACATGTTTGAAATCAACAGAATGCATACTTAAAAGTTCAAACAATCCATGATAACAAGTCTAGTTACTAAAATTATTATGGGAGAACCATGAATTAAGCACATCCAATGGTGAAAAATCCGATAGAGCATAAACTACATTCTAAGAGACTCATTGTTTATGCAAATAATTGCTCTTAATGCATACAACATATTCAAAGCTAAGAATACCCTCCATCTTATAGGTTTGTGAATATATTATTGTCAAAAGATAACAAAAAAGAAAGTTGTATCTTTTTAATATATTTGAACAGTCAATTATTGACTCCTACCATGTTGAAATATTTGTTTGAGAGTATGTATTAGTGGTGCCTTCTTTGTATGCAAATGCAATATGAACTAGTTCTTAGAGTGTGGAGAGATGAGGATGATGACATGGAAGGATAAGGCTCCAAGTTGGCAAGTCAAACTAGGCCAAATACAATGTATTGGATATACTCATTTGCCTATATGAAGAGGCATAAGGAATGCAATTTCCGATCTAGCTTTTTTCTCAATATGAATGGATCACTCACTTTTCCGCCTTGATTGTATCATGTAGTATCAGAGCCACTCAATGGTCCCTCATCCACTACATTTCTCCTCTTCATCTTCAAGTCTCCTCTAAACATGAAAGACTACCATCAATAATCACTCTTGGGGCTACTCTATTACGCAATAATCACACAATTACGCATTGTGTAACCTTGTTTACGACTACCAGTGCCACAATAGGACACAAAAGTTGCATGTCCTACAGCAGCTAATCCAAACCACTCCATTCATCAGCAATATCAGCATCATCATCTGAAGCTCAAGTCCATCAACGACATCAGCTGCATCATCTTGTGACAAATCTCGGTTCATCATTGTCCATCTGTTCCCTCCATCTGACAGCTGCTCCCATCAATCATAAGCAAGGCTAGTTCTTAAGTACAGAACACTTTGAAGGGGGATTTGGCAAGATCACTCTAAAGAGTGTCATTGATCTTATTCTCATGGACATGAAGGAGCTTGGTGAGGGTGTCCACCTATTGGAAGTCCCAAGAGAGAGGCCAAGTTTTGCTGCTTCTAACTGTGGAATAATCGACATCATCAGCAAGCAACCTCATCAACATCTTCACATCTTGCAAAAAACGGCCGACCCTGTCGCCATGAATCTTCTTATCTTATCTCTTTTTTAAACCTTAAAACATTAAGGTTTGAAGAATACCCCTTTCGCACTTATTGCCTCCAAACCAATTTACTTTGAGCCCAATTCACATTATCCTCTTCAAACTAGTTCCTACAATGACTTTTTCACACCTTTGTTGCCTGAACTAGTTCATGTTTAAGCCACATTCACACTACGTGCTATTTTGAACCAATTTTGAATATCAAAGTTGTTCAAACTTAGAAGAAAGCCTAAACTAGATGTTGTAAAACCATAAAAGGGTTGTATGTATGATGTTTTTGCATCATTGATCAAAATCCTTTGTAATTTCTAAAAGTACTCTTTTTTTTTCTTGTAAGGAGTTAGACCCAAGAGTCATCATAAGCTTGGTAAGACCTCTCCATAAAAACCATGGCCTCAAACTCCAATATTCCTTATGGCATCGAAAAATTTCAAGGGCAGGGAAAAATACCATACCTGAGCAACTCAAATGCAATTCTTGCTTATGCATAAAAATTAATGAACAGTCCTATCAGAGTGCAGTGGTGCAAAAGCATATGACCAAGACTAAGAGATGACGTGAACATGGAGAGAGAAAGAGAGAGAGAGAGAGAGAGAGAGAGAGAGATGAATGCAGATCTATATGAAGAATGTTGAATAAGGAATGCAGATATGTACACGAGCACAATTCGTATTGTTGAGCTAAAACACACTTTACAGCTGATTAGCATTTTTAAACAGCCTAAAGATACACTTAATTTATGAAAAACGCAAATTTGGTGCACAATTCAAGAGAGCTTCAGTGGTATCCCAAAACCCTAATTTTTTTGGGTACCCTTCAATATCTATAAATAGATAGGCTGCCCACCATTCAGCCTTATCCTTTTGTGCAGGTTTCTTACTTTACCATGCAGATTTCAACTATCAACCACCTACCATCTACTATCCAATCATCATCGACTACAACTCATGAGTATCCAGCCCTAGGCAGTCTGTTTTCAGCCATCGCCTTGCTGTTTGAAGGTCTCCATCTGCTGCATCATTATAGCACCTGATCATCCTACGTTTTCTGCTACCATCTCTCCCACCCAGCAACTGCTGCAATACTTATGTTTTTGTTGTCCAACACACCATCTACATCAGCAAACACCTCTCCTATTGTCCCCTCAGTTCCCTAACACTCTAGTGATCAGCATTTGGTGTTTCCCGCACTCCAATACTCCAACTAGTGATCACAGTACTTGGGATCCATCTCTAATGGACATCACTCTCCGACACTGCATTGCTCTGCCCTCGGGCATTCTATATACTCTTATATTCATTTAAAACATTTATTCATTTCAGAGTTTCTTCTCTCTGTATTTGAGTTTTAAGTTTCTGTGTTTTGCATTTTGCATTTAGGGTTTGAGTTTTGCTTGTCTCTGTCTGAGTCTTTTTGTGCTTTAGCCTTAGTCATACATGTTGCGTTTCCTTAGTGCAAACCCTAGCATATCTTCACATATGGTATCAAAGCTAGTGCTCTTCTAAAGAGTATCCTGCAATGATTATGAAGGCTAGTCTTTGTGCGAGACTCACACGTGGCTCGATTTCGACTCATAATGTCTCATGCACCTTCTTCTTCAGATCCTATGACGCCCTATCAAGCTTCTCCATCACTGAAGGCTCTAAGAAGGCATTTTGGTCTTGAGAAGAAGGTAGACACACCTTCACCCTTACCATCTTCTTCTCCTCCTTTTCATCATCTTATAGATGAAGAGTTTGAGGAGTACTTGCACATCACGTATAGTTTGATTTACACTCCTCCAATGAGTGCTATTACTCCATTTGGACCGATTGGTGAGACCAGCCATCTCTCTAATCTTAGAGAGACCACAACATTCAGCACGTCTGGCAATCAATCTCCTTTATCTCAACAAGGCCTTATGTTAGGTTCGTATAACCCTTTTGAGTCGTATGAACCAAAATCTTCTCTTGTTTCTTCTTTGGTTATGCAGGATCCAAATGATTTTTAGTATGTTAACTTTAATAGAGAAGACTCTCGAAGTAGATACCCTTCATCAAGTATGTCTCTATCATCTGTTTCATTTGAGCAAGTAAACCACACTTCTCAACTCCCCCCCATCCCCACACTATCTTCTCCACATTCGGATCTACTCACATCATTCCAACATCTCGGATTACATTCCACTTCCACTCAAAGCACACTAGGGGTTGGATCTTTCATCTCCGCTCCTAACACCTTCTCATTCTCCATCCCACTATCTACCTACCCTCCATTCACTCCACCTCTTGGTGCATCATTAGGGGGAATGCCACCCTTTAATACTGTGTCTCTCGCATACACCCACTTTACCACATCCTTCCACTCTAGGACAACTTTGAAGGGAATCCCCCTCACTACCAAGGGACACTCACAAACTCCCCACACAACCTTGCAAACGCAGGGATTTCCATCCATTGCTTATGGACTATCGTCACACATCCATTGGGTCACTCCTACGCAAGGATTTTCATCCTTTGCTCCCCATGTCCCTATCTTTCCATCCTGGGCTCCACAGGCGGCTACCATGCCCACACCCAATCTGCCCTTATCCACATTGGGATCTGCTATGCATACTTCTCATATGCACGGTGTGCACTCTAGGATTTCTTCCCAAGTGTACTCCGCTTCCCTACCCTATCTCCCCTATCCACCCTACCCCCTTTACACACCTCTATCTCCTAGCACTATCATGCACGGATAAGACACATTTTAACAGGTCGAATTTCACCACTTGGTCGAACTTCATGCAACAAGTGCTTGAATCTCAAGGACTTTGAGACCTCGTCGTTGGTACCGAAAGAATGGTGGTGTAATCCACCGGTGGAAACAGTTTAGGATCCGCCTCCAGTGGTACTCTACACAATAGGATACATAGTATACTACCTGCTAAAGAATGCTCATGCAGCAAGTGCCACTTGGAGTGTCCCTTGTGGAAAAATTGTTCACTTGCTCAAGTGCACTAGTACAAAGATGATGAAATCATGCAATGCATCGAGAAAGGTACAACAAAGGGAAGAAAGACCAATATTGAAGACAAGTGCCAAAACCTGTAGAATACCAAGAAGGGTAGAAACCGCCTCTCAACCTGGATATCAATGTCGACAAAGGAAGAGGAGTCTGAGGATGTCGGTCTTCATGTGGTGCCGAGATCCATGTGAATGAAGATGATAAAGCATTCCTACTAGAAAAGCAAGGATAGAAGTTAGTTGATTAGCATTTTAAAACAGCTCCAAAACACGCTTAATTAATGAAAAACGCAAATTTAGTACACAGTTCGAGACAATTTTAGTGGTCCCCTAAAACCCAAATTTTTGGGGCACCCTTCAACATTTATAAATAGACAGGCTGCCCACCATTCAACCTCATCCTTTTGTGTAAGTTTCTCACTCTACCATACAAATTTCAACCATTAGCCACCTACTATCTGCTATCCAACCATCACCGACTACAACCCATCACTATCCAACCCTAAGCGGCCTGATTTCAACCATCCCCTTGCTGTTTGGAGGTCTCCATTTGCTATCTCATCATAGAACCTGATCAACCTGCGTTTTCAACATCTAGTGTCAGGCAACACACTACTACTGTCATGAGGACATGTATTTTTGAAACCTCACTTAACAAGTGGAAAAAATTTTAATCACATGGTTAAGTAAATGTTGCACATGTGAGGTGTAACTAAGGTTAGAGTAAATTTACGAGCCTGGGACCCGTGGAAATCATGAGATGTCAAAGGCAAAAGTTGTTATAAGTTACGCCGCACAAGTACTTGGTGGTATATGGTACCAATTGTTGACCTAGGTCATTCATTTGGCCATAAGTGTCAATTGGTGGCACTAGGGAAGTGAGATTCAATGGTACCTAACATCAATCTAATGATCAAAGATAGCACAAAGATACTCGGGAATGGAGATTGCCAACCAATTTAATTATTGGCCAGTCAAATTATTTTTCAGGGCACCAAAATAATTACTAGATTAATTTTCAGTATTTAAAGACTGAAAATTAATATTTAATTATGGATAATGCTGAAAAAACCATTTGGAAAGGCTGCCACTTGTCAAAAATGCCCATGCAAGACTGAAAAACGTCTTTGGAGGCTGGAGAGAGGTATTTTTAATGTATTTAACTTGCAAGAGAGAGGTAGGAGATACTGTTGGTCTGATTTGTAATCATCGAAGGACCTTCTGAGGCAATCAGGGGCAGGAGAATACCAATCAAAAGCAAGAGGAAGCATCTACAAGCTGTTAAGACAGGGCAGCAGCAATAAATCATTGATTTTCTTTAGTTCTTTGTATCTACAAGCTGTTGAGACAGGGCAACAACAGTAAATGACTGATTTTCTTAAGTTCTTCGCGAAGAAAGTCTGAATTTCTCTCTCCTCAGCATTTACTCTCATCTTCCAACCGTTCTACAGCCTTGCTCTGAAAATTACAGCATTGAGATCACCAAAGGCTGAGAAATTTCAGATTCCCTCTTGTAAACCCTAATCTGCAAAAAGCAGAAATTAGGGTTTAGCAACAACCTCGAGAAGCATGCCAGAAATTGAAAGCTCTAAGACTTAGATTCAACAGGGCTAAAGTTGTTTTTAGTCAAATTCAAGTGGAGGGATCAGCAAATTTCCATCACCATCAAAGCGAATGAAGGCCAATTGACTGCCCGAATCAAGGGGCAAATTAGATTGAAGACTTGCTTGTTATTTTGGACAATAAGGGGAATTAGAATACCAAAAGGGATTGGGAAAATCCCATTGTACATCAACTTCATCTTCAATTAGGTAAAATAAATACCGAACAGGGCGCCAGTTTTGGGGCCAACAGGGTGTCTAATGTCCAAGATTATATGGTAAAGTGTGCATTTCAGTTTTGTGAATTTGTTAATTGCTGTAAATAGCGCTTAGTCAAGTTATTTACTGCCCTATCCGAGGAGGAAGGTTGGTTACATGGTTCCGTTGCCAAGACACCACTCAATCCCTTGATCTGGTGGGCCTAAGGCACCTAATTGCAAGCCAAAGCTTTGTACTAGTACTGATTTTTACTCTCAGCTGAAAAATTACAGCAATACGTCTTCATACAGTAAGATGGACTCAAGCAGATGATGCCTCTATAAAGAAAATACCCTAACACAAAAGCATAAATAGAAACCGTACAACAAATCACAGACTGATAAAAGAACACAGTTAGGGTTAGGGTTAGGATAACTCAGAGACAATGAACGCAGTGAGTATGACAACTAATAATACAATGCTCATGCAACAAACACACTATGCAGTGAATGAATACTCAACCTCGAACTCCTGTACCTCAAGGATCAGGGCAGGGGTAATGAGCTGGAGAGTGTGTCGTACTCCGAATGGATCCCGAATCGCAGCAAGGCAACCCCCGAATGTCGAACACCAGCAAACACAGCAGTGAGAAGCTAGATCTAATGCGGACAGCAATGAGGAGAGAGGAAGACTAAAAACGCAGGCAACAGGTGAGAGAAAGACTAAAAACGCAGGCAAGACAGCCTACGGAGAGAGAATGACTAAAAACGCAGACGACAGGTGAGAGAGACTAAAAACGCAAGCAACAGGTGAGAGAGAGACTAAAAACGTAGGCAGAACAGCCTACAGGAGAGAGAAAAACTGTAGCGACTACAGCAGGAGAGAGAAAACTGTCAGGGCGGCAACTAGGGCCTGCAAACGCAGTAGTTTGCTGACGTGGTAGGCTGTACGACAGCAGTGCAAATGATCAGCAGTCAGTCGCCAAGCAGAAACAGCAGTAATCAGCGTGTGGAGGGCTGAAAACAGGCACCAGACTGTAGGGAACAGTGATGGACAGCAAGGGCTGAGATGTCCTCCACGAACGGGGTGTGGACAGTAAGCTGATAACACCTGAAACCTGCAAAAACGAGATTGGGAGGAGAGTGGAGGGCTCGCTGCCAATTTATAGAAAATTAGGGTTCTAGATCCTCTCCCACTTAACTCTCTCGATCCGCTCCCCATTTTAGGGTTTTGGCTAAAATAAGCCTAAAATAAGCATCTTTTGGGGCCGTTTAAGTGGCTAAGAGCAATTCTTACCACAATAGCCTCTCAGTATGAACATTCACATGGGAATGAAGGAAATGCAATGTCTGACCTTGGACAAGGCTCAAACCATGAACAGCAAGCTGAAAATGTTGTTGTTGGGCAAGATGCACGGCCTTCAGGGCATAAGGAGGCTGATGACCAGCAAAGTGAAGAATAATTTGATGACCAATTCAAGAATCAGATGAGGACAGAATCAAATCTCTTTGCTGAATTGCCAAAGGATCCTCAATTCACCTAATTTTTGAATGCTCCAAAGTTGGTACCTATGGGGTAAGGAATGCAAATGCAAGGCCATCATGGAAGCGACAATCCAATGCATTTTGGACAGCCAGGCATGCATGCTATGATGGGGCAGCCATGATATTTTGGTGGAAGCACGATTTTTCATGCTATGGTTGGACAAGAATCGCGTACGCGCATGTAGGGCACAAATCCCTGTGGTATGCAGCAACCAATGCATGGTGTGCAAGGCCCAATGTATTCAGGTAGGGCTGGAAATATGCAAAACCCTATATATGGCAGCATTGGCTTGATGCCTGGGGCACAAAGTAGCATGTTTGGTATTGCATCTACACCCTCAAATGCTTATGGGGCTCAAGGAATGAATGTTAGTCATGCAAATGCTCCGTTTGGCATCGGTTTTTATGTAAATTCGCCAAATGCACCCTTTTTACAGCAGCCAGTGCATAGTTACCTGGAACGGGGAATGGGAACGGGAACAGGACCCCCTGGAACGGGGGGAATGTCCAAGGTCGGGGAACGGGAACGGGGGGAACGGCACATGTCTTAAGTGCCCCAAATATGCCCTGCATGACCCAAACTGCCCCAAAGAATGTCCCTCTAATTGCCCCAATACCCATCAATCCATGAAATTGACCCAAATGTCCCAACATTGACTCGATTACCCCCATAGCTCCAAATTGCCTTGAATTGCCCCAATTATCCCAATTTCCCTTGAAATTAGACAATATAAATGGATGAATACCTTGGAATTGAGGATCGGCTGAAATTTGATTCTAATTTGCAAGAGTTGATAATGCATCAAATTTGAACTTTGCATGGACTCCTAATTAGATTGTGGGTTGTCTTGACACTTTGAATCTTCAACCCGAGAGAGAGAGAGAGAGATTAGTGTGTGCACATTAAACAATGGAGATGGGTGAATATGTGGTAGAAGGACTATGACCCATGTTTTTAAAAAAAAAACAAGAAAAAACGTCAATTTTCAGTAAACAGGCTTGGAACGGCCGTTCCAAACAGGGAATGGCAGGGGGAACGGCAGGGAACGGTAGGGAACAGCAAGGGGAACGGCAGGGAACGTTCCCTGGCCGTTTCACCTCCTTGGAGGGTTTGGAACGCGTTAAGCCGTTCCTACAGGCCGGAACGGCCGTTCCCTGTTTCTATGAGCCAGTGTATGACAACTTGGCACCCAAAGGGGTAGCAAAAGACTATGATGAGGGTGGAAAAGCAATGAAGTTTGAGTCCTTCAGTGGTGTACAAGATAGACTCAAAGCTTTAACTTTCATTCAATAGTTTGATGCAGCCTATTCAAGGCGGAACTTCACGAAGTTCTCCAAGATTCGAAAGGCAACCACTTTCTTGAGAGGGAATGCATTATAACGGTGGTCCACTCTTTTAAAGCAAGGTAGAGCATTGTCAACGTGGGTACAATTCAAGCAAATGTTTGCATCAAATTGGTTGACAAGTTCCTTTGAGGTGGCCATCATGACAGCTTGAAATAAGTTAGATGCTAAGGAATGTGCATGAGATCCGCAGCTTATTTGGTTTATGTTCTTACTACAGGAAGTATGTATACGGGTTTGCTGAAATTGCATCTCCATTGCATGCCTTGCAGAAGAAGGATGTCCCATTTACATGGACAACAATGGAAATTTCAGCATTTGAAAAGTTGAAGGAAAAGATGACTTCAAATCCTGTGCTTGTATCGCCCGCCCGATCTAAGCAAGCCATTTATAGTTCAATGTGATGCATGTGGTAACAGCATTGGGGTTGTTCTTATGCGGGACGGTTGAGTTGTGGCTTATGAGATCCAAATTCTCCACGGTGCAGAAAAGAATTTGCAAGTCTATGAGAAGGAGCTCTTGGCTGTAATTCATGCACTATCTATGTGGAAACATTATTTGTTGGGCACTGATTTACATTACAGACAGACCATCAAACTTTGAGGTACTTTCTGACGCAAACAAAGTTCTCAGAGAAGCATATGAGATAGGCAACTTTTCTCTCTAAGTTTCATTTTCAGATTGTACATATTGAAGGATAAAAGAATGTTGTGGCTGATGCACTGTCATGTAAGCCACAAATTTCAGCCGTCAGCATGGTTTATCACACTGAGTTGGAGGCTATGAAAGTGCAATAGGTTACTGATTCGGACTTTGCTAATGTTTATGGTCAACTTTGCAATGGCCAAAGGCATGAATGCTTTGTGCTAGCAGATGGATTTCTGATGATGCATGGACGACTGTGTCACAAAGCAGCTAAGGCCTAAAGTTATCACTAAAAGTCATGCTCCTCCGTATGCAAGACACAGAGATATTGATGCCATAGTCAAGGCAGTGCAGCATTTCTTTTATCGGCTACCTTTGAGGCATGATGTAGAACAGTTTGTTAAGACATGCATCGCATGCCAGAAGGTAATGCATGATAGGCAAAAGATGCCAGGTTTGTTGCAGCCCTTGCCTATTCTAGATAGGCCTTGGTAGACCATTACAATGGACTTTATTTTTTAGCTTCCTAAGACACCTACAGGGAATGATAGGATATGGACTATCATTTGCAGGTTTAGCAAACAAGCCCATTTCATTCCAGTGAGGAAGAAAATAAAGATTGATCATATGGCACGATTGTTTTTGTAGCACATCTTTAAGTATCATGGTATGCCAGAGTCGATCATTAGTGATCAAGACTCTCGAATGACCAATTTATTTTGGAAGGGGTTGTTTGAGAATATGGGTACAACGCTAAAATTCTCATCATCCTTCCATCCGCAGATAAATGGTCAGTCTGAGGAAGCAAATTTCACAGTGTTAGATCTTTTGAGGTGCTACAGTGGGAGCAATATTTGCCCTTGGTTGAGTTTGCTTACAACAACACAGTGCATAGTTCTACGAGCAAAGCTCCATTCGAGGTGGTTGAGGGTGGAAAGAAGGTACCACATATTCTACAAACCAAGGATAAGATCTTTGAGGCTCATCGTTATGTGGAAAACTTGGATGTAGCCTATGCAAAGATAAAATATGCACTTCAAAGATCGCAAGAAAAGTAAAAGAGGACAGCTAATCGCCACAGACGTGCTTTGCAGTTTGCAGAGGGCGATTATATATTGCTGCATTTTCAAAAGGCAAGGTTGAAAAATATGAAAGGAAGAGAAAGATTGTATCCAAAGTTGAGTATGAGATACTATGGGCCCTTCTAGGTATTGGAGAAGATCAACGATGTGGCATATCAGCTGAAATTACCTCGACATTGGCGGATACACAATGCCTTTCATGTCAATTTGTTAAGGCCTTTTCATGGTGATGTGCCAAAGGATATGTTAAGAGGATGACTTGGCAGACTATCCTAGTGGTCAAGGTCTCTTGACGACATTCTAGCATCGGGTCCTGGACATTCTAATTTACGCAGAGATAACCGATCCAAAGCAGATCCATACCGCACTTGGTTCAAAGAGAATGGGAAACGACAGGGATGCGTCGCTCAACCTCTCTACCCGTAGGGCATAGTCTCATTCCAGTCCCCTAAAACGGCATGAATCGGGTTTTAACTTAACAATACCTAAAGTTCGAACATCGGTAAAACCTTATGAGAAGCCTCCCAGTTCTCTAGGACCACCCTGCCGTAGGACGGACCCGTCGGGGGTTTTGCCCACCCGCTTCCCTTAATAGCTTTAGTTTTCTAATTAGGTCCTATCACATTTATGGCGACATTTAAAATCGGCTTCCTTAATTAAGCCTTTTGGAGAATAGGGTTCATTTGCGTAATTTATGTCACAAACACAAATACAGAGCAAGCAAGACAAAAATTCTGATCAATTTCAGCTCAAATTTTTATCAGCTTGAGAACCCTTTATGGTCACTTTTGGGATCAATTATGCACCAGCTTTTGCATTGATTGCTCCTTAATTTTTGCAATGAGTTTGTGATCAATTTGGGGTCACATTTGCAGCAGTTTGTGATCAGTTCCCAGATCAGCAAGTGATCAGTTTATGATCAGATTATGCTCAGTTTTCAATGGTTTATATTTGGTTCCATAAACAACAATATACGTTATGATACCATTGATGTTTTAGCCATGGTTTATGCTTGGTTATGCTATGCTATGGTTTGATTTTGCCAAATGAGTTAAGGTCATGAGAAATAGACATGTCACATGATAATCTGGCAATGTTTTTTTTTTTAAGATTCTTTATGAGTCTTATTTATGCTATGATTGGCTGGTAATTTTCAGCATGTGTTGGGCATATGGAATGGTTGAGCAATAGTACGTCTTCAGAGGTTGGAGAGAGGCATTTTTAATGTATTCAGCCTCCAAGAGAGAGATAAGAGATGTTGTTGGTCTGATTTGCAGCCATCGGAGGACCTTCTAAGGCAACCAGGGGCAAGAGAAGACCATTCAACAGCAGGTGGCAGCATCTACAGGCTGTTGAGACAAGGCAACAGTAGTAAATGACTAATTCTCTTCAGTTCTTTGCATCTACAAGCTGTTGAGACAGGGCAGCAGTAGTAGATAACTGATTTTCTTCAATTCTTAGCAAAGAAAGTCTAAATTTTCTCTCTCCTCAGCATTCTCTCTCATCTCCCAACCGTTCTACAGCCTTGCTCCGAAGATTACAGCATTGAGATCACCAAAGGCTGAGAAATTTCAAATTTCCTTGCTGTAAACCCTAATCTACAACAGAAATTAGGGTTTACCAACAGCCTCAGGAAACGTGCCAAAAATTGGAAGCTCCAACACTTGGATTCAACAGTGCTAAAGTTGTTTTTAGTCAAATTCAAGTGGAGAGACCAGCAAATCAATGAATTTGGGCCGAATCAATGGGCAAATTAGATTAAAGACTTGCTAGTCATTTTGGACAGCAAGGGGAGTTAGAATACCAAAAGGGATTGGGAGAATCCCATTGTACATCAACTTCTTCTTCAATTAAGTTAAATAAATACCGAACGGGGCGCCAGTTTTGGGACCAACAAGGTGTCCAATGTCCAAGATTATATGGTAAAGTGTGCATTTCAGTTTTGTGAATTTGTTAATTGCTGTAAATAGTGCTTAGTCAAGTTATTTACCACCCTATCCGAGGAGGAAGGTTGGTTGCAACTACTACTCTCCCATTGGGCGACTACTGCAATACCTACATTTTTGCTGTCTAGCAAGCCATCTACATCAACAAACACTCTCCTCTTGTCGCCTTAGTTCCCTAACACACGGCTGATCAGCATTTGGTGTTTCTCGCACTCCGATTGGTGGTCACAGCACTTGGACCAACTCTGATGGATGTCACTCTCCAACACTGCTGTACACTCTTACATTCATTTACAGCATTCATTCACTTCAAAGTTTCTTCTCTCTATATTTGTCTCTATGTTTGAGTTTTGAGTTTTTGCATTTTTTGTTTTGCATTTAGGGTTTGAGTTTTGCTTGTCTTTATCTAAGTCTTTGTCTTTCAGTCTTAGTTGTACATGTTGTGTTTCCTCAGTGCAAACCCTATTATATCTTCACACGTATGTCTACGTATCTCCACCTTGATGATGTCACCCTGCTGTACCCCTCGAAGTCTGCAGCAGCCAGCACAATCTCTGTCCCAAAGTGAGCCTGAATCTGCAATTAGAAGAATGCCAAAGTGTGCTGGAAATCTGCTGTTTATAGAAGAAAAAAATAGGCAGCAAAAATAGCAGTTGACCTGTCAAATCTGGCCAACTGCACCAGAACTGGCCGACTGCCTATCCGACTGCTGCTCACATGGTGATCTGACATGGCTGCTGACATGGCGCTAGGAACGTGGCTGCAAGGGGATGACCAAATAATCATATCTCTAACACCCTCTAAGATCCTAGACATGGCAGTAGACTAAGGGATCTGGAATGCTAACGAAGTAAAACCTGGGGAATCTCACATGTGATAGAAGGTGTCGCTTGAAACAGCACCTACATCCAAGGTAAAGCAATAACCTGTCAGGACCACCAATGGTTCACATCACCAGCCCAATCCGAATCACTCCAACTTGTACGCACAAGATCTGAACCATCTGTACCTGCTAGATACAAGAGCCCTAGATCGGGGGTCCCCCTCAGGAACTGCAAAATCCTCAAAGCAGCCTGCCAATGTACCTCTTTAGGTTCAATCATGAACCTGGCCAACAAACCAACAGCAAAACACAAATCAAGACGAGTGTTGAGAAGCCAAATCAGGAACCCAATAAGTTGTCTATAGCAGGTAGCATCCACCAAAGGAGAACCAACATGGGCAGTGGCCTTCCAGTTCATATCCATAGGAGTTGATAGAGCCTTGCTTCCGTCCATCTCTTTAACCTATATACTTGTCCGTCGGATAAGGAAAAGCCAAGAGGCTGCTCAACATAGATTTCCTCCTTCAAATCACCATTGAGAAAGGCAGACTTCACATCAAGCTGATAAACTAGCCATCTCCTATGGTTGGCTAAGGCAAGAACGGCTCTAATGGTAGCCATCTCCTATGGTTGGCTAAGGCAAGAACGGCTCTAGGGCAAGAATGGCTCTCATGGAAATCCACCCCTAGCCACACTCCTACACCTTGCATTTCACACGTCACTTTTTTTTAAATATATATTTCATCAAATACCATTTATTTCAAAGTTTTACAGATCTCACACTAAAACAACAATCATCTAGTAAATCTCAAATCTTATTCTCGATGAGTTCAAGCCTTGAAAGAATATCTATTTGAATGTTCACATCAATAATATTTAAATCTTATCCACAATGAAATCAAACCTTGTGGGACTTTCAATTTGAATGCCAACCAATATCTAAATCTCAAATTGAATAATCCATTACTCATATAGTTTATGCACTCATAATTATTATAAACATCAATGGAAGTAGAATTACCAAAGAACAATCACTGTGATATTTGGACTTGAAGACCCATTTGACACCAATCACCTTCCTATGAGCGGGATGAGACACAAGGTCCTAGCATCCAACTCCTGCTCCATAGCCTTCTACCGATGCAGTGATTGCAAAGCCTCCTTCACAGAGGTGGGCTCCCTATCCTACATAAGACGAGTCATCAGGCAATAGTTAGAACAAACAAGCTTGGTGGTATGTGCTTGGTTCCTCCAAGAATGCCGCGGGCCATCCTGTGGCTACAGCACCTCAGGAACACCCTCAACCCTTGCCTCACAAAGTGTATCATGTGCCCAACGAGGAGGTGGCCAAATTGCTCTTCGTCGCTCTCCATCCGCCAAAGTCTCTGAAACATCCACCGATAGTGGCTCAGATGGGGCGGCCGGTGGTAAAAAAGAATCCTCATCTAAAGAGAAAGCATCCCCGAGAGGGTTCCAAAGGAATAGTCTCTAGTGCCCGACTATCTCTTGGATCTCCAAGTATAGGGTGCTCCTTATCCCCCTCTAAAGATGAAAACTCCACAAATCGCACACCACAACTTGTGTAGATATCTCGCTTAACGGGATCATACAAGCAGTAGCCCTGGGATTGCAAGCTATAGCCCACAAACACCTAACTTTTCGAAGCCATTTCAAACTAGTCCCTCTGAGTCTTCAGTATATGAACATAAGCATCACATCCAAAGATTCTGAAATAAGAAACATCAGGCTTGGCTCAAAAATAAGCCTCATAAAAGGTCATACCAACCACGGCTGAAGTAGGTGACCAATTGAGGATGTGGACAGCAGGAGCCACAGCCTCAGCCCAAAGACACTAAGGTGTTTGACGATGCTCCATCATGGTGTGAGCCATCTCAATCACACTCCTGTTCTTCCACTCCAATATGTCGTTCTCCTGAGGTGTATTTGTATTGGCTTACTCCTAGTGAATACTACAATCCGCACAAAATCTAGCAAGCTCATTAGAGACAAACTCTCCTCCCTTGTGCGACCACAAGGTCTTCAACTTTCAACCTGATCAGTTCTCCTCGAAGAGCAACCAATCCTTGAAGTTGAAGAAGGCCTCCGACTTCAGCGCCAAAAAGTATGCCCATGTCATCTTGCTAAAACCATCAACAATAAGCATGAAATACAAGCTCCCCTTAAGGAACTCGGTCTGCATAGGTCCACAAAGATCTATAGAAACAAGCTACAAGGGCGCTAAAGACTGCCGCGAAGCCTTCCTGAGAATAGCATCACGATGTTGTTTTCCATGAATGCAGGATATACAAGGTTGTTGGCTCACCACTATGTCCAACAACCCTCGAACAAGTTGTCCCTTAGATGCCTTCTGAAGATAGTCATAATTCAGGTGGCCAAACCGAGCATGCCATAGCTCGAACAGTGTCCATGAGGTAAGAAAAAAAGAAGTCAAGGCAGAAGGAAACTTCGACTTGTAGACCCCATTCTCCTCGTAACCTGTAGAAAGAACCTTTCTCGAGCCACACTGAAAGAATACAAAAAGAATTTATAACAAACTCAACCAACAGGCCAAGAGCACAAATCTTGTGCACAGAAAGCAAATGGTAACCCAAACCTAGCATGTAAAGCACCTCGAAAGTATGAGTACCACCTCGTCCATCTAAAATCAAGTACATATTACCCCTACCCTATATGGAAACAGAAGAGCTATCTCCTATGAGAATTCACCCATGCGAAGGCCACAAATGGGCAACACCTATAAAAGCAGGGGTCACGTGCTGAGAGACACCACTGTCAACAATCCATTCACGTGGATGTAGGGCCTTCAACACAGCATCAAAAGCCTTCGGGGCATGCCTGGGAGTGACCACACCTCCAAAATCCTTTGAAGCCTTCTCCTTCTTGGTGTCCTTCTTATCCTTGTTGGGGCAATCCTTAATCTAATGACTTGTCTTGCCACAAATGTAACAAGTAGAGTCCTTCTCTTTGTCCTTCTTTGGTTTGTTGTCCTTCTTCTTATTCTTGTCCTTCCCCTTCTTCTAAGAGGACTGACCTGCCAATGCCTCCGATTTGGAACCATTTTGTCCTTTAAATTGCTCCTCTTGATCCAAGACCGTAGGAACCAACTCCTCCCACTGAAGAGTCGACTCTCACCTTAAAGCAATCAAGGAAGAGTAAAAAGCACCAAACCTAGGCCATAACTGTGACAGAAGAGTTATCGCCATGTCTTCCAAGGTGATCACCTGACCTACATTTTAAACCTATTCTAAAACTGTCGTAGCTTGTTCACATGCTCCTGCATAGAAGATGACTTGGAAGCACTCAACGTTCTCATTTACACCTCCAAAGGCACCCGTTTCATAACAATCATTCAATTGTACATCTGAGCGAGCTCCAATCATATATCCCTAGCCACCGTTAGGTATTCAATATGGACAATCATGGCTAGAGTACATGAAAGGATCGCTTGCAGAAAGTTTGGACTCGTCTCTCGATATAGGACAGTCAATGGCCTCAATAATAAGCTCCACCAAATCATAAGACTCCAAGATGGCAAGTATCATAACACACCAAATGCGGTAGTTCTCACCATCCAACTTCCGATCTAATGGAAGAGCTAGTAGAATGACACACACCTTCCGATCCATAATCACCTAAAACTGCATATCAACCTCAAAAGACATCTTCACCTAAAATGCCTGCAAAAACACAAAAGTAGCCCCCTCTAACTATGAAAACGTAGCTTGCTAGGGCTCTTCTTTGCTCGTCTTGCACCTTCTTCACCCGCTCGAGGCGATGAGAAGGTAAAATCTAAATGAAGGCTCAAAACGCAGCCTTCCTCCTTCCTATACAGCAAAAATCCGCAACAAAATCAACAACTTCACTCCTTTCCCACACGCCCACGCTCATCTCAACCTTGTTTCAATGCGCAGCCCTCCAATTTGCCCTTGAATGCTGAAAGCGCAGCCTTATGTCACATTGAAAACTCCTCTTCAAGTCTGCCCACAATCAATCAATCTTTGCCCTACTCTGATACGATGTCAGAGTGCAGCAATGCAAAAGCGTATGACCAAGACTAAGATATAGAGTGAGCACACGGGGGGGGAGAGAGAGAGAGAGAGAGAGAGAAGAAAGCAGATCTGTATGAAGAATGCTGAATAAGGAATACAGATATGTACACAGCCGTAGTTCTTATGTCTTCGTATCTCCACCTTGATGATGTCACCCTGCTGTACACCTTGAAGTCTGCAGCAGTCAGCCCGATGTCTGCCCCCAACTAAGCTTGAATTTGCAATCAGAAGAATGCCAAAGTGTGCTGGAAATTTGCTATTTATAGCAGAAAAAAATAGACAACAAAAATAACAGTCGGCCTGCCAAATCCGGTCGGTCCAACTGCTACTAATGTGGCAATCTAACGTGGCTGCTGCTGACATGGCACTGCTGACGTAGCTGCCTGTCCAAGGGATGACTAGATAACCATATCTCTAACAGATCCGAGATAATGCACCATCACAAGTAACTAGAGAATGGGTGGAAAAAGATGAACAATCACTCGCCTTAATTGGGTTGCATCGTGCTCCCGGCCTCATCCATCACATCAACATTAAAGGGGTAGCGAAGGAAGCATGGGAAGAGCTTAATAAAATTTTTGGTGCTAAAGCTAAAAACCAAGAGATGTAACTAAAGATGGATTTCTATAGCTTGCATCATGAATACAAAGAGCCTAATTAATCAACTAGAAGGCATCCAAGTCCAAATTCTTGAAAAGGACGCAATAGCAATGCTTTTTGTCAATCTACGTAAAGAGTACACAAGGATTCTCTCCTTACACATGAAACACTTAACCTTGAGGGTTGCATATCATCAATCCTATTGAAAGAAAAGGAACTTAAAGGGCAGGTTGATGTATCCACAAGCAAAGACACCATGTTCTTTACAAAGAAGGAACCTAAAGAATGCTACCACTGCGGAAGGAGAGCATACATCAGCACTGAATGCAAATTAAAGTATCTACCCAAATGCAATCTCTGTAAGAAGTTTAGACATCATGAAGAAGCATGTACGTTAAAAGACAGATAAATTTCACGAAAGAAAATAACCAAGACAAAAAGACAGGACACCATTTTTTAAATCCAAAGACTAAAGACAAAGTCAAAGAGCCTAACTACTCACTAGCAATAGCTATAGAATGCACCTAGTGAGGGGGGACAATCAATCTTTGTAAAATTAATCATGTAATCACCTGATCACCTTGCAGTAGCCGAAAAAGGCACCAAGGGGGGGTGTTGAAATATTTGTTTGAGAGTATGTATTAGTGGCGCCTTCTTTGTATGGAAATGCAATATGAACTAGTTCTTAGAGTGTAAAGAGATGAGGATGATGACATGAAAGGATAAGGATCCAAGTTGGCAAGTCAAACTAAGCCAAATACAATGTATTGAATATACTCATTTGCCTATATAAAGAGACACAAGCAATGCAATTTCCGATCTACTTTTTTCTCAATATAAATGGTGCATTCACTTTCTCTCCTTGATTGTATTACGCCATGGGTTAGAAGAAAGATAATACACACTTCCACCTAAATGACCCAATTGGGCACCTATGACCAAAACTAAAGCATATTAGGGTCAAACTCGCACAGAAGGATTGGTATCTTGAAGTGTCTGCTAAATCCACCAAAATAGACAATTACAATCAACAAGATGGCATAGTCATGAAATATTTGTACAATGTAATATAGTTTGAAAGCTTAAAATACACATATTGTTGGGATGTAAAGGTCCTTTATTCACCTCCGTGTATTGTACACGTGTATTATTATATTGTATATGTGAATGCACCCTTACGTGCCCTAAGTATAAATACATTTTATTCTTTGTGTACCAACACATTGTTGGTACACCCAAATCAGGTCGTACTCTCTCTCTCACTCTCACTCACCTACACACTTCTACTATAAATCTTCACACTTCCTTTATTTGCACGCTCACAATTGGTATCAAAGCACAAGTTGTGCACGTTTTCTGAGACCAATAGGTAGACTGCAACTCAACAAGTCAAGCCCTATATCTACGCACTCACACATAGCTTTGAATAGAGATTTCATATAAGGATTCTAGTAATATTTTTGTGATATATTTAGAAAGAGCTTTCACATGATACCCACATTGGATAGTCCCTAAATTTTAGAAAATTCCTAAATTTTAAGATCCTCGGACTCACCTAAAAATGCATTGTAAAAATAGGGCTAACATTCTAAATATAGTAATTTGTATACTAATAGTGCTTTGGTTGTTTCTATTCTTAATAATTTTCAACTCACAAAGAAAGGCTATAGAAGAGAGACATGTCGCATAAGCTTCCAAGTGTCCCACCACTTATCACACTTCATGACATGTGGTTGGACACTTGTCTTATACTACTCCACTTTCCCTTTTTACACATAGTCTTCCTTTCTCCTATTAAAATTATTGCCATTCGATATTGGTTTTCCTTGTTATAAACTCATGTACAATAGCTGAAGATTGCCCAAAAGTTGGTCCCATCCATGTCTATCATCATCCGCCACTCCTTCATCATCAAATCTCGTAATTTTCCTCTTTTCTTTCTGTTGTTTTACAAGACAACAAATCTATAAATTCAATATAGCACCTTCTTTTCGAGCTCTTTTTGCATTCCAAGATCAAGTAGAAAGCCACATCATTGGAAAGTTAATCAAACATGAAGAAGGGCTGATTTTTTCTCTCTCTTTCTACTCCGAATTTGTAAAGAATTTGCTCATTTTATTGAATGGGGCTATTGTTTGGGGAGGGATGGGAGAGGGGGCATCTTCAAGTCTCAATCTTATCTCCCTTTCTTTTGCATTTCCATGGCTATAATTTTCTAAATAATTATCATATTCCGTTTTAAGTATTTATATTTCTCCATTATCCTGAAATATTCATCTATGAAAACAAGTGAATATTATAATTGTCAAGCATACTATGTTGTTTGGGGTGTTTACAAGTGCACTCCAAGAAATGAGAAAACCATGAATTAGGCATATCCAATGGTGAAAAATCCAACAAAGCATAAAGTAAATACTTCATTATCAATGGAAATAAAATGACCCAAGTAAAGCATATAATATCCTCAAAAGCTAACAAAGCTCTCCATCTAATGCTTGTGAGAGGCTTAACCAGCGATAGAATGGAAAGAAAATCTCTCAAAAGTAGTGCATTCCAAAAAATAGATACATGTCTAATTTTTTAGAGAAAATAAATATTCTATCAATAAGCCTCCTTGAGACAAAGTATCCCAAGGCAAAGTATAAAAACAGCCTGGAAAGGGGCTTCCAAAACAAAAAGTATAAAGCAAAGGGCAAGAATATTATAAGGTCTCTAGTGCCAAACTATGTGTGGCTGACAATGAAAGCAAGTGCTAGGATCTCAAGTCGTGAGAAAAGCATCTCTCCTCCTCCTCATAGTCTCCAAATTGCACTATATGCTCTTCTAGCTACTGCGGAGAGTGTGGGCAATCTTTGAGAGAAACTAGCAAAATGTAATTGATACATATGTTGCACCGATTCTAATGGAAGCACAAACATTGGATATTAGATTGTGCCCATATTGGTGTATCCCATTTGAGCTAGGAGTTCTAGATTCTCACTAGCTTCGACTATTGTGCATCTCACTCCAAGATGTAGACTAGATCACTTGTACAGTATGTTCGAGGTACTTGAGGAGTAGTACAAGATGGAATCTGAGTCAAACAATGGCTTGGACCTGCTTCTTCTGTGAAGAGGTAAACGGATGCAAATTTACTTAAGTCTAAAGATAAGTTCAACTCTTCTCACAATTTAGAAGGCACAACAAGTGAGTCATGGTGTATCGACAACATACATGGTGATCAAAACCATCAGTTGTGTCTCCTTTCTCAGTATTGTGAGCTTTAAAGACTGAATTATACTGAAGCAGCCCTCGGATATAACAAACATGGCTTGTGAGCATTCATAAGTATTCCCATTCTTCTCAGAAATAATCAAAGGACATGGCGTGACTCAGTAACCATCCAGTCCTGAAGTGCCATGCACCATCTCTGACGTTTTCCTATTTGATAGATGGTTGTCTGTAATCATATTCTCATCTAAGCATGCTGGTTCGAAATCGTAGAACCCTTACGGTGATTCACAAAACCTACATTCCCGTGACCATAGGCAATAGACTGTATCTCCATAGGCAACAGACAATAGGACAGAATTATGACTGCTGAGCAGCACTAGTGACACCAAATTGCATGGTCTAAGCTCTGTTGACAGGTAGCCAGGCAAAGCACAAGAAGATAGAGATGTTACCTGGAAGGTGACTTGCTGGCCGATATGCATATGCGCAAGTTTCGACAGGATGAACAATGAGGCCAGAAATTCCTTAGCTTTGATATGCCCGGATACAGGCGCCTCAATGGGGCAGTGATCCGCAGGAGGAAAGGGCTTCGGTTACGAGGCAAAGAAGCCTGATTTCAACAAGACTGTCCTGTGGCGCCTTCTATGAGCTTCCTAGTGACAGGTTTATGTGCTAAGAATAATGGCATGGTCCTCGGGTTTCGATGTGAACTCTCTCTCTCTCTCTCTCTCTCTCAATCAATGCTAGCTTGCTACTCCCATTCCTCTATCATAGTCACTTCCCATGTGGTGCGTCTATGTATATTCGGAGGCATACATTGTTAGGTTTTCTCATGAGAGCCTAAACTCGATTGAAGATGGAACAATGACACATTGATAAGCCATGGAAAGTGAAAGAAGGATTGGTTTTGTTACTCTTGGCATGATGGATATGGATAGTTTTTGTGGCTAGAGTTGTTGTTTACTTATAAAAGAGAGTCCGAGGGTTTTCTCCCATGACTAACAGGGTTTTGTGTGAAACTCTGAGCATTTATTAGATATGTTATAGAGTTTTGGCTTAGTGCAAAGTTTCAAGACTCATCAACTTGGCAATGGAAGTAGGTGTACACAAAGTTGTGGGTGATAGCATGAAGGGCCAAAGATCATGCATATGTGGTCAATCTTGAGATTAGTAAGCTTGGTGGCCTAGTGTCAAACTCCTCTTTTGACTATGATGGACTCTCATAGCGGTACTCCATTAAGACAAATATAGACCATAAGGGAGCTAATGGTGTGGACAAGGGAACCAATGAGGCCAAGGTTTTGATTTGATGATGTGGCAAGATGCTAGCATGGTAGCATCATGCCGAATCAATGCCAAAAACATATGTTGAAAGAGGTGGTGGAAAAGTGGGTATGTAACTTGCCTTCCAAGGTGAAGAAAACGATGCTTATGGGGGCTGGTGACGCTATGAACAACACCAACAAAGCAAAAGTGATGAGCATGAATTCTAAGGTGGTGATCAAAGCACACCCTTTCATGTAGAAAATGTAAAAGCCACACTACTATGGGGGAAGGTGGAGAAAGTGGCGAGTCTTAAAGCTTAATAAAGCCTTATATAAAATTGGATGTGCTTATTGAAACAAGGAGGAGGATAAGTTGACAAACCAAGGCAACATCAATGTGGATGAGAAGAGTGTGAAAATGAGAATGTAAGTGTTCAAGATGGCTCAAGAAGGTTGAGGCAAGGAAGCTTGAGAAGCTAAAATTGGAGTGGTGGTTCATGGAATTAATGTAAGAAAATAAAGGTAATAGAGTATGGAAATTTTGTGAGAAAAACTTTGACTATTGTAGATAGCTAATACTTCCTTGCCATGTCCTTCTATTAGGAAGCTTTGGTAGCACATTTAAAAAAAATAAGAGTAAAGGTTGTGCATACAAAAAAGTGTGACTATACCAAAACAAATGACCCACACACTACTATGCTAAATAGAGCATTGGATGCATGCTTTTTCGAGCATATGCTAGGGGGTAAGGGCCACATGCGTCTAGTTGCCTATATTTATCTTGTACTTAGTGCCTGCACACCTGTACACTACAAGTGGCGATTGCTTATCATTTTCATATTTATTCTTTATTTTTTACTATGGAATAATAAAGGTGAAAACAGGTCACACATTGTAACTGTTGAAGAAGTCCCATATAACGATCTTGCTCTCTTGAGTTCAAATCTCCATAGCCATTGATCTCTTGCTTCTACTTGAACTTCTCGCTCACTCTCACTCCTATTCACCCTTTCAACCAATATTGGAGCAAACATTTGATTTGAGCTTCATCCATACTTCTTCGGTCAAAGAGAGCTACAACTAAGCTTTCATGGTAGCCACATCTTCTTCCAATTGAGGTGTGTAGTAGCTCCCCTCCTTCTCTTGCTTGTTTCCCAATATCCGGGGCACCTTCGCTCAATACTAGCAAGAAACCCTCGAAGGTCAGCTACAACATGGACAAGCCCCAGTGAATAGCCCACAATTTGAGATGCATTTTTAGGGATTGTCCATACCTTGTTTGCTTCAATTGTTGCTTCCTAATGCTCCTTTTCCTCCTTACGCAACATTTGGATGGTTCGTTTTGGCTTATTAAACTCTATTTTGGACATCATTCTAAGTTGAAATGATTAGCCATTGACTACTATTGTGGACAAACCTACTATTTGTAATTTGGGACAGCAAACTCTTGAAGATTTATGCTTTTCTGATGATTATGCACTAGAGATTCAATACTAGGATGATTTATTAATGCTTGGGATGGCTCTACGGATCCATTGGAGCTTGTTTTTCTCAACCATTAGAAGATTTATTGATGTAGTGTATACTAGACAATAGGCCTATGTATTGGACATCAGTGGAATACATGCTTTCATGCTACTCAAGAATGCTCTTGGATCAAATTTATACCTACCATTGCTATTTATGTCAAATATGCTCTTGTTTGAGCATATTATGACGAATGTACTCTTGTTTGAGCTTTGAGCTTTCATTTCAAGCTCCATTATATTCAGAATTGGTAGAGGGTGCTTTGGTCAGTGCTTTATCACTCATGCACTTGGATATTTATAACATTTGGATACTCTTGGATGTATTATTTGGCACTTTTAGGCTTCTAGATATTATGATGTATACGCATTGAGCTTACCTTGCTCTTAATTATTCCACTTTGCTTCCAATTGGAGTATTTTCAATTTTGTATCATGTGGGATATTTCTTTATGTTCATTGGTTTATGCAAAGCTTATCCTTGTAGTCATTGATCACTATGGGATGATCTTTATTTGATATTTGGGTCTCCATCACTTCCTCCTATTAGTCAATCATCGATACATACTTCATTATGTACTAAGTTTTACTATTCATATGTAGTGAGTTGATTGTAGTGTGGTAGATCTCACAGTGTTTAGAGATCTCTTATGCACAATTGACTTATGTACATGGTTACGCTATGGTAGGGATATAGTTGTGTCTAACACTTTTGCATTCTCTAAAAATACTTGGTATTTGAAGTTTAATGGCTCTTTCTTGGACACTGTTAGTTGCATTGTGAGTTGTCTTGTTATTCGAACTCCCTTGGCAGTGGGAGCACTCTATTATAGATATTCACCTATAGTTGTCTCATTATTTGTTGCAATTTTACGAGTAGCATTACTAAAATTTGATTTTGAGCTACTTTATTAAGAATAGACACTTGTATCATGCACTCTAGTGCTTTTACTTTGTCAATAGCAATACCTTGGGTTGCTCTACCCCTATTGCATTCATTTTTGGCTCACTATTATTACAACAACGAATTGTATCTTTGCTTTGCAATCATAATGGCGGGTACTTCTAGTGCCTTTGGGGATAGTGTCATCTTGAACACTGATAAGTTGGATGGCAATAACTTCAATTATTGGAAGATCTAGATATGGTAGGTTTTGGTGCAAAAGAAGCATGTTAGATCTCTAAAATGCAAAGTTATAAAGCCCGAGGATATAGATTCAACCACTTGGGATGACCTTGATGAGCTATGTAAGTCCACTATCATTTTGTATTTGTAGTTTAATGTCGTTGAGATTGAGGATGATGCATGGTAGTTATGGGAGAAAATATGTGATTCTTATGATAAGTAAATTCCTATTTCATAGTTATACTAACTAAAGAAACTTGTGGATCTTTGTCTGAAGGAGGGGGCATGCTTATGTCTACTCATTTGAATGAGTTTCACTTCATTTGTAGCCAACATACTTTGTAGAATATCATTTTCAATGATAACATAAAGTCTATGTTTTTGTTTGTCGATCTTCCAAAGTCTTTGGATACCTTCTATACTGCTATCAGCACTAATGTTCCTAAGGATGGGTTTAAATGGTCAAATGCAGAGGGAGCCTTGCTTACTAAGGAAGTGAATAGAATGAATGTTGATGCAACTTGTGCTTCGCATGCTCTTACTATTAGAGGAAAGAATGATACTAGAGACAATTATGACCATCATGGTAGAGACCCACAATAGAATAGGTCTAAGTCTATACCTTATGGGCAGGGCCATAGTAAATCCTCCGATCATCTTACTTGTCATTGTTATGCGCAATAGGGATATATACTATCACATTGCTATAAGATATGCCAATATCTGTGTGAAAAAGGTAAAGGCAAAGCACTAGATAATGCTAAGGCATCCAATGATCAATGTCTTATGAAGTCCACTGTTAAGATCAAGGAGATAAATACATTGGAGTATAATGATGATATTTTGCTACTTCGTCACTTAGTGCCACATAGTTGATTGATGATCAATATTCATTCTCTTAGTGTTGGTTACTCGAGTTGGGTGCTTTCTTTCGCGCGACTCCACATCGTTATTGGTTCTATACTTATCGTACTATTTCTAGTTTAGTACACCTGGGGGATGACCATGTCAGTAATATTGTTGGCATTGGTGATGTACATTTGAAGTTTTCCAATAGTGCTTCCTTTGTTCTCCATGATGTACGTCATGTTCTGGCTTTGAACAAAAGCCTTATCTCTATAGAGTAGTTGGATAATGCTGGGTATCGTGTCTCTTTTGGTGATTTTGCATGGAAAATCACATATGGCAACCTTATTTTTTATAAAGGTTCCAAGATTGGTAGTATTTATCCTTTGCTTATCTCTCACTCCATTGATCATGTATTGGTTATTACTTACCTCCCTCATGTGTCTCTGTGGCATTGCCACATTGGGTATATGTTAATTAAAGGAATGAAAATTTTTGACTTGTTTGTAGTATCTCCTACCCTTGGATTATTCATGTTTTGATTCTTGTGATCATTATCTATATGGCAGGCAGACACATAACACACATAAGAAGTGTGGTTCTATGTGCATGGGTGAGCCCCTAACTCTTGTTCATTCCATTCTTTGTGGATGCATTCCTTTTCAATCATTGGGTGGTGCTAAGCACTTCATCATGTTTATTGATATAAAGTAAAAGTTAGATGTTATAGCCATGTTTCAGTGCTTTTATGCCTTGGTTAAGAGCTTGTCTAGGTATAAGCTAAAATGCTTAAGATCTAATAATGGGGGTGAGTATATTTCATGTGCTTTTGAGCAATTTTACGAGTATTAAGCATTAGTTGACTGCCCCTTATATCCCAACCTAGAACGGTGTCATAGAGTGCATTAACATGTTCACATTCAAGAAAGAGTTTACAATATGCTTAGTCATGCAAGCTTACTTCATTCATTCTGGGATGAGGCAATGACTACACTATTCGCTTGATTAATATATCCCCATACACTGCTCTTGGTGGTACGTGTACTAGATGGATGTTATGATGGATTTCTTACATGGAGACCTAAATGAGGATATACATATGTAATAGCCTAAGGGCTTTGTGGAAAAGGGCAATGAACACCTAGTGTGCAAGTTAAGAAAGAGTCTTTATGGGCTTAAGTAGGTATCTAGGGAATGGTATCACAAGTTTAATGCCTTCATGCATTCATAGTCCTCTATCCATAGCGCTATGGATCCGTATCTTTACACGAAGAAAACCCTAATGATAGCCTGATCACTTTGGTATTATATATTGATGATATATTGATTGCTAGGAGTGCTCATGATCGACTGGATGCTTCAAAGAATTAGCTCAAGAAGAGCTTTGAGATGAAGGACATGGATCATGCTTTGCACATATTTGGCATGTATATCCTGTGTGATGTTAAGAGATCCACACATGCATAACATCGAAGGATCTAAAATAGGCTTCAACTTCACCATTTTCCAAGTCCTCTATAATGATATCTTTATTTGCTATAGTTTCTTATACCCATCTTTGATGACTTGGTTGGATTGTGGTTGTTGACACTCAAGAGATGCTTTTCCTACCCCATCATGGTGCATATGTTTTCATCACACATTGTGATACTTACTAAATACATTTTGCCTTCATTATAAGTTCACCACAAACAAGTTTGTTCAATATCAAACATCTCGAAGTTTTAAACATGATTTGGAGTGCTGATGTATATCATGCAAAAATTTTAAAACATCTTGAAGTTTAAAACATGATTTAGAGTGTTCATGTATATCACACAAAATTTTAAGATGTATATTCAAACATAATTGCACCTTCATACTCATTATCCTCATTCAAGGAAATCAACCTCTCTATCAAATGCTAGTACACCAAAATCATCAATATTACAATCCTCTACAACACTAAAGCAAGTGGGGAATTAGAAAACCTCAAACAACCCTGGAAGGAGATCTCAACTTTGAAGTCTCACAACACAATAGGATTGCTCTTAGATCCACAAGCCACCACCACACTTCCATCTACATGCTTGTAGTTGTAGGCCTTCGACATGAGCATGCATGACCTTTCTTACACTCTTTAATTGTTGGAGATCAATGCTCCACTCCTCATGTAACTATGTAGGTAATTGCTAGCTTTATCTTTGTGAGCCCCACAATATGAGGAGAATGCATTTATAAGCAGCACATTCACCTAGTAGGTCTTGGTTTCACAATGAATGGTGGCCAAGTTTGGCGAGATAGCTAGAGACCAATCATTGCAAAGGTTGGTACAGGATGAGTACAACAATTATTATACTAGGTCCTTATTTGGAGGCCTTGTTGTAGTGTGGCTTTTTCTACCAAGCTTCTTAGGGGAAGATGCAGAGGGGGGTCTATTTTTAACCTACTACTAAAAATACATTTGGTAGTTAATTTTGGGCACATATTGAAAGGGTAAATAGGAGTGAGGGTGAGAGAGAAGCTCAAATAGAAGCAAGAGATCAATGGCTATGGGCATATGCACTCAAGAGAGCAAGACTGGTATGTGGGAACCCCAACAATCACGATATGTGACATGTGGCAAAGTCATTATATGGTGTATTCAATTTTCTTTGACCTTTATCAAATGTAGTTGCCACATTGGATAGTAGCTAGCCAATTTTCCTCTTGGTGCTCCAAAATTTGTGTTGAATGGTCTTCTTGATCTCATGCATTTTGTAGACAAAGCATGAACTCTTCCACAAGACAAAGCACATTCTACTTTTACACTCAATGTCAAAAACCCATGACATCCACCCCCTTTGCACCTACATGTCCTCAGAAGGTGCCACACAAGTAGCCCACCAAGATCAAAAACCCGAATACTTGTCATCTTTATGTTGTGAGTCCAACTACTCCCACCTGAATTGCAAGACATTAAGAGCATAGACATCCCATCCTACATGTATCCCTCAACGTCCACCCCTAGAAATGATAGATCCTGTAATATTCCAATACTTGTAAACGTGATTGCCTATCCTTTGACCCTTTGGTCCATATATCCTTGTGCCCTAATGTAGACTATCTCTTGACCCCCTTAACCTTGTCAATGCCTTAGCATAGTGATCCATTACCTATTATTAGCACTACCATCGAGCTATCCTACCGACCTATCCACTTAGGACCTTGTCCTAAAATTATTCCCCCCTTTTGGAAGAGTTTTCATCCTCAAGAACAAAAATGGGAAATCGCTTCTTGAGTACCGTAATGTTCTTCCAAGTAGAACCTTGTTCAGGTTTTTCTACTTGACCAAAACTTGATGACATGTACGATGCTCATGGAAATTTAAGATCCGTTTTGGTTCATGAGGTTAAATTGATGGTTCAATTATTTCTACTAACACTCTTTGATCCACCAAACTATCATCATTACCAAGTTGCCTTCACAATAGGTTAACATGAAAGATTGGATGGACTCTACTAGAGGAGGGTAGATCTAACTTCTATGTAACTTTACCAACATGTTTAAGGATTGTAAATGGACCACAATATCTGGAGATAACTTGGAAACTATTCTAGACTTCAAACTTCTTGAATGTTTTGGAATACATAAGTAGACCTTATCACCTTTTTCAAAGGTGACAATATGCCTATGTTCATCTATATATTTCTTATAGCTGTGTTGAGATTGCTTAACATTCAAGCATGCTACTTTTAGCATATCAATATGATATTGAAGAAAGTCATTAACATGTGGGATTTTCTCATTGGCTAATCACACTATAACTGGAGATCAATGTTGAAGTTCATACATAAGCATAATGAACTAAAGGCTGTAGTCATGTGCTTAGCACTGTTGTAAGCAAACTACAATATGGATAAATAATCTTCCCAAGTAGATTGTTTTTTGCTTATATATGCTCATAGAATATTTTCTAGAACTTGGTTTGCCCATCCATTTGAGGATGATTTGCAATACTTAGATTAAGCCTTGTATTTAACCTTTTTAATATAGCTCTCCAAAAATAGCTATTAAACTTTTGTGACTTGAACTAGGACTATCATGACACTCATAAAGAATTTGGCACCACATGCCTAAGTCTGAGGACACATATATGCGACCTTTGTGAAGCAAGTACCCATCATCAATGGTAAAGTTCTTCTATAGATTGAGCTCATCACTAGTAAGAGAGGAGCCCTATGCGGAGTTCACATCTTGTGCATGAGTTGGTGATGGATCCCTTTTTTAAAACACATTTCATACCTTTTCATAATATTGAAGATGCTCACATTTGCCTTGCAAATATTCTAATATATCACTCTCTAATATTGTAAATGAGAGAATGTCAATCTCAAGCATTTTACAAAGCATTAGCTACAACATTATATCGGCCCTTGTGATATCATGGCATGTAGTCAAACTCTTGAAGAAATTTAGTTTCTTTCTTTCAAATATTTTTAAGTAGTAAAACATTTGATACTCTCTTGATCAAATAATACCTCAAACTGAGCTCTATACAAATAATGCCATCATTTTTTCAAAGCATAAACAATTGCGTAGAGCTCATGTTCATAAGTACAATAATTATAATAAGTCTTATCTAGCTTGTTACTTTCAAAAGCCATAGGCCGACCCTTTGGAGAAGGATGGCTCTAATGGCAGCAACATTAGCATCAATTTCCACCACAAATGGTTTGTGTGGATCCACTATAGCTATAATTGAAGTAGTAGCAATAGCTACTTTAAGTTTATCAAAATTGGGTTGTTGTTCCTCACCCTAAGAGAAAGTGCGACCTTGATCTTATTCAATTGGTTTGTTGTAGGAATAGTTATCTTAGCATAATCTTTGATAAAATTTTGATAAAATCCTATCAAATTAAGGAATATTTGTAACTCCTCTAAATTTGTGAGATGAGGCCATTGTAAGATAGTTGGGACATTTTTGGATCCATTCTAATACCTTCTTCAGATATGATATGGCCACGGTAGTGAGCTCTTGTTGGAAAAAATTCACATTCAATTTCCTTATCATAAAGTTTGCATTGTCTAAGCAACTCAAAGACTAAGTGCAAATGTTCCAAATGTTCCTCTTTAGAATGACTATAAATAAGAATATCATCAAGAAAATAAGAACAATTTTTTCGAGATATGGATGTAAGACACTATCCATAAGTGTCATAAATGTGCTAGGAGCATTAGTTAGGCCAAAATGCATATTCAAAAACTCATAATGGCCAAAATACATTTGAAAGGTGGTTTTTGATACATCCTCCATGTGTATGTAAAGGATTGTGCTCCTTTAAGTTGATTAAACAACTTATCCATCCAAGGAAGCGAATACTTAGTTTTAATGGTGATTGCATTTAGACCACAATAGTATATGCACATATGCATGGACCCATCCTTTTTCTTTATCAAACTATATTGGCAAAGCCCATGAGAAGAACTAGGTCAAATAAATCCTTGTCGGAGATAATCAATCAGTTGCTTCTCCATTTCGTTAGCTTCACTAGCACTAAGTTGATAAGGTTGTCAATTAATGGGTTTATTTCCTGGTAAAACATCAATGCTATGTGTTACATTATATTTAGGGAATAAACCTAGAGGCAAATCTAGAGAAAATTCGTCATTGTATTGATTAAGCAAATGGTGTATCTTAATATATACATGTGGTAGAGCATGAGAAGATACGAGTTTGTAAGAGAATGTTACAATGAGGAATTTTCTTTTAAAGAGAGAAAGCATGCACTTAATTTATCATTGGAATCTAATAAAGAAATATCCACAATATCATTAAGGAAAGACAAAGACTTATGCGAAGAAACAAGACAAAAAAATTCAAAGAAAAAGACATATCCTATTTCATTATGTTTGGCCAAATACTGAAGTTCAGTTGTACATATAAGAGAGTATGATGAAACATTCTCCTCACCCTTCAATAAACACATGGACACCACTGTCCTCAAATGCAATAGTGTTATGATGATAAATATGTTTTAATGACTCACCCAAACTACACAACCATTCTTGGCCCAATGCCATATTTGCCCTAGTCATGTTCATAACTTGGAAATTTATCTTCATAGTATACCCTTGCACCTCCAATGGAACATCATAGGCTTTTGTATCCCACACATCCTTGTCGTCCCCATTCATGAGAGAGAAGACCTAAGTATGAGTATTAGGTACTTGGGACAAATGTAGCTTCTTATAACTGATGTATGGTTAATGAAGTTGTGAGTCGACCCATCATCCACAAGAATATGGACTCATTATCCATTCATAGTACCATGCATTCGAACCATGGTGTGTGAGTCAACCCATCATTCACAAGAATACAAACTCATTGTCCATTGATCATACCATGCATTCAAACCAAGGAGTGGGAGCCAAACGTGGGCTACCATGGTGCAATAGTCAAGCAACACTCATGCTCACCATCAGTTTGATGGCTAACTTGTACAACTAAATATTTAGAACAAGCTTCCAAAGGAAGCATCTACAAAATATGCACTGCTTTTTCTTTATTATTGTTCTTATTAGGCTCATTGCCTTTGAGTTTCTAATAATACTTTTTTTCATTAGGGCCTAAGAAATTGAAGCATAACTTCTCCTTATGTGCTCTCGCAAGCTCATCGCTTGAGAGTGGCTCTCTAGTCCCTTTTTAGTATTCTTCTCTTTGGATGTAGCATTGAACTATCTCTTCACTATTAATACCGATGTAGTTTTTGAATGTGCAAATGCACATGCAAATGTTTTCCTATCTAACATATCATAAAAAATCTGTACACTCTTGATAGCTTCTTATAGTGTTTTGGGATATTGAGTTTTCACCTTGGCTTTGTACTTGTTGTCCAAGCCTTGAATAAATCCTCTAACATTTCGAAAACCATCTAAGTTAGAAAGTTTAAGAATGATTTTTCTATATTTGGAGATGTACTAGATATATTAGGTTAGCATCAGGGGTTAGTAGCAGATCCTCCATTCGACACTTATCCTAGGCTATCCTAGACATTCCAATTTTGAGCCTTTTCATTCAGGAATAAATTCCATTTAGAACGTTTTGTCAAACTTGGCCCATGTTGTAGGACGAGTAGTGGCATCAAGTCTCATCCACCACCTATAGGCCTTACCCTCAAAGTGTGAGGCTTGCCTCAAGGGCTCTAACATAATTTAGGGGTACGACATAATTGATGCAAGTCACTCCACTTTTGTTAAAAAGTGTTGATTGCATCCTTATTATGATCTTGTTTCTCTCCTTGAAACATAGGTGGCTTCATATTCTTTAACATATTATTAACCTTATGTGTACTGAGAGAGTTAGAGACCTTGGCAACTTGAGGTAGCTTTGTTGATGGAGTAGCACCAGGATTAGCTTTGTCTTTAAGAGGCATATTGAGGATGCCAGAATCTTATTGTTGTACTAATTGCTTTAAAAGTGCCAAGATGTGTGTAACATTTTCACTGAGAGTAGTAAAATTTTTATCGAGTGTTGCCATGCGACCCACTAAAGCACCAAATTGTCCCTTGTCCCCATCAATTCAAATGCATCTAAATCATTCATGGTTTCATTCTCATGCATGTTTACATAGTCGTCTCATGGAGTGATTGTGAAGGTGAGGACATGGAGTGATTCTTGAAACTGAGAGAGGAAAATTACCACTTACCCTTAATGTCTTCACAATGAAACAATTCACAAAACTAGAAGAGCGATGTAGTAAAACTCTATAGGTGTTGTATGCCAATAAGTAGTTGAAAGGTTCTTGAAAAGATCTTCATCTCCTCCAAAGTAGGCTTTTTAAAAATTCCTTTGTTATTTGGAACAACTCCAAGGCTTAAGTTGATAATTGATTGCATAACAATGGACTACAATATGACTTGTTTTGTCACAATAATGACAAACAATACCAAAATTTTTAGAACCTTTACCATTCACCTTTTTCTCTAGAGATTTGAGAGAGATTCCCTTACCTCTAAAGTTTCCACAGCCTCCTAAAACTTGCATTTCACCGAACTGTCGATTCAACTTATTCCTTGCGGGTCTACTTAAGGGTGCAGACAATAGTGAGATGGGTGTGCTCTTGGGAAGTTTTGTCTTCAAATGAATGCTTCCACCTCATGTGTAGCCAATAGTGCCAACAAAGCCTTTATATCCTTAGTGCCAAGTATACCAAGGTCTATGCCTTGGTCACTACCTTAGTTGTACGTTGGTACACAGTTTGATAGTCATGCGGTTATAGGGTCGGTTTGCTGCAATTGAGTACTATGACTCCTACACTGCATTTGGATTTGATACTGCCATTTAGTTGGCTTGTAATCTAATCTTCTATGTTAAGGAAAAGCACATTGAGGTGCACTATCATGTTGAATGTTGAAATGACTTGGTCTTTTGGTTTATTTTTGTTGTTTTTTAAGGTTGAATGGTTGAATTTTGATGGATTTTGAGTGATGTTCAATTGTTTTGGAAGTATTTAAGAGTGTTTTGGATGAGGTTGATTATGTTTTGGAAGCTCATGAAGATTTTCAGTAAAGATATGAGGCTTTGTGATGTTCTAATAGGTTTTGATGCTTTATGATAGCTTCTGTTTAGCTTCTATTTTGTTATGATTTTCTTTTTTATGAAGGATAGAGTAATGATTGATGAAGTTTGAGATTGTTTGAAAGCTTATTGAATGGTTTTTGATAGTTTGGAATGGTTTTAGTATGAGTTATGAGGTTTTGATATCTTCTATTGACCTTCTGTAATCCTCTCTATAGAGCCTTTGTTTCTATTCTATTCTATATGCCTGTGTGAGTGTTCTGTAGAATGTATGTGAGACTTTGGGAAAGTTTTCTAGCCTTGGAAAGAGGTGAATGTAAGTTAAAAAGAGCTCAAGGAAGTGGAAGAAGTAGCTGCTGAAGACTCAAGAAAAGACTGGAGTGAAGTGACTCAAGTGAAGACCCAAGAAAAGACTGGAGTGACGACTCAAGAAAAGACTCTAGTGACCTTTCATATCAAACACACCTTCTGGAAGGGGCATTCACGACCAAAGAAGGGTTCTTATGAGTGATTGTAGAGTATTGTAGTGAGCAGATGATGTACTATTGATTAAGAGAGAGAGAGTTAGAGATAGCTAATTCTATGCAAAACTATGTACCTTTCTATGAAAGATTGTGAGAGAAAACTATGAAGACAATGAAGATGAATACTATGCGATTTTATTTACATTCAAAGTGATGTTTCTCTTATTTTCTCTTTGTTGGTTGATGAATTCTATGAAGAATATGAAGAGCATGATCAAATTTTTTGAAGTTAAAGCCGTGGGAGATTGTTTTTATGATGTTGCGTGAAGATCTCTTGCTCATGGTGTTCTTTTCCTTGTTGTGGTTCTTTTAAAGAATGAAACAAAATCTTGTTGATGATAAAATATAGATTTTTGTGCAATAGAAACCCCTTGTCCTTGGTATTCCTTTTGGAGCTCCATGTTTTTGGTGCTCAACCAAGGAAAACTACCATCAACAAGCATCAAAAGAGGCTGAAAATGAAGGAAATGGCATTGCCAAGAAAAGAAGAATTCAATGGATGTTTACAAATTTCCTTCTACTACTGAAGAATTGGAGATTCTCATTATGAAAGCCACTTTCCACAAGAAGTTCATCCCAGAATGGCAGAAACATATCATCATCATGATGCATGCTCTATGTGGTGGACTATTCCCTCTTTCAATTGAAGCAATAGAGACGTGCATCTTGGTGGAAATTTGTTTGGATACAAACTGAAGTGCAGAAATAGAGAGAATGACCATCCATGGAAGATTTGGCATTCATTGAGAAGTAACAGACATCATCAAGTGAGAGATTGTGAAGAAGCTTCAAGAGTCGTGGTCATTGGAGGTTCATGAAAACAAGAAAGAAAAGAATTGGCGTTTGTTCGCAGATGCTCAACAACAGGATACGTGGGATGCATGGTGCATTGACAATCTCCTGTTTGTCCAATTAGCAACCCACTGGAAGTTGGTGGACAGAGTATTCTTCGCAACATACACTATTGAAACCATCAGAAATGCTGGCATTACTATGATGATGGCACAACAACGATCCTCAGAAGAATGAGTGTTGATACCTTCAGAATGGAATATCTCCCCCTTTGTAGTAGTTTGAAGGCTGAATTCAGAGACGTAAAAAAGCAAGAAGTAGAAGAGATGTTGGCCACAGAGTCCTCCAGAGACTGAAGCCCCCTCTGATTCTGTTCTATTGAGTACAGACCAACTGGTTGGAGCCAACCCCTTGATGAATGACACAATCAAGAGGCAAGCACTAGAACGAGTCCAGAGGTATGTGAGAAGAGAGAAGGCAAAAATCAAGGCCGAGAACAAGCTTGCAGTAGAAGCCTCCTTTTACGCCCTAAAAGCACATTTACAGAAGTCCCCATGGCAACTCAAGGTCCCCTTCCTAGTCAAATCCGTCCTAGAAATATTGATGGCGGGCTAGCAAATATAGTCCCATTGACCATTTTTAAGGGGAAGTATAATGAAGATCCTGATCTTTATGTAACAAAGTTTATGGTAGCATGTGTGGCTAACAATGCCAAAACCTCCGAGAATTGATTAGCAATATTCCCCGCCACCTTCAAAGGTGCAGCGTTTCAGTGTGTGAGAGCTTTCACTCAACCGCCAAGACCCACAGACCGCTTATTGCTTCAAGCATTTCAAGCCGAGCACTAATGGCTACCTCTCACATAGCAGACACGCCATCCATATCTACGGATGTAGTGAGCTTACCTCCATATCGTTCGAGTTACCTCCTCTCCTGCGCACTCCGGTAGCTCCACGATCCAAGTGTAAGCTTCAAGCAAGCTTCATCCTCAAGCTCTACGCTCCAAGCTCCATCACCGCGAGCAAGAGAAGAGAAGAGAAGAGAAGAAGAGAGGAGAAGATGGAGAGCTTCTCCACCCCACGGTCCCTCACCCTCACACACTCACTCCCTCACACTCTCACACTTCCTCTCCCAAGCACAAGCTCAAGCAAGCAAGCAAGCAAGCAAGAAGAAGAAGAAGAAGAAGAAGAAGAAGAAGAAGAAGAAGAAGAAGAAGAAGAGGAGGAGGAGGAGAGCCACTTTTTGCCACACACAAGAATGAGCTTCTCATTCACTTTTCAACTTTATATACAAACCCCTAAATCCCTTTTGGGCGGTCATCCCCTTTTCCCATTTTTTACATGGCAGGCCCTTTTTCCCATTGTCCTTCTATCTTCCTAGCTTCCTTTCCATTGCCCGTCTACATTTACAAATTGCACGGGTGAGAGCTCGGCGCTCCTTGAATTAAACCATGACGCGCTTGCGCTATTTTACAATAATTTTGACTTGAGCTTTTCCTTGTGCGCCTTTGTCTTCCGTTTCTCTTTGCCTTGGCCTTTGTCTTTGTCTTCTGTTTTAGCTTTCCGGATTTTCCACCGCCTGATACTCTTTTACAAGATTTTAGGGTGCGCCTTTGTGATTTAAAATGCACATTTTCCCTTTTGCATTTGCCTTGGACTTTTTAAGGTTGCCCTTGTGCTTTTGACCTTTCTTCTCTTCTTTCTTCAATCGAGCTACCTTTTTTCCGCCTTTGCCCTGCGTCTTTTTTGTTTCCTTTTGCTTTCTTCGTGTTGGGGTTAACATTACCCCCTCCTAGACGAGTGCCAGTCCCATGGCACTCTGCGTCGAAGGTAGCATGCAGTGCTTGCACCGAAGACGTGTGTGGAAGGGTTGTTGTGGGTTGCCTTGGAGGAGCTCTTATGTTGGTGCGGAGGAAGGGCATTGGTGGCATTGTGCTGTTCCGATTGGCTGGTGATATGATTGTTGTAGGTGGCGATAGGGCTACTCGTTGTTGGGAATGGCCACTCATGGTTGGCACGGGGTTTGGTGTGCATGGGATGCTCATGGTGGATCCTGCTCATGATGATTTGCGGGTGGTTTGCATGATGAAGTAAAGGACAAGAGTTCAGAGTTGAGTGTTGATGTAGAGCTGACGGCGCTTTCGTTGGAGTCTTTAATACCTGCAATTGGAAAACCTCTCAGGTGGTCTCTCCCTAAGGGGTAGTGCTAGTCTGCGGAGCGTGCACAAGACATATTTGGATTAGTTTGGGAGACAGGTCGAACTCTAAGCAAGCCTGGAGTATTGTCCTGCACTTGAGGACCCAAATTGTGTATAGACTTTGGTGCAGATATTATGTGAGTGCTCGTGCATACTTAGATATTATGTAGTTAGAAGGCCGCGGGCTAGTTTCTCGTAACAATGTGTGGATGAAGCAAAGTTGTCCATGTTGAGAAGTTCTCGTGAAGGTGTATGAGACATCCTTTGCATTGTGATTGTACGACGTAGCATAATTGAATACAGTGAGACCGCACTTTCTGTAGTGGTTGGAAGCTATTGGACTTGCTTTGTTGAGGACGGTGTACTTTTCATGGCCAATAGTGCAGTGATCGCAATGGTATTAAAGCAGAGTGCCAGAGGGGACTGTGCAAGTGGGTCAGGGTGATAGGTCTAACCATAGGCAAGACAAGCTCCCTCGGTATGTCCTGCCCTTGATGTGCCCTGAACTATTGTGGGTGATGCTACGGGGTTAGGGGACTAGGGACGGAGCCAATCAACCAAGATCATTGGATGCACCTAACTTAAGGACCCTTTGGTGCGATGCTGTGATCGTGGGTGCTTCTTATTTCTCCGTTCTCTTTTTTTTTTTGGCCAAAGTACAACCACTGCAATATGCTGAGGCTATGAGCCTTTTTGGCGGGGAAATGTCAAGCCTAGAAGGCTCAGGAAATGGATATGACAATGACGATTGTGGCCGAGCCTCATTGTTAGGGGAGCCGTTGTTGCGATATTAGTGCGATTGCGGGGACACCCGTCGTGAGCTCACTGTAGCGCTTGGCCTAAGAAGAGAGTGTAGCCCATGACTATGCTTTGGTGCGTGCGATGTGGGTACTCGCAAGGGTGATTTTTCGCGTTCCGCATCGTGGCTGTGTTGCGGTTCGTATGTGGTTGGTGGTCTTGTGGTGGCATGGCCGTTGGACGCGTTTGCGCGAAGACCTGTGTCATCCTGCATCCACTTGTCACTTCATGAGAGTATATGCTCGCTTGCGTTAAGTACATCGAACAAATGCAATCATGTTAAGATATAATTTTTCAGAATTCTATGATGTTTATTGGGATGCCTATTTCATTGCTTGTTAAGGTCGCATACATTAGCGAGCGGTAACGGGAATGTGTACAAGTGGGGATCTTGCCCCTTTACTCATCAAAAACAAAAATTTATGGCATGCTGACTTGTCGAGCTACTTGTACATCATAGGGGTTTAGTTGATAGGTACGAGGCGGGGTGAGTTCGGTTGGCTAGGCGACCGGGGTGGTGCTAGTGCGGGGCTCCCATGAGACAAGGCAAGGAACATGTCGGCCGGGACATGAATGGTGTAGTCACGGGGCGCTATCGTTTCCAGAACGTCTTTAAACAATTCATTAAATTCTTCCCTATCTCGGGCCGCCTTTTCACTTCGTGATCACCTGGTGCCCAAGCGTGCGTTGGGGGTCTGTGCAACTGGCGTTGCCACATGCTGCGCATTTCTTTGAGTCTCGACTTTCTTGGCTCGGGGATTCTTCGGCCTTTGTCCGAGACGGTGTCAGTTAGGGCCTCACTTCTTCGCGTACCTTTTGAGGGTGGGCATGTAGCACACCGGTGGAGGGGTACGTGCCGCATGTTCCCGGCGTGTGCGAAGAGCGTCCTTGCATGCCAGCTGACCGTGGTTCTCCATGTTTTTCTTATGGAAACCTGCAAAATGCAATCCAAGAGTTAGGCTTTGATACGGGATAAGAGCGTTCCCATAGGAGGGACTTGGTGTGGGTTGTCAAACGTATATGATTAGAAGAGAAGGTGCGGAACATGCTGGACTCTTGTAATGGTGTCCCTCTGGCTGCTAACTACGAGCAGGTCTTGACTCATGTTGAGTTGGATCGGTTGGCGGTTTTGCGTTTGGAAGGCTCCTCCTCGGAAGGATAGGCCGAGGAGGGGATCGTGGACAGAGAGAGAGAGAGACTGCGCCCTGCTTACGTCCTTTGGACAGAGCTACCATGGTGGTAATGCGGAGCACATGCTATTTGCCTGGAGGCGGACATGATCTGGTGAACGTGGAACTGGCCTAGTATAGCTTGGCAGCCCCGATTTGTCTGTCTGTGCTTGACTTGTTATGGCTTGTGTGTGTTGATAATGTCTATACAAGGTGATACGAAAATCATTGTATATATATGTGTACACACATTTGTCCGAACCCTTGTCGCTTCACTAGGATAGAAACCAATGGTAGAACTCGGGATTGTACTGAAGCGTGGCACACGCATCTAGCACACGTGGTAGCTTACTCAATACTGATAAATATTTTGCCACATCGAGTAGCACGGAACCTTGTCCAAGTCTACTTGCGACATGTAACTCCTCCTCAGCAAGAACTTTATCAAACATAGGGTTTTCTTGGCTTGGTTCGGCCAAGTCCTTGCCCTGAATGGCAATCATCACTCGAAGGGAAGTTGGTGCCACATAGGTTGGGTCTCTTTGGGATCGCCATTTGGCCAATCGCTCCTCAGAGACTGTCATGATCTAAGCCCCTAGTTTGGCCATTGCAACGCGGTTTTCACACCAACGTTGCTCAAATCGACTCTGGCCTGCTGACAGTCACTTTAGTTGCTCTATGTCTACGAGATTCGGTTGGCAGAGCACTTCATTGAACGTGACGGTTAAGCGCAGTTCGTCAACTTCCTCGCCCGAGATGAGTAAGCGTTCGTGTAGGAGCCTGCTATAGTGCTCATAAAGGTGTTCCTGCTCTTCCCAAGATAAAGGGAAGGGCAAGTAATCTCCAAGCTACTCCTTGGGGATTGTGCCCATGTACGCAAGGATGTAAACTCGTGCGAACACCTTGAGCTTAGCATCCAACTTAGTTAAGCATTCAGCGACACTTCTATGTTCAACGAGGGCTTGCTTAGTTGCTATCTCATGTAAGGCTCTAGGAGTTTGCCTAGGCTTTAGCATAGCTGGGGGTTCAAGCCTATATGAGCAAGATTGGTCAACGCTAGGATTGCTCATGCTCTTGGGGTTTCCATGTTTCTCTCGAGGCTTCGTTATTGCGTCATGGTTCTCCTTGGGTGTGACTAGTGTGAATTCGTCACCCCGTCGTGACAGTGTTGTATCCACTCTTGATTTGTCAATGCAAGTTCTATTGTTAGTGGATAGAGTGTTGCAAACAGCCATTGATGGCAACGACTACTTTGATTTGTCGGAGCACACGGATGTGTCTGAGGTTTCACCGCTATTAGGAGAGGCATTAATGGGCTCATTGGTGGATGGACTCGATGCTTTATTCATCAGCTCTCCAGCACTCTTCGTCCCAATGTTCTTGGGGTCCACAACCACCTGCAACTGTTGTTGTTTTCACTGTTTTCTCCTTGTTTTCTTGGTCAGTGCAGGTGCATCTAACGTCTCAGGACCCTGGGCTATATCGACCATTGATGTGCTTGGTTGGGCCTCAGCATTTCCCTTCTCTAGTAGGTCCTCATGGGACCTAGTCGTGGATACGGAGTAGCATTGCCAGGTTGCATGGGTACAACTGTCTCCCTTTTGGGAGAGTCTAGCTCTTCCACCCGTTCCCCTGTGCTTAACCCCTCCAGCCCAGGTTTTAGGCGCTTTGGAAGTGCTGGAGTTGTTAAGGAGGTAGGTCGCGACACCTCCTTTACAGGTAAACTACTAAGGATATGTTCCGCAAGGGGCATTGTCACGGCCAAAGGCTGTGACGGCTGTGATCCCTGATTTGAAGTACTAGCAGCTAGTTCGGTGGACTTGCTACTATTGGTGGATTGCGGTATTCGGTCCTTAAGGCGATCGGAGGTGGTCGCGTCTTTTGTTGCCCTTTGAGCATTCATCTGTGTAGATCGAGCTAGTCACATTGGGTTGCACATGCATATCCTTGGGCCGAGAGACACGACTAGTGTCATGTCCCCCCTCTTGGATATTTGGAAGCCTTGATGGAGACAGAGATTGAGAGTGAGCAGCCGCCATTGACGACCGCTGTTGTGCTTCTTGTGTCCATTTGGAAAAAGAGGATGTAGGAGATTTGGGACTCCTATGTGGGCTTGGCACTGCCTAGAGAAATTGCTCATGATTGTTATACAATTCTGTCATTAGCTTTGTTGAGCAATCAGCCTCATCTTGAGCAATGTTGTACCTGTGGTGCTCATTATCCTCTTGGGAAGTCAAAGGCTCCCTGGGCACTAGTGGACCTTGTGCACACTCGAGAGTTACCTCTGATATCTGCTTGCTAAGTACACTAGGCTCGGGATCTACTTTTTGATAGGCCATGTTTGGTTTCTTGATTTCAATAGTGAGGGGCTCAATCACTTCAACATTTTTGGTTCGAGACTTGGATTTTTGTTTAGGTTTCCTCCTACGCCTCTCTGCTTTGGACATAATTTGGGCTTCTGACAGAGGTGGTTTAGCAGGGCGTTTTGGTACCCAAATCCATTGATTGCCTGCATAATACCCTTAAGCACGAAGCAATGCCTTGGATATCCATCGTGGCATTGTGCTAGCTCTCCATCGATGCCTTCGTCTATAAGGCTTGGGCTTCTTTCGTGGTCTTCTACGATATTTGTAAGTCCAAACCCTATCCTTGGCCTTATCTCCTAACCTTTTGTTTTCAAGAATGGCCTCACTCACTCACTAGTTCTCGTTGTTCGACTTGTGCTTGTATCAACTCTTCCAACAAGCCCTTGCTCTTGTTAATAGGTTTGACTATTACGTCAACACCTTCCTTGCCTTTCCCTCGAGGTTCGTTGAGGTCACCCTTGCTAAAGGTTGTGACTATCCTCACACCTGGTAGTGTCAGGTGTATCCTCTGTTCTACATAGTCAGCCTCACATTTGGTCGCCCTTTTGAAGGGTCTTCCTAGGAGGGTTTCCTTACCATATTCAGCACCATTTGAAGGAACATGAAATAGGATAGGCAAGCTTTCAGTTTCAATTGTTGCAAGGATATTGCACTTCCCTATGAATGCTTGTGGAGGTCCCCCATAAGGGCTAAGAGTTGCGTTAGTCGGTGTCAGCTCTGGTTGGCCTAGTAGGGTCCACGCCTCATAGGTCAAGACATTAAAATTTGCTCCTTCATCAATCAAAGCATCGATAGTATGCTCTCTTTTCGCGGTGAGTTTGACCCTAAGATAAGCAAGTGGTACTATGTCTTCATCTTTCGGGTCTTAGCTTGTAAATTTAAGCCTTCTGACAAATGCCCTTGAGTCCCCAGTTGCACGGCCAGATGTGGATTCTCCACCGATGTCTTGGCTCGTCAGTGCAGAGCTATTCAAGGAGCATCTATTGTCAGGACTGTCATATCTAGTCATCTTTGCATTGGTAGCTTGACAATGTTGCATTTCGCTTTGATTAAACGTAGTTTGAACACAATGCACGTGTGTCCTTGTAGCGCAGCCTTTTTGCCCTTGATGGCTAGATCGGCCTGTTAAAGTTCTAGGGTCTCTGTTTGCCTCTATTCAAGTGCGGGCTTCTGGTTGCTTCTCCGCAAGGGAGCCTCCATGCTCGTATAGGGCCATTACTGCCCGAGGGTCTAAGTTGGAGGGTCTGTCACAGTGCACGTTCTCTCTCCAACCTACTTGGGGTGGAAAAGGAGGGGGTAGGGTCCCCTTTGCAGGGTACCTGGAGGCGATCCCCTCCTCAACCCACAGGGTCATTGCGGTAGGCACCATGCACAGCTTTGAGGATCATTCCACCAAATCTTGAACCACTTACTTGAGTGTTCGACCCAGTCGTGGGTTTGCAGTGTGCCTTTCGTTCTATGTAGCCTATGGGGTCAATTTCGGGGATCGGCGCTCTTTTTCCACTTCATTGCCTCGTTCGTTTTTGGGTCTAATCAGGCTTTTCCCCTCGGCGGATTGCACTTGAGTCCCTGGTCTTGTAATTGCCCGCCTCTAGCTCCCAAGCGGTTGCGCCCTACGATTTTGCCTATTTCGTGAGTCAGAATAGCATTTTGAGTGTCCTACGGGCTTTCGACAGTTCGCACTGCTGTGTTTTAGCCGGGTTAGGTCAAATTTCCAAAAAATTGATAAAAAATTGCACTCAGACCAATTGGTCTGAATTGCAGGGTCCGAGTAGGTCACTCGGATGGGCCGAGGCCCAAATTTCAGGGTTAGACTCGGACTGTTTTGATTTGGACGGCCGAATGGCAAATTCAGACAAGGTGATTCGGATGGGCCGAATGGCAAATTCAGACAAGGTGATTCGAACGGGCTGAAATGCACTTGGGTCGAGGGACGAATGTGGAGAGTGGCCGAGGGACGAATGTGGAGAGTGGCCGAGGGCCGAATTTGAGGCTCAGGCGGGTCATTCGGATGGGCCGAGGCCGAATGTGCCACATGGTTGAAAGTTTGACTCGGACAGCCCAAATCTGTGGACTCAGACGGTTTTGATTCGGACGGCCCCAATTGGCCGAGTGGGCTGGGTGGTCTGAGGGTCGAGTCTGGGCCTTGGACCAGAGTCAACATGACTTGGACGCGCCGAACGCCACGCGTGTTTTCGCCGAAGCTCGCAAAATTCATCGTGCCGAGTGCTGGAGGCTCTCCCCCTTGTCGAGCAGCTCCAGATTGGTCCTACTGCTGTAGGGAGAGATGTAGAATTATGTGGGCTAGCTGAAGATCTCTCTGATGCCAAGATTGAAGCAGATTCCCTCGCCAAGCTTTTCCTCTTCTCTCCTGCTCTCTTGAAACCCTGCAATGCACAATGTGGCCTTTCTTGTCACTTTTGGCCCTTATACCCTCTTTCGGGTATGGTATTGGCACCCCCAATAACTCACTTATCGACCTTAGGCATCACAAGTAAGTTTTTTACCACTTTTGCACGATTCTTGCCCTGTTTCTGCCTTGTTTTGCAACAGTAACCCTAATGCTTATTTTCTTCGTTTTTCTTTGTTTTCTCCTACTCTAATGCATACAACTCACAAAGTAAATACCTACTCTACTCCATCTCACTAGATAACTCTCAAAAAGCAAAAAACCTACTTCCCAAGGGGATCGAATACCATCTTCAACCCCCTCACTACCTACCTATCTCAAGCATCGGTTCGGGGAAACCCTTACTTTGATGCTCGATTCAAAGCGCGCAAGCACTCAAGGCTTGAATCCGTTGGTCGCGACAATGGAACCAAAATGTGGGAGCTTTTGCTCAACTGCCAAGACCCACGGACCGCATATTGCTTCAAGCATTTCAAGCCGAGCATTAATGACTACCTCTCACATAGCCAATGCGCCATCCATATCTACAGGTGTAGTGAGCTTATCTCCATGCCGTTCGAGTTACCTCCTCTCCTGTGCACTCTGGTAGCTCCACAATCCAAGTGTAAGCTTCAAGCAAGCTCCATCCTCAAGCTCCATGCTCCAAGCTCCATCACCGCGAGCAAGAGAAGAGAAGAGAAGAGAAGAAGAGAGGAGAAGATGGAGAGCTTCTCCACCCCATGGTCCCTCACCCTCACATACTCACTCCCTCACACTCTCACACTCCCTCTCCCAAGCACAAGCTCAAGCAAGCAAGAAGAAGAAGAAGAAGAAGAAGAAGAGGAGAGTCATTTTTTTGCCACACACAAGAAAGAGCTTCTCATTCACTTTTCAACTTTATATACAAAACCCTAAATCCCTTTTGGGCGGTCACCCCCTTTTCCCCTTTTTTATATGGCCGGCCGTAGCCTAGGTCCTTTTTCCCATTGTCCTTCTATCTTTCTAGCTTCCTTTCCACCGCCTGTCTACATTTACAAATTGTACGGGTGAGAGCCTGGCGCTCCTTGAATTAAACCATGATGCGCTTGCGCTATTTTACAATAGTTTTGACTTGCGCTTTTCCTTTTGCGCCTTTGTCTTCCGTTTCTCTTTGCCTTGGCCTTTGTCTTTGTCTTCTGTTTTAGCTTTCCGGATTTTCCACCACGTGGCACTCTTTTACAAGATTCAGGGTGCGCCTTTGCGTTTTAAAATGTACATTTTCCCTTTTGCATTTGCCTTAGACTTTTTAAGGTTGCCCTTATGCTTTTGACATTTCTCCTCTTCTTTCTTCAGTCGGGCTACCTTTTTTCCACCTTTGCCCTGCGTCTTTTTTGTTTCCTTTTGCTTTCTTCATGTTGGGGTTAACACAGTGGTATAAGAGACAAGCAGCAGGAACTTTTGGCACATGGGACGAAGTTGTCTTTTCTCACTAAATTCACGCGAGAAGGTTTTGAAGAGTGGATGTAAGAGGAGTTCATGACAGTCCTCTAGAGAAAAAGTAGAAGCTTATGTCTTGCAAATAGAATCTATACTGGAGAGATGTACTAACCATCATTTGGATGAAGGCATCCAGAAGGGAGTTTTCCTTGGAGGCCTACAACCAGAAGTTTGCAAGTTCATGGAATTGAGAAGACCAGTCAATTTGCAAGTTGCAGTGGAAGGTGCAAGGCTGTATGACGAAGTTGAAGCAAGGTTGGCAATGACCTCAGGAAGATGAGTCTTACCTCCTTCAATGCCAGTATTGGTATACCCACCAAATGCAGTCCCAGGAATAGTTTTCTACCCCTACCCCCAGATGCAAACAGTGTCGCAATACAATGCACCTAATCCATAGTGGCTGTAGATGACAGTGCCTCAAATGATGGTTCAACCACAACAACACTGGCCTCAAACAATTTTTCAAATGGTGACTCAACAACAGGGAACTCTATTCACTGGAATCAACAACCCCAAGTCTCAACATAAGCTTTGAATTAGAACCAAAATAGAGGACCCTTTGGATCTATATGCACTCTAGGAGGTGAAAATATGAAGGATTACTTATCCAACTTAGTTGGAATTATAAAAAAAGAGCTTATGGATGTGATTACAAAATAGCTATAGACGTTGAAGGTGAATACTACCAATATATCCACTCTTGCAAGACATGGAAGAGATGTGATGTGTTCTAATACATGGTGTGAAAAGTGCCAGAAAACCAACCATTCATGGAGCCTTTTGTTCATACTATTTGAGGAATAACCATACAGAGGATATCTGCTCTCTGAAAGAGATACAGGAAAGAAGAAAGAAAGATGAAGATGCAAGATTCAACTTGCTGGAATCCAAAATGACAATGCAAGATATTGGACCAAAGCCTAGGCAGTTCGGTCCTAATTTTGGTACAAGGAGATTTTCCTCAGGGTCATATCTCACCAAATTGTCCAAACCCTAGAAGGTTTGTGGATTACAAGCCCTTATGCAGTTGATACAAACCCTAGAAGGTTTGTGGATTACAAGCCCTTATGCAGTTGATACAAAGGCAAAGGCCACATTGCAAAAGATTGTCCAAGTCCAGCTCCTGTGAAAGCTACTCCAGATAACCAACAGAAGACCCAAGAAGATGCTTCCAATTTGGTGAGATTGGAAGTGGTAGCAATAATGCGTGACAAGAAAGGAGAACCCATAGTTCCAAAAGAGAATTTTCCCTTTACAAAGACTATGAAGTTCAACCTTCCTAGGGAGAAACAAAATAGTGCAGTATAGAACAATGTAGTACAGAGCACTACAAAGCCACAGAGAGCCACAAAGACAGTTGCAGAGACAGGACCAGAGATCCAGAAGATAGAGGATGCCGAAGTACCTCCTCAAGGAGAAGAAGCATAGATGTTACCGTTCCTAGAAGAAAAAGAGAAGATAAAAGTGGGTGTGGCTCCATTTTCCAACCAATTGGAAAAGCCTGTGGATCCTATCAAATAATATAATTTAGTCAAAGACCTAGACACTTTTAAACCAAACTTAACATTCTAACAGTTACTGATGTTGTCTTCTAGCTGTTAAAATAAATTCAAAAGCATACTAACAAGAAGAAGAGGCCTAAGAATTGTTCCCCCTGCGGCGACCAAGTCCAATAGAGCCTCAGAACCCATGAAGGAATTAGATGTGGCTAACGCCTTCCTGGATCCAAGAACCCCATAGATTGGCGTATGGATCAAAGGATACTTTATAGCAGACACATTGATTGATGGAGGCTCATGAGTAAATATAATGATAGATGTGACAATGAAATATTTAGGCTTGCAAGAAATGCAACCTACAACGTGGCTTATCAAATTGGCAGACTAAAGCATAATCAAACCGTTAGGAATTCTTCAGTACGTAAAGACAACCCTTGCAAGAAGAGACTATTGGCTGACAACTCTAGTGGTTAAATCAAATTCCTACGGGACCTCATACCCTCTACTATTGGAAAGACCTTGGCTTTTCAAAGCAAAAGCAATGACGAATTGGTTTAAAGAAACCTTAACTCTAGGCAGAGGACCCAACAAAGTGGTATTGAAGTTGTACGAATCGCAAAAAGTTAATGGATCCACATCCATCAAAGTCGTATAACCGACTCCTCCAATGAAGTAACAGACGGTACATCATCATCAGGAGACAAAGATGCCGTCAAATAGATCTTTCCTAAGAAAATAGAGGCACAATCCCTAACAGTGGGCAATGTAAGCCAACCACCAAAGGAAGCAAAGTCTTTGTCCATGGGAAAATATCTCCTCTGCCTGAACCCGAATTGACTTCTGAAATCACCTTTAACAGTGAGATAGAAATATGGATGTACTGTTCTCCCTATTACATGGCAGTTGCAGAGACAGAGCCAGAGAGAGAGACAGGAGCAAAGATAGAGAGAGACACAGAGACAGAATTAGAAGCAGAAGCACATGACATAACATATAGCTTGTTATTCTCTTACAGAGCCCCCATTGAGGAAAAAAAAAAAAAACTGTAGAGGACAAAGGTGATAATGTTGAAGAAGAGTATGAAAGCGAGCTAGAAGGATGTATCCTACTTACAGAAGGCAGAGGTGAGGAAGAAGTTCCCGAAGTCTCAGAAGTAAAAGATCTCTTTCTGTTCGACAAAATGACTATGGTACCCTTTGGACTGGTTAATGAGTCATGTCATAAGCAAAGCCTTTATAAGAAATGGATTAAGAAGAATAGGCCTTTCTTCAGCAATGGCTCTTGTCGCCCAAAGTTACCCTTCCTTAGAGAAGATGATGATTATGCACCTTGCCAACAACCCCCAGCCCTACAGTTTAAATGGAACACAAAAAGTTCTTGTTATGTGACATTCTTGGATGCATCTTTAGAGGACGAGTCCTCGAGCCAAGAAGTAATTAATTCCCAGCCCAAACCCGAAACTTCAATGATACCCTTTCACCTTTTCAAAGAGCGACCTAAGCCTCCATTAAAAGAGGACAATAGATCGAGTGAATTATCAGCAGAGGAGACCACTCCCTTGAAGGAGTCGGCAGATCTCTATCCCAGGGACATTTATTCGCAAAGTGGAAGGTGAAAAGCCATTGACGTTTGTGAATGCTGTCAGTATTGAAGTTGGGTCTAAATCTTTCAAAAGAGGAACTACTGGTCCTGTGAGACCTACTAAAGGTGAACTTAGACATGTTTGCATGGTCATACAAAGATCTAAAGGGGATTGATCCCACAATATGCCAACACCACATTGACCGAGAGCCTGATGCCAAACCTATGAGGCAAAGACAAAGGCGCATGAATCCAAATTATTATGCCCTGGTAAAGACCAAATCGCTAAATCTTATTGAAGCAAAGTTCATTTATTGAGTGGCTAATAGTGAATGGGTTTCGCCCATTGTGGTAGTACCCAAGAAGAATGGGAAATTGTGAATATGTGTGGACTTTTGAAAGCTAAATTCCAAGACGAAGAAGGATCATTTACCTATCCCTTTCACATATCAACCATTGGACATAGTGACAGACCGTGAGCTCTATTCCCTCTTGGATGGATTCAATAGATACAATCAAGTCCAAATTACAAAAGAGGACCAATCCAAAACAACCTTCACAATAGAATGGGGAATCTATACTTATAGAGTGATGCTGTTTGGGCTCTGTAACGCCCTTGCTACCTTCCAATGAGTGATGATGGCTGCCTTCCAAAACCATCTACATGATTTCATTGAGGTGTACCTCGATGACTTTTGTATCTATAGCCTAATTCGTGAGCATTACAGACACCTAGAGTAGTGCTTTGACAAATGTCAAGAGTATGGGATTTCTCTCAACCCTGACAAATGTGTCTTTCGCGTTTCATCATGAGTTCTTCTAGGTCACATTGTCTTTGCACAAGGGATAGCAACAAATCTTGCCAAGATTGAGAATATTGCCACCTTGATAGCCCCAACTAGCCTTAAACAATTGAGGGGACTTCTTGGCCATGTGGGCTATTACAGAAGATTCATTGCACACTTTGCAACAAAGGCAACCCCTTTGCATAAACTCTTGAGAAAAGATGTAGAGTTCACATTGACCAATGATTGTGACGAGACATTCAACACCTTGAAGTAGTGTTTGGTTAAAGCACCCATCATGCAGCCTCCTGATTGGATGAAGGAGTTTCGTGTGCACACTAATGCATTGGTTGAAGGCCTACGTGCAGTCTTATGCCAAAAGGGCCCCTCTAAGTTAGATCAACCTATCTATTATGCAAGCCATAACATAAGCGACAGAGAGCGGGCCTACACAGTGACAAAGCTTGAGTATCTGGCAATGGTGTTTGCCTTCTTGGAGAAGTTCTGACATTATCTACTGTTGACGCATTTCAAATTCTACATGGACCATGAAGCCCTGTCCTTTTTTACGAACAAGGCCGATGTGAAGGGAAGAATGATGAGATGGCTCCTTTTGTTTCAAGAGTTCAACTTTGAAGTGGTAACCAAACCCGATCGCTCTCATGTCCTAGCTGATCATCTGTCGCGAATCCCTCAAAGCGATGATGAAAAAGAGTAAGATGATCGAAACCTTCCTAATGCTTCCTTATTTCTAGTCAAAATGGTTACCCATGGTACGCAAACATAGCCAACCTCTTGGCAACCTGACAGTACCCCCGGGTATCTCAAGCCGTGAGAAGAAGAAGCTTCTACTAGAATCAACCCCCTACACCCTATTAGGAGGTGCTCATGTACAAGAAAGGCAAGGACAAAGTCTTGCAAAGACGTGTTGTAGGAGAAGAGATTGGCATAGTATTGAAAGCATGCCATGATGAGCCTTGTGGTAGACACTTCGCGAGAGAACATCATTATCCGTTTTGATAGTCCCCTAGATCTCATCTCAATGACCAAGGTACCCACTTCCTTAACAAGATCATGGAAGAGTTGAGAAAACTGTACAAGATCCATCATCGTAAGTCCATACCTTATTACCCTAGAGTCAACGACCAAGTTGAAGTTACCAATCGCATCCTTTGCTTGACTCTGACAAGAACAATAGCCACACATCATTTGTGATTGGGATGATCGACTTATAGAGGCCCTCTAGGCGTACAAAACCTCCCATAAGGTAGCTACAGGGAGGCTACAGAAAAAACCCCTTTCCAACCGGTGTGTGGAATAGAGGCCATCTTTCCTATTGAACTTGAGCTACCCTCTCTACATGTGGCCATCAAAGAACACTTAGGATATGACAAGTTCCTACAATGCCATCTCTTGCACTTGGAGTATCTCGATGAGATCCACAAGATGGCCCTACAGTGTATGGAAGCCACACAAGCTCATAGAAAGGTTTGTCATGACAGCTTCATCAAGCAGAAGGAGTTCAAGGAAGGCGACTTAGTTCTAGCTTATGATTCCTAATTTGGCAAGTTTCTAAGCAAGCTTCAAAAACAGTGGATGAACCCTTATAAGGTACTTGCAGTCAATCCTAATGGCTATGTCTAGTTGATGGTTGGGATGATCCCTTCCTGATTAATGGCTAGCGTCTCAAGAAGTATTACCCTCTCTGGGGATCCTGACAATCACCGTCGATAGCTTCCTCATTCCTTGCACAATGGTCGATACGACTTTACCTAATGCTCTTGATAATCCTCTTGCTAATCTTGATGATGTGATTATGTTTTGATAGTCCCTTGCAGTCACCTACCCCTCCTCTTTGGTTTCCTTTCCATCTGATGCAACAGAGGTGGCGTGGATGCTTTTGATACGTGGCGTTCTTGCCATTCTACTCTTCAAGAACAATCTAAAAGAGAAAAAAATAAAATGAAAATATATTACTTATGGGAGAAACGGACTTTAGTCCCTGTCATGCCGACCTATTCTTCGAGAAAAGGTGGAAACACCCTCGAGAGTAGGAGAAAAAAGAGAGAGAGAGAGAAAAAAAAAATTGCTATGGGAGAAAAGAAAACAATTACCTGTTATATAGCAAGCGTCGCTCCAAGAAAAGGTGGTAAACACCCTTGGGCGGGAAGCTGGCTGTGGAAAGGGTGATGACACCCGCAGTTCAGAATAGTTGACGCACCATCAGAACTTTTCCAAAAATGCTACAAAGCCACCTCCCTTGGTGCGCTGTCTCTGCAACTTTCTCAATTTGTCTTACCCCTACCACACAGATGATATCTTCTCCAACCCAATCGAAGTCCTTGACTTGTATTCTACCTCCCTGGTGGGTATGTCCCATCTTCAACACCTTGATGACAACAACAAACGAAGTGATCTTCATTGACAACCCCTTGAGTGATGCGAGCTTTCATCCTAACCGGATGGGGATGTGAGTTTGAGTTGTCCTCTGTATTCATCAACCAAGTGTAAGAGAGAGGGTGGGGTGAGTGACTAGTCCTTGCCCTTTATATCCAATTGAGAGGTAAGATGTGGAAATGGAGCGTTGCATGCACGGGATATGGGCCTCTTAATGCACAAAGCACAAACTTGTTCTTGTTGTGCACGACACTATAAGGCTCCCTGGCACTCCTTCTCACACCGTATACTAACACATGGCAGTATGCACTGTTGCACCATCAATTATGCACAAAGCATACACCCTGTACACAAGTGAAAGTGAGGATAATATCAATGGGTGTTTGGAACAAGTTTCACTCCTGTATCTATCAACAGAGTGTGAAATAGAGGGGGGGTTGAGCGTGAATGATATTTTCTCAAACAATTATTGAGAGGTGTGGATTGAGGGATGTTACGACACTTGACATTAGGTACATTCTCATCTCCCTATGCACATAGGGGATGGGTCCCTACCATCATCATAGGACATGCCATCCTATTTGATACACTGCACCACATGGCTCCTTGGCCTTTCTACTTGCATCTATGCCAGACGTGATTGGACGCATTGATGCACCATCAATTGTGCACCGTGGCATACTCTCCTTCTACACTATCTTCCTTATCGATTTCTAAACGGGTGCAAGATTGGGTTTCCATCATTATTCAAATTGAGTGATGTCCATTGTGGGGCAAGCGACTGTTCTTTCATTCAATTTGAGTGATCGTGAGCTGAGTGCACTATCCTTCGCCACTATTGACAATTTTCCATGATTTCCTCAGCAACTTTGCCTCCCTGGGTGTTGTTGCGTGGTCCCTGCCTTGTTGAACGTGTGATGTGAAGACACTTTGGTACCTCTTACAGCCGATTGCGACACATCACGTGACTTTGACAATCCACTTCAATCCTCGACAATATGGGTTAAGTTTTTCTAACCCTACATCTTCTGTTTATTAGTGATGGTCATGTTTTAAGTGTGGGGATGTAAGCAATTGGTCTAATGTGGGGTCCTAGGTCCCTGTTGCTCGATTCACCCTTCCCGTTAAGGGCTTAAGTGTGAGGACGCGTCCCTGCGCGTCTACGATGCATACCCTCATGTATATCCTGATTCTGATCATGCATCTATTTCATGACCCAACTTTACCCTGATGGGGTCCCTTTCCCACCCACCCGTCCTCTTTTCCCCTACTCCTGAGGACGTTCCTTATTTGTTTCCCTTTATTCCTTGATTTGATGTTTTTCCATATGAACGCACTCTACGTTCACAGGAATCCACACCCAACCTTATAGCCTTTTTTTCCCCTTTGAATAGTACACTTTTTATTTTTACAACCCCCTATTCCAATCAATGGTTCAAAAGTTATTAATTTTTGGAGAATTTTACGTAACCTTGATGTATTCCCATGTGAACGTGCCTTTTTTGCTTCGGAACAGTCAATGGATGTGACAGCCATGACCTATACCTTCCATTTGACATTTTTCCTTTTCACCGCCAGTCATTTTGAGGTATGGTTTGCTCGTTATTAATTTTTGTGGGTTTATGTCATTTTTCCATACGAACTTGCCCTATTCTCCTCGACACATTATTTCGATTTGATAGTCTTGTCTGACCCACCTTCTTGCCCATTATTCCTTTTTACTCCGCTTTGTTTCGACCTTCGGATTTTTCGTTATTAATTTTATATGTGTTTTAGGGGTACGATTTATTATTTTTTCCATATGAACACATCCTAATGTCTCTGAAAACATGTTCTAACCTGATAGACCTGTAACCCATACTTGTCCTGACATTTTTTCTTTTTCTTGACTTCTATTCCGATGTACAGATCTTCCACAATTAATTTTTAAGTCCCGTTGTGTGTGTGTTTTCATTGATTTTCCCATGCGAATGTGCTTTACCTCTCCCAGAATCGTGTTTTCCCTCGTCCATCCAGTTCGACATCTCACTGCAGACCTTTTTCCTTTTCATCTCGCCATGTTTCGACCTATGTATCCCATTGCATTAATTTTTACGTCCGGTTTTAAGTTCATTTTTGTGGTTTTTTTTCCATGTGAATGGGTGCTATCCCTGTTGGAACCGCATTTTGATGCGATAAGCCTTTTTGACACGTCATCTTGCACAAATTCTCTTTTTGTGGCACTTCATTCTGGTGGACGGATTTTTTGAAATTAATTTTTGTCTATTTTTGAGTTTCAAAGTTGCGCGGGTTTGCGCCCGAACGCCCTCGTTGCCGTCTTTTGACCTGTGTGTCGCGTTCGTTCCGTCGTTCGCTATGCATTTGCTTCCTAACATTGCAAATTTATGCACGGAACATGGGGCTATTTCTCCTCTGTGCTTATTTTGATTTTTTAATTTATTTCTTTTAAAATTATTTTTAAAAAAATAAATTTCCCCCCTCTAATGCCCTCTCGCCTCCCCTCTCCTTTTTCTCTCTCTCTTTCTTTCTCCCTCCCCAACCCCTCTCTCTCTCTCTCCCCTCCTTCCCCACCTCCTGCTACCCATGTCCTTCTTCCTCCTTCTCCTTCCTTCCCTCGTGCCACTGCTCCTCCTCTCCCCCTCCTTGTCCTTCTTCTCCCCCTCCTCCTCCTCCTCCTGCTGCTCTTCCTCCTACTCCCGCCGCTGCTCCTGGGGCTCCTCCCACCTGCCATTGCTCCAACGACTCCCGCCCTCGCTACCACCACAGTGCCTCCCCCCCCCTTTGGGCGCTCCATAGACTCTCGTCGCCATCCCACCACCCAGAGCCTTCTGCCCCGTTCATTGTGCCCTCCATAGCCCCCACGACCACTCGTCGCCATCCCGCTCGCCACCCTTTGGCTTTCGCCGCCATCCTGCCACCCAGAGCCTTCCGCCCTGCTCGTTGTGCCCTCCATAGCCCCAACCACCACCACCCCCACCCCCACCCCTTGCCATCCTGCCTGCCACCTCCACCCTCTTACCCCACCACCCCCACCCCCTTATCCACCCCCATTACCTCGATTAACCCCTGCCCCCCATCCCCACATGAACCCCACCTTACCCCCCCCCCCCCCCCCCTCCTCGCCCCCATTAACTCCCCTTTTCCCCCCTCCCCCCTCTCCCCAGCCCCGCAAAAACCCACCTTTACCCCCCCCCTTAACCCCCTTTCCCACTTGAATCCCCAAAAGTTGAACAAAAGACCAGTACCCTAAACCCCTTTTTTCCCCCCCATAGGCGCCCGCTCTTGCCCTATGGTCCTATACTCACCTTAGGCCCGTAGTTGGCCCTTGTTCACCTACGGGATGCTCCTGTTTGACGCCGACCTTTGGGCCTTTTGCGTTTTGTGGTTGTTCATGTGCTCGTGATGTGTTCATGAGTAGTCAGTGAGACGAGTGTTCACGTGTGAGGATGTGTGTTTGGATTTGTCTGTGTAGTGGTGTGTGCTTAGCCGTTTCCATGTAGCTATTCACACGCAACCTTGGGTACCAATTTTTTATTTCAAAACTCGATAACAACTCGAGAAAACACCGAAAAACCCTAAAACATTTATATAAATTCAATTAAAAACAAAAAAAGAGATGAAAAATTCTTTGTCAAATTGGAAAATTTTTTGGATTCTTTTCCTGGTTGCAATGCAAAAAATTAATTGTGGAAAATTATAAATATTTAAAATCCTTTAAAAATTGAATAAAATTCATTATAAATTAATAAAAATAAAAATAATTTAAAAAAGTTTGAAAAATACCACAAACTTAGTTGAATATTTTTGGAATGTTTCAAAAGTTAAAAATGCTTTGCTAAATGGTTAAACTATTATTTTAAGGTTAAAATACTAATTAAATATCTAAATTCATGAATAAACTAAAAAATTCAGAAAACTAAGCTTAAAAATGCTAGAGAAATCCAAAAACATTGTTGAAACTTGATGGTTCATTTTTCACTCATGGTCGATTGTTGAAACCTCACCATTAAAATTCAAAATTTATTCGTGTGACCAATTTAACCAATTTTGCCAAAAAAAAAAACAATCCACACCTAAAATTTTTTTCTATGTTGGATTCACACCATCATCTCCCAACAGCATGTTTTCAGTTGAAATATCCCCACTTAACCATCAAACAACAAAAATAAATTATATATATAATATATAAAATAAAATAAAATAAATAAAAATAATAAAAATATATATGTCACATTTATTTTAAAAAAATAACCATTAACAATAACCAAACAAACCAAATACACCTACACCAACCTTAACTTGATATTTTTTTTAAAAAATGAGGTGTTGATTTTGGTTTTTGTATGCTTACTCTGTCACATATTTCCAATTAGTGGCCTTTGTCTTTTTGGACTCACTTGCATCTTGGGATTGATAGGTGCACATTCAATTTTATTACATACACACCCTTGCCATGTATTTTTTTTCTATTTCTTTTATTTTTGCTTACCCCAAAACCATGATTAATTACTAAAAGGAACTTTAATCACACACTTTTCCATGCACACTCACGCCAAACACACATTTTTCTAATAAATTAAAATCAACCTGTTATTCACTTAGTATGCACTTCGTGCACTATGGACATATCTAAGTTTTTTAAAAAATGAACCCGCCGTCACAAGTGCACGCACTAAACAAAAAGTGCCAAACACACACTTAAGTTTTAATAAATGAATTTGCATTTAGAGACCAAAGTCAAGGTTCAAAGTCAGGGTTACAATAAAGAAGCATCGTTTCACACAGAATAATTTTTAATTAAAGGATAATAAAGAACCATCTCTTCTTGTAAAGATTTATAACCTAATAAAATCTCACCCATTCTTAATAACATTATTAAAATGAACCCTAAACTATATTAATTCCCTTTCACTACACATTCCCTTTTTAATAAACATGATTCATGGGGATGGGTCACGATAGAGTCTTGTCTAGAGTTTGTTGTCGTTAAAGGTGGTTACTAGTTATAGTATCATGTGAATATGATCAGTTCTTTTGAGATTTTCCTTTTTGTTTTGGCTATCTAGACGTGTTAGGGATACAATATGTCTTGTTATTTTTCTTTTTTGCTTGATATGGGGATTTAGGGTGTCTGATTGTATTGCACCGCATGAAGCTTTCGGTCGCACGTGTGTAGAGGTCATGCCAAATTTTTTCTAGGATGTGGATTGCTCGGGGTGGTCAGTTAGTCAGTCGAGTTTGTGTTAGTTCCTTCAGATTGATATCTTATTGCATTTGTTGTGATTGTCTCTGTGTGTGGTGTGTGTGTAATCCATCTGAATGGTGCCTCGTACTCCTCCTCCAGTTCAGTACGTCCCATTGGTGTCTCATGACTATTCTTTATTACTAGAGTCAAATCTTATTATCAAAGGGGGCTTAGCCAAGTTTGTCGCACTCTCATTGCCACTCATCCCATAGGATACTGATACTTGTGATGAGTTTCTAGCCTCTTATAGTAAGAGGTCTGGCCTATCACAGGAATAGTCATCCAACAGGCGCCTAAAAGTTTGGGCAAGGCTCTATCTTTACCCTATCGGGGAGACTCTTTCCCTACTACTAGACAATTATTCTCGAATGAGGATATCCTTAAGTTATTGCAAAAGCATATACAAGATGTGTTGGATCCCAAGAAGGCTCTTACCACTTCAGGCATCAATGTCTCCATGATCTCTAATCTTGTGTGGAAGCAACTATGTCAATTTCTCCAAGACAGGTTTATGCCTGCCAAGGCACCCTCTAATTACCTTTCAAAGGAGTTGCTCACAACTTCTAGAATGGTGTTGAAAGGCATAACTATAAATTGGAGTTTCTACCTTTTGTCAAAGATGGACCAACACTTTGTCAAAGCCACAAGAGGTAATGTAACTAATGTTACATTTGGTTCCTACCTTTCTGTCTTCTTGACATATGCCGCCCCTCCAAAAGAAGTTCCTACCTTGATAGTCGATCCACCAGAAGCTCCTCCTTTTTCTGAACACATTGACATTGTTAGTGAGGATCTTGATCCTATCCCCTTGAGGTAGTTCAGAGAAGATACCTTAAACAAGTGACTGAATCAACCCCAACTCCTCCTCTAGTCTCCATTCCTATTCAATCTAGCAGTCAACTACCAGCTTTCCTCACAATGCCAAATCTTTTCAGAGCACATCATGATGGTACTTTGGAGATTTCCATTCCTTCAGTACAACTCTTGGTAGTTGGAGATGCAATTCTCTTTCTATGTCAAGACATTTAGCATTCTATTGAGCTCTCGGTGGTGGCTGCTTGTATCCAACACCTCTATTTCTCTTGCTATGACGAAGTCCAACAAACCAAAGAGAAGCTGACAAAATAAAATGAGGAGCTAGCTTATGCTCATGAACGCTTTTTTAATCTTTGTACCCAAATGGAGCAGCAGACTAAGATCATTGATGCTTAGAAAATGGAAATTTCTAGTTTGCACGCTTAGTTGGTTGATACTAAAACTGAAGTGGTTAATGTGACTTAGGAGAGGGATAGATTATTGAAGGAATCTCAAGAGTTTCAAGCTTTGATAGCTATCCAGACAGAGGAGCTTAAATTAGCACATACCACCCTAGAACATAACAACATCCAAATTCAGCAACGTAATGATCAGTTGGTTCGGTCACATTCTTCTTCACAGAGCCCTATTGTACATCTGTTTTCTTCTTTGTCCCCTACAGACTTGGTAGTTCTTTAATGACAAGCCACGTTATGCCCTTTGTTTCAGGCTAAAGTGGAAAGGCTTCAGTCCATGATGGACTTATTATGGACTTCATTTGAGCAGTTTCAGGAGTATGTTCCTCCAGATCACTCATTTTTTGTGCACTATCAGCTAGCTTATGCTCATGAATGCTTTTTTTTATCTTTGTACCCAAATGGAGCAGCAGACTAAGATCATTGATGCTTAGAAAATGGAAGTTTCTAGTTTTCACACTCAGTTGGCTGATACTAAAATCGAAGTGGTTAATGTGACTTAGGAGAGGGATAGATTGTTGAAGGAATCTCAAGAGTTTCAAGCATTGATAGCTACCCAGACAGAGGAGCTTAAATTAGCACATACCACCCTAGAACATAGCAGTATCCAAATTCAGCAACGTAACGATCAGTTGGTTCGGTCACATTCTTCTTCACAGAGCCCTATTGTACATCTGTTTTCTTCTTTGTCCCCTACAGACTTGGTAGTTCTTCAACGACAAGCCATGTTATGCCCTTTGTTTCAGGCTAAAGTGGAAAGGCTTCAGTCCATGATGGACTTATTATGGACTTCATTTGAGCAGTTTCAGAAGTATGTTCCTCCAAATCACTCATTTTTTGTGCACTATTAGCTAGCTTATGCTCATGAACACTTTTTTTAATCTTTGTACCCAAATGGAACAGCAGACTAAGATCATTGATGCTTAGAAAATGGAAATTTCTAGTTTGCACACTCAATTGGCTGATACTAAAATCGAAGTGGTTAATGTGACTTAGGAGAGGGATAGATTGTTGAAGGAATCTCAAGAGTTTCAAGCTTTGATAGCTACCCAGACAGAGGAGCTTAAATTAGCACATACCACTCTAGAACATAGCAGCATCCAAATTCAGCAACGTAATGATTAGTTGGTTCAGTCACATTCTTCTTCACAGAGCCCTATTGTACATTCGTTTTCTTCTTTGTCCCCTACAGACTTGGTAGTTCTCCAACGACAAGCCACGTTATGCCCTTTGTTTCAGGCTAAAGTGGAAAGGCTTCAGTCCATGATGGACTTATTATGGACTTCATTTGAGTAGTTTCAGGAGTATGTTCCTCCAGATCACTCATTTTTTGTGCACTATCAGCTAGCTTATGCTCATGAATGCTTTTTTTAAATCTTTGTACCCAAATGGAGCAGCAGACTAAGATCATTGATGCTTAGAAAATGGAAGTTTCTAGTTTTCACACTCAGTTGGCTGATACGAAAACCGAAGTGGTTAATGTGACTTAGGAGAGGGATAGATTGTTGAAGGAATCTCAAGAGTTTCAAGCTTTGATAGCTACCCAGACAGAGGAGCTTAAATTAGCACATACCACCCTAGAACATAGCAGTATCCAAATTCAGCAACGTAACGATCAGTTGGTTCAGTCACATTCTTCTTCACAGAGCCCTATTGTACATCTGTTTTCTTCTTTGTCCCCTACAGACTTGGTAGTTCTTCAACGACAAGCCATGTTATGCCCTTTGTTTCAGGCTAAAGTGGAAAGGCTTCAGTCCATGATGGACTTATTATGGACTTCATTTGAGCAGTTTCAGAAGTATGTTCCTCCAAATCACTCATTTTTTGTGCACTATTAGCTAGCTTATGCTCATGAACGCTTTTTTTAATCTTTGTACCCAAATGGAACAGCAGACTAAGATCATTGATGCTTAGAAAATGGAAATTTCTAGTTTGCACACTCAATTGGCTGATACTAAAATCGAAGTGGTTAATGTGACTTAGGAGAGGGATAGATTGTTGAAGGAATCTCAAGAGTTTCAAGCTTTGATAGCTACCCAGACAGAGGAGCTTAAATTAGCACATACCACTCTAGAACATAGCAGCATCCAAATTCAGCAACGTAATGATTAGTTGGTTCAGTCACATTCTTCTTCACAGAGCCCTATTGTACATTCGTTTTCTTCTTTGTCCCCTACAGACTTGGTAGTTCTCCAACGACAAGCCACGTTATGCCCTTTGTTTCAGGCTAAAGTGGAAAGGCTTCAATCCATGATGGACTTATTATGGACTTTATTTGAGCAGTTTCAAGAGTATGTTTCTCCAGATCACTCATTTTTTGTGCACTATCAACTATAGAAGTTGACCTTCTATATTAAGCTCTCAACGATGGATCTACCTCTTCCAGAGGATGGATGGAGTGGAGCTTGGTCTTCTGATTTATTGACTTAAGTTGTCCGATTGGTCTTTGAAGAATCTATGAGTTTGAATACAATGCTGATGTCTTATATGTATTTAAGAGGTAATCTGTTGATTCCAGACGATGAAGATCTAGCTTGGTATGTTGGGGATGTGGTCTTACAAGCTGCCTTGTACATCAAACATTTGGAGTTGCCGATAGATAAAATGTTCCAATGTTATTCTTTCAAAGTGACTACTTGCCTTGACATTTCATGGCATATGATGATTGACTCTGTAGTCTTGAACCAAAGACATAACAAAGCCTCTAATGATGCGTAGAACATTAACCAACTGAGGGTGCATCTTTTAGCTTATCTTTCCAACAAACATCCATTTGATTTATCTTTCTTTGATGCTTACCATTGACGATCTACTTTAGGTCCATCCGTTCCTAGCTTATCTTATTGTCAACAAATGGCCCATCGGTACTTATTGTTATTTCATTGAAGATCAAGTATTTTCCCCTTCTCCGTCTTGTCCTTCCCCATTTATACATATTCCTTCCACTTTTCTTGCTTATCAGTTAATACCTTTCTTAACAGGTTCGCCTAAATTCTCATCTAATCCTTCTTTAGCTTATTCCTCATTTTACAAATTTGCCTATCCATCTCTTCGTCCTCTTTTACCCGTTCCTCTTCCATCTCCTACCACTTCCATTGCTTAGCCCCCTCAGTTGGTTCGTGGATATGAAGGGTTTTCGAAGATTCCAAGAAGAAGAGAATGGAGCTCAATCGATTCTCTTATTGGACCGCATATTAATTGGCCATTAATTCCAGGGGAATGGATAACTGTAGGTAAGCGTACCAAAATTATCTCCATTTTGCTCAACAATATTCACAATCTCCAGATCCTTTAGTGAGATTGATAGCCCACTTTGCTTGGTACCTAGCATATATGCATAGGCATTCACATAATGATCAAAAGGCCATTCCAAAGTTATGTATGAATGTCAATGTGAACATTAATTCCCAAGAATTGGATGCACTATATTTTCATGCACTTTGTCTGCCTAGCAAATACCTTGTTTTGTTAGAACGGATGTGCTGCTTTTAATTCTTTCAGAATCCTCCAAAAACTTTTGTAGATGAATCCTTATCCATGGTTCATTTTCATAATGATCAAGCCTTCAAGAGGAATCATCTTCACTGATACCTCTAGATGTATCTTTTATGCTTCATAATGATATATCTTTCTTTTGGAGGTGCCATTCAGATAGTTGTTTTGTGTTTGTGTTGTGTTAATTTCTCTATGTGATGAGTTCGTGGTGGTTGAATACTGGATTTGTTTGAGAGCTCTCTTTTCAACTATTTGGAGTGATGGTGATGGTGGATGGAAAGCTTAAGAAGCAAAGCTGCAGAACCTCTTATATCTTTTATGAATTTGTTATGATTTGCTGTTGTTTATAAGAGATGTTAATGGATAAAGGTGTTTTCCTTTTGTTGTATTCTTTATTAGATCTAGGTTATAAGTTGGGGTCATGGTTGGGTGGTTTATTGAAGATGCTAAAGAAGATCGAGTTGAGATCTTTAATGAACTTATATTCCCTTTTTCCTATGTCTCAAGGATGCTTCCTTATCAAGTGTGGGGATATATTGAATGCTAAAATGACTTGGTTTTTTGGTTGATTTTTGCTATTTTTGAAGGCTGGAGGGTTGAATTTTGATGGATTTTGAGTGATGTTTAATAGTTTTGGAAGTGTTTGAGAGTGTTTTGGATGAGGTTAATTATGTTTTGGAAGCTCACAGTAATGATATGAGGCTCTATGATGTTTTGATAGGTTCTGATGCTTTCTGATAGCTTTTGTTTTGTTATGATTTTCTTCTATATGAAGGGTGGAGTAATGATTGATGAAGTTTGAGGTTGTTTAAAAGCTCATTGAATGGTTTTTGATAGTTTGGAATGGTTTTAGTATGAGTTATGAGGTTCTGATATCTTTTGTTAACCTTTTGTAACCCTCTGTTGAGCTTCTATAGAGTCTCTGTTTCTGTTCTGTTCTGTTCTGTATGCCTTTGTGAGCGTTCTGTGGAATATATGTGAGACTTTGGAAAAGTTTTCTAGCCTTGGAAAGAGGTGAATATAAGTTCAAAAGAGCTCAAGGAAGTGGAAGAAGTAGCTGTTGAAGACTCAAGACAAGATTGGAGTGAAGTGACAGTGATGAGCTATGAAGAGTCACTATAGTGGCTTTGGTGACCTTTTATATCAAGCACACCTTTTGGAAGGGGCATTCATGACCAAAGAAGGGTTATTATGAGTGATTATAGAGTATTGTAGTGAGGAGATGATATACTATTGAGAGAGAGAGAGAGAGAGAGAGAGAGAGAGAGAGAGAGAGAGAGAGAGAGAGAGAGAGAGAGAGAGAGAGAGAGAGAGAGAGAGAGAGAGAGCCAATTCTATGCAAAATAATGTATCTTTCTATGAGAGATTGTGAGAGAAAAATATGAAGACAATGAAGATGAATACTATGCAATTTTATTTACATTCAAAGTGGTGTTTCTCTTGTGTTCTCTTTGTTGGTTGATGAATTCTATGAAGAATATGAAGAGCATGATCAATTTTGTTGAAGTTAAAGCCGTGGGAGATTGTTTTTATGATGTTGCATGAAGATTTCTTGCTCATGTGGTGTTCTTTTCCTTGTTGTGGTTCTCTAAAAAATGAAACAAAAGCTTGTTGATGATAAAAGATAGATTTTCTTTTAGTAGAAACCCCTTTTCTTTAGTGTTCCTTTTGGAGCTCCATATCACTTCATTAAAGAGGTGGTATAGAGGACAAGTCCATTGAGCATGTCGAGTTCCCTATGGATATGAATCTTGTAGATCTACTCACTAAAAGTCTCCCAATGAAACAATATGCCTTTCTTAGGAAGCTACTAAGTGTAGGATGAGATGATGTCTTTCATCATCTTGTTATAATGTATGTATATGTTGTACTTTTCTATTTGTTCTTTTACTCCTCACTCAAGTACATCCACCTTTAAGTGGGAGGTTGTTGGAGGTTAAAGGTTGTATATGCCTAGCCATCTATATTTACTTGTACATAGTATCCACATACCTATACTGCAAGTGGTGACCATCTATCGCTATCACTTTACTTTTTCTTATTTTAATGGCAATAGAATAAGGAAAGGCAAGTCACACATTGGGACTCTCGGAGTTCCCACAAATTGGTCTCTCTCTTCTTGCTTAAACCTCCATAGCTCTTGCTTCCTTCTTACACCTTTCGCTCCACCTTTTAGCATTGTTAACCAAAGAGTCCATCTCTAACTACATAGCTTTCATTCAATCATGACTATCAGCCATAGCCATAGCATTAAAATAGCATGAAGATTTACCACAATTTGTAACCATGATATAGTCAAGAGATATTATGTATCTATTTGCTTGCCTAAAGACTCCCATAGAGCATCTCAATACCTAAACCCTTGGCTATCCCACTACCTATCTTATTCAATATGAGGCTGCCCACCTATCTTATTCAACATGTAGTTGCCCACCTATCTTATTCAATATGAGGTTATCCCACTACCTACCTTATTCAATATGTGGTACTCTCACATAAACATTTCTTAGTTGTCCAAGCCCTACATCATGTAGGATAGGTTGTATATTATGTTCCTCAACTAAAAACATGGTTCAAGGCTTTTCTTCCTACCTTGCTAAGTCAACTTTCTTGGGGCCTCCATAGCCCAATTTGGAAGCATTTGGATAGCATATGGTGGCTATATTTGAGATCCTTCAATTGGTTTTTGGATTTAAATCAAATACTCACATAATGTATTTGATTTATGTAAGAATGGGGCCTGCTTAAGCACAGGGGTATCATGTTACTCTAGAGGGATGGGTTTGCTTAAGTGGAAAAGTAGGGGGCCTACTTATTTTTTTGAAGCAAGGGTGCTGGTTTTGTCTATAACAAAGAAGGAAGAGAGACATAGTTAATGTTTTGGTGAGATTGTGATATTTATGGGATTTACTATTTCATTAGACTACTCTAAGAATTTATTCTTGATGAGAATGACCGACTTTGATGTATTTTGATGAGTTCATATGTTCACACAATTTTTCCACATTTTATATTTTTTGGAAGGTACAAAACATCAACTTTATAAAAAAAGTTCATTTTTTATTATGTTTGGTTCAAGGTCAAACAAGTTAGATCCATTTTCACATTGTAGAAAGAAGATACATGTCTTTTGAAGATTTTTTTGTTTGAGATAAATAGTCAAAAAATTGTAGGGGAAATTTGCAGTTTGGTTCAAGGTCAAACAAGTTAGATCCATTTTCACATTGTAGAAAGAAGATACATGTCTTTTGAAGATTTTTTTGTTTGAGATAAATAGTCAAAAAATTGTAGGGGAAATTTGCAAAAAGATTAGTATGCATTAAAGAGTGCTTGAGGGCTACTTTGGCATTAGTTTTACGATTGGCTTGACATTGTGGTATAGTTTGCTAGTCTTCTTGGACTTGGAATTGATAGTGTCTTTGTTGCTTAGTGCTTGGCATATATTGTAGTGATTGTGATTTATTCTTCAATGTATGAAAATTCATTGTTTAAATGGGAAAAATTTATCATAGGGAAAGAGTAGATTTATAATGTATTAGTACAAAAGATACAGTTTAAGTAAAAAAGTGACTTTTATAAAGCTTGAGGACATGGACATAGATTTATGGGATGAGATGGATGAACTTGCATGCTCTATCATTATACTTGCTCTCTCTAAGTCAATACACTCCAATGTAAAGAATACAAGTGGTGGTGCATATGGAGGTTTTTAGAAGTTATGCAATCTGCCTGAGAAAGAAAGTGTTGCATCACATGTATATTGACTAAAGAAACTCATTGGCCTTCACATGGAGGAGGGGGCTTCTATGTCCAATCATTTAAATGAGTTTAACACTACCTTTAGTAAATTTTCAACAAAGAAGATTGTATTTAGGACTTAGTGAAGGCTATGCTTTTGCTTATCACTTGGCCTGAAAGTTAGGATACTTTCAGAATTGCAATTAGTAACTTTGTGCTTATTAGTGGATTGACCATTGCTAATATTGAAAGTAACTTACTCACATAACAGAAGAGGTATGCTTTTGCTTATCACTTGGCTTGAAAGTTAGGATACTTTTAGAACTGCAATTAGTAAGTTTGCACTTATTAGTGGATTGACCATTGCTAATATTGAAAGTAACTTACTCACAGAATAGAATAGGTAAATAAGAAAAATAATAAAGATATTACAATAATGCAATTTTAATTAGGGGGAGGTTAAATACAAGGAAAAAACCCCTTGGCGAGCAGGATTCAAGTAGTAAGTCTTGCATGTTTCATTGCACTAAAAATGGTAATGTCAAGAAGGACAGTTTCAAATGGAAAGGCAAGGGTAAATGAGAGAAAAGAGGTGATGACAATGATGTGATTTATGTCTCTTCACTTGGAGATGCATTCTTGATTGCTATTAATTAAGCATGTGTTAGGATTAGATTGTTGATTTTGGAGCATCATTTGATTTTACTTGATTCCTCATATGATGTTAGAAGAAAGGGATGAATCCACCTGGGAAATAACTTTTCTTACAATATTGTTGGAGTGGGAGATGTGCGCATGTCATTGGTTAATGGTTTCTCATTTATGTTAAGAAATCTACATGATATACTAGATTTGAAGAAAATTCTAACAAGTACTGGATAGTTGGATGATTATGGCTATCGCATGGTCTTTGGTGATCATGCTTGGAAGATATGCAAAGGGTCCCTTGTAGCTGCCAAAGGACCAAACCACATTCTAATCTCTATATATGTGTAGTGTGAAAGACCATATTGTAGTTATAATGGGACAACCATTCTATTGCATTGACATGGCCATTTAGGCCATATATCTATCATAGGAATGGAATTTGTTTCACATTTTTAGTATCTCCCATCTTTTAATTTTGAACTTGAAATGTGTAAGTATTATATGTATGATAAATAGAGTAGAGTGTCACAAAAAGGGTTGTCATTACTAGAAGATTGAAATGTTTGGAATTGGTACATAGTGATGTATGTGAGCCTATGCTTATGGGTGGAGCATCTTACTTTGTTACTTTCATTGATGATGCCACTAGAAAAGTATGGGCGTTTCCTATTTATAGGAAGAGCGACTTCTTCTATGCATCCCAAAAGTTCTTGGCTTATGTAAAAAATTAGTAAGGAAAGAGATAAAATGCTTGATAACTGATAACAGTGGAGAGTGTAACTTTCATGCATTTTAGAACTTTTGTGATATACATGATATCAAAAGAGAATAAAATGGAGCAATTGAGAAAATGAATAGGACAACTTAATAAAATTTTGGTATTATGCAATCTAATGTGGGTTTCACATATGATTTATGGGTTAAAGTTGTTAAAATAGCTATTCATTTGATTAAAGGTCTCCTAACAAGCCACTAGAAGGAAAGATTCCAAAAGAGGTGTGGTCTAGTGAGAAACCTTCCTATGATCACTTATAGGCATTTGACTATGAAACTTACATGCATATGCCCAAGGACAACCAAACAAGCTAGACCCTAAATCTAAGAAGTGCATTTTTCTTGGATTTGGTGATTCAGATGAGATGGGTTATTATCTTTGAGATTTTGAAGCTAAGAAAATAGTGCAAAGCAATGATTTTATCTTCAATAAGGATAGAAACGAGCATTACTTAGCCTTATAAAATGATGTCTCTTAATGCAATCTCTTAATGCAATGCTTCTCTTCTTATCTTTGTGATGTAATGAATGTAATATGGTCTCAAGGTATTTAGTGTGTATGGCTAAAAGTCACAAAAACTTTGGTAAGAAGAGATTGGGTTGAGAGAGAGAGAGAGAGAGAGAGAGAGAGAGAGAGAGAGAGAGAGAATTTAATAGAAAAAGAAGGTTTGAGACAACAAAAATCCATATATATAAGAAACCCAACTTGTAGATTATGATTATGGCATGAAAGCTTGAGCCCAAACTATATACAACTTGTACTTCATTATATAAACTAAAATTAAGGCTATGGCTCATTATAAACTCTAATATAATGAGTCCATATGCACTATAATCCATCATACATGAGTTTAGGCATCAAAGAATGTATTTGGGCTATATGTGTCATTACAACCCAAAGATAATGAGTCCATATGCACTATTTTCCACCATACATGAGTTTAGGCATCAAACAATGTATTTGTGCCTAAAAATTATATACTACCCAAGCCATTCTAGAGTATCAGTCTGGATATTATGATGCTTAACAGTCATTCCATATAGTAGCAAAAGCTCAAGGAAACACCTTGACTTTGCCCTTGAATAGAAGGACTTTACATGTACTGAGTGGCTGCTTTATAGAACCAAATCCCATGTGGAGTTCAAATTTTGTAGTTTTCCATATAGTAGAGCGTTATGTACAATTGATGTTAGGTTCCTCTTGGTACCTTGTATAGTACCCCAGAATGAAACTGAGTCCTAAATTTGAAGTTCAATTGGATAACAAGAGTGGTCACATACATGATCAAAAGTACCAGCTTTGGTACCAGAATGTATGTGCAATACCAAATTCGGTACTTGTTTGTAGTTCTATGCACTAAAATTGATATTGCAATAGATTTCATGCTTTATTATACCTTGCATATAGTACCCAAGCACGCAATATGCTCCAAATATGAAGCTGATTTAAATACCAAGAGTGACATATAGTAACAAAAGTATAAAGTGAATGTGCAGTACCTGATTTGATACTTTTTTGAGTTGCACTAGTTCTATAAGTACCAAACTTGATACTGGAATAGATTTGGTGCTTCAATGTATCCTGTATAGTATCCAAGCATGTGTACCAAGTATGAAGATAAAATGAATAGCAGGACTAATAGTGCCAAAAGTACCTTTGCTTTGTTGATACCAAATTGTATGCACAATACCGAATTTGGTGCTTTTTTTGTGCTATAGTGGTTCTATACATTACCAAAATTGGTACTACAACAAATTTGGTTCCATGTCTTGAATTGGAGTTGGTATTCTATAATACCAAATTGGTACTTTATTCTAGTTTGGTACTCTGTACCAATTTGGTAAGGAGTACTAGTTTGGTACTCTATATCAATTTGGCAAAAATAGTCCTAAATTCTGGTACTCTATAGACAACACCGGATTTTGGTACTATTTTGAATTCATGGGTTTTCATAGAAATATTTGGGATTTTTTTATTGTGGAAGTTTGAGCTCTAAGTTGGATTGTTTTCATGTGAGAGATTGAGCTCTACAAAAGATGTAAGAGCACTTATTCTATAGTGATGTTGTCACTTAGATCCTTTGAGATACTAAAACCATTATTTGTTCAAAAGTTGAAAGAGCGGTATATGTGTTGTTGTGTATATCATATCCATATGATATATTACAAAGAGGCTTTCAATCAGATGCACCAAAACAAGTTTGGGGATCATGGGAAAGGTCATCTATTTGCATGATCCATTTATTGTGCAAGGACTACAATATTCTACAAACCAAACAAGATGTTAGCACATAAGTATTTTGTGAAAATCCATATTGTGCCCAAAGTATGTCAACAGTGAATATCATGCAAAAGAATGCTTGCTTGGAAATTGCCTCAAATGTGGTGTAAGCAAGTTGTCACTTTGCCCAAACAAGATTGGAACAAATAGTAGGGAGATGACTGTGAAGGTCTTTAAGGATGTAAAAATTGGACAGGTTGGTGATAATAAAAGTGAGAAGAAGAGAAAGTATCTGGTTTTGAAAAGAATGCAAAGTACTACTTTTATTCATCTCTTTTCATATAATCTGAAAAGCTTCATCAAGCATAACTTTGTCTTTAGGTAGTAGGCCCAACAATTCAAAGATTGCTTGCTTAAGTTTCCTAGCAATGTTGTTATGTCTATTGTTGATTTTGTAGAGAATTACTGATTTAAAATGCAAAACAAGATTCAATACATGCATTGGTGGCCAACCCAAGTAACCCTATTGATGCACATCTCTTATGTGAGAAACTCAGTAGAGGTGCTATTGAAAAGACACTACATTTTTATATATCAGATGACAAGCTCCATGACATGTTGTTTGTTCAGCATTGTTTTATGCTTCATGACAAGTGGCTGAAACAATAAGGATGTCCCCTACAATATCATTGGGTATGGTCAAATGGCACTACTCAATTTAAGGCACACAAACCTTTCTATTTCATGGCAAGGTACTATTGCTGATACGCTTGCACATGCAAGACATGGAAACAGAGAGCATGATGTTGTAGGTGTTGCCATAAAGAGAACCATCACTCACAAGGAGCTGAAACTAGATGGTTGGCCTATGGCGTGTGAAATGATGTTGTTAGTTTTCTTAATGCAACATTTCATCCCACAAGAGAAATACATAGGTGCATTACTCAGAGAGTTTTTTGGTTGGTTTCAAGGGATGATGTGCAACACAATCTATTGTGGGATTGTTAGTGCATTATAGGCTCCCTCTCAATCCATTGTGTTGATGGATACTCAACAAACAACCCATGAGTTGTGTGCTATCAAATGCTCTCATGCTTTTGTGATCCATGTATGAATGGGAAATGAAGAAGATGTAAGAATAGATAACAAATAGAAGAATGAAAATATGTCTCCACGAGATGGTAGAAGCATATAGTGATTGCAATGTAGAAGATGTGAAGGACAATAGAGATATGTTTGCCATGCCAATGAGTCAAGATCATAACATTGCTACATATAAAGGAGACCCTGAAGTGTTGTGCTCCATGTTGTCCACATGGGACACCTTTGCAATCAAGGCATCTGAGCCCAACAAGGACTTCTACCTTCTAAAGTGCACAAAAACAATGTATCAAATAATAACAACATAGAAGGACCTTTGGCATAACAAAGTTGACAGACTTGGAAAATTAGTTGAGGGCTTGTACTATGGCTATGTTGAAGACAGAGTTGATACATATACCCTATTAGATTAGACCCCTCTAATGATGATCTACTTCCATCTTGTTAGAGCCATATGCTTCCCAATAGAGACAATTTATATTATCCACTGAGGTATATGAGAATATATACAACATCATGCCATATGATTATGGAAGTGACCAAGATGCAGGCATAACAGCCTTGACCCCATTTGCAATACAAGTAACCAAACATGTACTTTTCCCAAATAGAATCTCACTTTGTAGACTTCCTCTATTTCAATCTTTTTTTGGCTTCCTCTTTCACAAGTAAGAACACTTTTTAAATATTTTTTACTTAAGTACCAAATTTGGTACAAATAGTGATCCTAAACCAAATTTGGTACAAAATAATGATCCTAAACCATAGTAGCAAATTTATGTTCAATATCAAATTTGGTACCAAACAATGTTCTTGAACTACAATACAAAATTTGGAACTAAATTTGGTACATCACAGTACCAAATTGGACATATTCTATACATTACCACAAGCAAATTTGGTATATCATAGTACCAAATTGGACAAAAATACAACTGTCCAACATACTAGTTACCATTTCCACATGTTGCTTTACATAGTACCAAAATTGGTACACAATAGTATCAAATTTGGTGCAAATCAGTGTTCCTAAATTGTTACTGAAACCACAACCTAGGATAGAGATATAGATGCTAAGCATTGTACTTAGTATATATACAAGTTGTATGACACTACCAAAATCTCTACACTATAGTACAAACTTTGGTACATCATAGTACCAAAATCGACAATGATACAGATGTCCAATATACTAGTTACCATTTGGTACATAATAGTACCCAATTTTGATACTGTGCATGTTCCCTAGTTGTCAATGGATCCAAAACATAGGAATAGGTACATAAATTCAACACAATATGAGATTCATATATAGTTACTATTATTGATAGAGTACCAAAAGTAATACCATATACTACAAAAATTGGGCAAAGTAAAATAACCAATACAAATATTAACTAGAAAATAAACACTACAGGGATACAAGTGTAAACCATAGGCAAAGCAACAAGAAAACCATAGGTGGAATTGCATCAAGATGTATATTGCGAAGGCTACAAAACTCCGATTAGGTTGCCCATTGGATGGTAAATTTGTAGGCATACCCCTGTAGTTGTATGAAATGGTCAACCACAAATGAGGAGATGTTATCCTCTTTATCAAATAGGGGGTTCCTTCGAGAGTAAGCAACTAGGAACAAATCGTCTATATAGCCACAACCATGGGTAAATGACATCCATAAGATAGAAGTGTTTAACTGGGTCATAATACATGGGCTCATATGATCTTATACAAAGACATGACTCATAGACTGTCTTCAATGATTTGAATCTACAATCATCGATGAGAATTGTATTGGCAACATTGAATTGGGGGTGCTTCTCTAGTACTTTCTTTAGCAACTTCAAAAAAACAAGCTTGTTACCATAATGCTTTTATGTTTTGCACATACTAGAGACTCTCAGCCCAACTTCAGAAAAACAAGCTTGTTACCATACCATGCTTTTATGTTTTGCACATACTAGAGACTCTTAGCGCCCAAACCTCGAATCATTTGGGAAAACATATATGTTAATGTAAAGTAAGAGGTTAGCTTATAGTAAAATACATGCACACATTTCATAATTAAAAGCTAAGTATAATAATACTTAGAAATAGTCCTCTCATTTTCATTAGTCAAGAAAAGCATGCATTTATGATCTTGCATAGATTATTCTTTGTGCAGCATGACCACAACATCACATATGTCTTCTTCCTTATAATTGTAGGATAAACTCTTCCACATCGGATCTTACAAACACTAGGCCTACCAAGATACTTGCACACCTTGGGGCCTGACCCCATTTGAGAATGGAAACTCCCAAACATTTTTTGGATATTTTTGATAATTGTTTAACAACACACCATTGATGTCAAGTATTACAAGCTAGTCAAAACTAGCCTGCACATCCTTGAAGAGCAATGTGTCTAGGGGTTGCTCATTTAGCCACCAAGATTTCCCTTCTACAGTACCCAAAGCCCAAATGAGAAAAATAAGAAATATAATTTAAACACAATGTTCCAAATAGCAATACACAGTCCTAGAGCTAAACTATAGAAACACCATAATGTCGAGGTTGGTACTAAGCAATATACAAATGGTACAACATGCTACCAAATTGAAAATACAAAATTAGGAGCAGACTCCCTTACTGAACCTTATAAGTAGGAGAACATGAATTATGATACAACACACTAAAGATAGAAGGCAATGAGAAAATGAAAAGAAACTGCTATTGATTCATATAAAGCATAGCACAAAGTACAAAGTGCTATCACAACATCTAGATCTTGCAAGCACATATCTTTTGACCATGAACTACGAGATGCTTCTTTGCTTTGACACAAAAAATCTCTAACAATGTGGCTAGTTCAACGTGGTCACTTGCATCTATGCCCATCCCAAAATCCGTATCCCACACAAATGTATCTCCCTTTATACTTTCAGTCTCAATAGTATACCTCGCAACAATCTCCACCTTATTGGCATCTATCATGCTCCCTACCATATTGGTTTTATCTCCCTCCACTTCATGTTCTCCATGTACTCCCCCTTCTCATTAGTAACCTAAACATCATGAGCCCTGGCATCACTAGGCTTTGCATCAGTAGCACACACATTGGCAACCTTGGTACCATATCCTTTACATCAGCCACCTTGGGATTAGCAACATTAGCCCCATCATCAGGCATTACCCCATCATAAGTAGTGGCTTCCTCAGCCTTGTTGCCTGCAATCATCCAAATTTATGGTCTTAGGGACTATCTCCCTGAAATTTGCTTTCTTTCCTATCTTATCCTACATATTAGTATTAGCATCTCCTTCTTTGCACTCTGACCTATTCTCCAAATTATCAATGTTTGAGGTATCCACCACATTGTCCACAACCTCCATCCATGGCTCGCTCCCTTTCCCATCCATAGTACTAGATCCCAAGTCCTGTAGAACATCTTGTACATTCTTGTAAGCATCATCTGGCCCACACATATTATTGGCAGTTAACTTAGTAGGACTATGGCATTCCTTCACTCCTTTGATGAACATCTTTTTTTTTGACAACCTAAGTAGTACTTTCTAGCCACATACACACACAGAAGGAAACAAAAGCTTTGATCAAACGGTACAATTAACATAAGAAACCAACTTCATGTAAAACATTGTCCATGTGCTCTTTAAAGTAGCATGCCCAATTATCCAAATCTTTCCCTCCAAAGGGATAATAGTGTTACAACCAAACTTAAGATAAGTGTCACTTGTCTGCAAAAGAACAACAAAGCATAAATTATGGTACTGATGTCAACAAGAATGCATGAATCTACTAACAACATTAAAGGACTCCAAAGCCTCCCCACAAGGAGCACAATATCCAAAGACATGGATGATATTCTCAACATCCACAATTTAAGGCCTTGGCAACAAGGTGAATGTCATTCCAGTCTTCACATTTGCAATGAGCTTGTTGACAAAATTTAACTCAAGCTAGCCTTCTACACACTCCGTCTGAAACTTTTCATAGTCTTTGTACAAAAGCACATCAAAGGATTAGACATAAAGACTCCTAACATCTCAAGTTCCATACTTCCCAATCAGATAGTACTATAAGAAGTAGCAACAAATACCATAAGTCAAATAGTACCAAAAGTACCAACAAGCTTCAAATACTAGAAAGTATCAAAAGTACCATAGATCGAATAGCAAAAGATAGTACCCAAAGTATCAAAAGTTCCCTAAGAGCAATTTAACAAAGCGAAATAAGTATCAATAAGCACCAAAAAAGTACCCAATAGTATGAAAGGGATTAAAATAGGATCAATTAATACTAAATGAATACCCTAAATCATACATACAATTGGTAGTACAAAAAAGTATCCAACAGTACCAAGAGCACCCAAAGTTTCATACCTACTAGTTAGTACAAATGAAATGGAAGAAGGATCAATAAATACCACAATTCAAGAAACACCAAAAAGTACCAAAATGACCTAGCAAAAGGAATTCCAAAATAGTACCAAAAGCACCAAAGAATATTAAAAAGTACCAAAAACTTGCAAAGTGCATTGGAGAGTACCAAGGAGTATTGAAAATATCAAACATCACAAAGAGTTTCAAAATAGTGCCAAAAGCACCAAAGAATATCAAGGAGTACCAAAACTAGCAAAGAGTATTAGAGAGTATCGAGAAATACCAAAAATATCAAGCAAAACAAAGAGTTTCAAAACATTAGAAACTGTTAAATAGTAATAAAAAACTCAGTAAAAGTACAAAAAAACTCCAGCCAATACCACCAAAATTACCAAAACTATCAAAAGTAGTCAAAGTACAAGAACTACCAAAATTACCACAACCATAAGGACTTTCATAACTAATAGAACTACCATAGCAACCAATGCCACCAACACTTTGAGAATAAACAAGACTGCAAAGATGGTAAATACTATCAAAATAAATAGAAGAACCTAAATTATCAAAGCTAGCAGCACTATCAAAACTACCAAAACTACAAGCAAAGCCAAAACCTTCCTCCATACCAAAATGGTTTATCCCTACCAAACCCTCAAAAGGATCAAATTTGTTTATGAACTATTGCTACAATCCACCAAGCAGTACCATATGACATGTGTACCAAGAAGTACCCTAAACCCTAAAAACACGAGTACAAGCCAATGAACCACCCTAACAAAGTCCTCAAATAGAATACCTCCTACTAATGGACCTCTACTTGAAGCCTCTAAATGTCTTCACTAACTCCATGTCACTACAAAAATCATTGGCTTGCTCCCAATTCAACCTCCACCTCTCTTATCTCTTCATCATTAAGAGGAGTTTCCTATCATCACAACTAAAGAAGGTGCACTTCCAATGAAACAATCCTCCATGATGCTCTTTGCCACACCCTCTTTGCCTTCATACACTAACATAACATCCTTCTTTTGTTGGATAGCATCCTTCACATATATCAACCTTGTCGACTCTTTTAAGTTCCATGTCAACCTTTCAAGTAATGCCTCCAAATTAGGAGCGTAATTAGCCACTAGCCCTATGTATAGATGCTTTGTTTCTGTGCATATGTTGCTTCCACTTTGCATCATGCGAGGCTTCTTGTTAGAATGGGGGCGACCTCCTTGGGATGCACCATTTAGCCTCCTCCATGATTCAACTTTCACTCTATCCCTCTAGTCCTAGTCCCAGATATACTCACCACACCTTCAGCAAAGTGGGCCCATGCCACTTTATGGCCTTTAGGGACTATGGGCTGCATGGTATCTTTCATAAGCATAGCACCACATAGACTTGTTGGTGAAAGGGAGCGACGGATCGAAGGTTGGACTCGAGAGCTATGGCGGGAGAGTAAGAGTAAGAAAGGGAGAGACTAGAAATGGGAACTCCAACAGTCACAATGTGTGACCGGGCCTTCCTTTATTCAATCTATCACTAAAAGAATAAAGAATAAAGTGACGGTGATGGGCGCCCGCCACCTGCAGTATGCAGTGGTGGTGATTGTTAGTGTAGTAATACATGGGCGGCTAGGCAGAGACGCCTTTACCCCCAACAACCTCCCACTTAAAGGCGAATCTGCCGCAGTGAGGAGTGAAAAGAAAAAGAAAAAAAAGACAGTACAACATGTACACATGTACAACAAGATGAGGAAAGACGTCATCTCATCCCATGCCCATCAACCTCCTGAGGAAGGCAAAGCACTCTGTAGAGAGGCTTTTCGTGAAAAGATCTGCAAGATTTTGGTCAGTCGAGATCTTAACAAGATCCAAAGATGTCCTCAACGACCCCGCGTATGAAGTGATACCTCACCTCAATGTGTTTCATCTTCGCATGGAAGATCGGATTCTTGGCTAACTGAATAGCACTCATAGAATCCGAATGCGATGTAGGGATAGCATCAATACCAAGGTCAACAACTAAACGACCCAACCAAATGGTCTCCTTGCAAGCCTCAGTGGCTGCAACATACTCGGCCTCTGTAGTAGAAAGGGCCGTGCATTTCTACACCCTGGACATCCAAGAAACAACACCTCCAACATAGGTGAATACATAGCCGAAAGTGGACTTCCTACTATCTGCATGTCCTGCATAATTAGAGTCAGTGTACCCCATGACTCCTGTATCCTGGCTACCATAGCATATGCACATATCTGCAGTGCCCTTCAGGTACCTCATGATACCCTTCACGGCATCCCAATGCTTCTTGCCAGGTGTATCCATATAGCGTACCACAACACCAACTGCAAAGGCAATATCTGAACGAGTGGCTATCATGGCATACATAAGACTGCCCACTGCGGATGCATAGGGAATCTTGGCCATCTCGACCCTCTACTCATCTGTTTGCGGACAATCAGCCTGTGATACCTTCACATAAGAAGGCAATGGACAGCCAATAGGCTTTACGTCCTGCATGCGGAAGCGCTCAAGGACTTTATGAATGTACTCCCTCTGTGACAAGTAGAGGAGTCCCTGATGCATGTCACGTCTAATGCGCATACCAAGTATGTGAGTGGCATGTCCTAGATCTTTCATCTCAAAGCTCTTCTTGAGCTGAGCCTTAAGAGCATCTAGCTCATCATGAGCTTTCCCTGCTATCAGCATGTCATCAACATAGTGTACCAAAATCAATAAAGAACTATCATGGGCTTTCTTTGTGTAAAGACACGGATCCATAGCACTCCGGCTGTAGCCCTGTGATTGCATAAAGGCATCAAACTTATGATACCACTTCTTAGATGCCTATTTCAAGCCATAAAGACTTTTCTTTAATTTGCACACTAGGTGCTTCTTGCCAGGTTCCGCAAAGCCCTTAGGCTGCTCCATATAAATCTCAACATGTAAGTCCCCATGTAAGAAAGCCGTCTTGACATCCATCTAGTATAATCCAAGTCAAGCTGAGCAACCAAAGCCAAGATAGCGCAAGGTGGTCATCTTAACCACAAGAGAAAAGATCTCATCAAAGTCCACACCATGCTCTTGCTTAAAACCCTTTGCTACCAATCTAGCCTTGTATGCCGACTTGGGGTGTTCAGGGGTACTTTTTAGCTTGTACATTCACTTGCATGGCAAAGCCTTCTTGCCCATAGGCAAGGAAACCAAATCCCAAGTGTCATTCTTATGCAGGGAGTCTATCTCAGACTGCATAGCCCTCTCCCAGGAGTAACTGTCACCCCTGCGCATAGCCTCATCATAGGTGAAAGGCTCTCCTGCATCTCTAACCAAGACATAATGCATCGAGGGCTGAAATCTATCAGGTGGACATCTGTCTCTAGTAGACCGTCTCACGGTAGGCTCTGTTGCCTGTTCAACTGCCTGTCCAACACCTTGACCATGAGCACCTGTTATAGCTGTAGGCTGTCCAACTAGCTATGCGGGAGCTCTCGGCTCCTCTTGAAATATGACCATGCGGATCTCAACAACTCTCTCAGGCTGCCTGTGCATTTTGTCTTCATGGAAGACTACATCATGACTGCGGATGACTTTTCGCGCTTGCGGATCCCAGAGACGATAGCCCATCTCGCCTACATCCCCATAACCAAGGAAAATGCATTTGACACTCTTGGGATGGAGCTTACTTCTCTTATCCCTAGGCACATGGCAAAATGCCTCACATCCAAAGACACAGAGATGCGCATAAGAGGGAGGTTTTCTAGTCCATATCTCCTCTGCAATCTAGAAATCCAAACCACTAGAGGGTGATCTGTTTATGACATGCACAGCTGTACTAACTGCCTCAGCCCAAAAGCTCTGTGGTAGGATTGCATGGCTAAGCATACTACGTATACACTCCTGGATGGTTCTATTCATCCGCTCAGTCAAACCATTCTGGGGGGGGCTGTAGGGGGCGGTCAACTGATGCTTAATACCCCTCTCATCACATAACTGCTCAAAAGCACGTAAGACATACTCACCCCATTATCTGTCCTTAGGCATTTCAGCCTATACCCAGACTGGTTCTCAACCAACGCAAGCCATCTCCGAAACACAGCCAAAACATCGGATTTCAACTTAATGGGATAAGCCCAAACTTTCCGTGAAAAATCATCTATGAACGTAACAAAATACTTTGCACCACCCATAGACTGACAAGGCATGGGCCCACAGACATCCGAATGTACCAATGCAAAGGCCTCACTCATGCGTGGCCTACCAGACTGCTTATGCATAAACCTAGTCTGCCAGCCATAAAGACAATGCTCACATGAATCAAAACATGCATAATCAAAGGGCAGTAAGTACTGCAAACCAGAAAGCATTTTCATTCCCTTCAAAGACATATGGCCCAAACGGGCATGCCAAAGAGATACATGTGGGATAGAACCCATAGACAAAACATGATTAAGGGAAGAAGCTGATACAATCAAGGGGTAGAGACTGCCAGCCTTGGCACCTCTCGCAATCACAAGTCTGCCACGAGTGATCTTCCATGTAGAGTCTCCAAAAGATACATGATAACTTGCGTCATCAAGCTGTCCAGCTGACATGAGACTGCGTGTCAAAGTAGGTACATGACGTACATCTTGCATAACAAAACTGCTGCCAGAAGGAAACTGCAGCCTAACATCATGAATACTTACAATATCAAGAGAGTTGTCATCACCCAAGCGCACAGTACCCGAAACAGTACGGTATGAATGAAACCACTCTCGGCAAGGTGTCACATGAAAGGATGCACCTGAGTCCAAGAGCCAACACTGTGTATACATAGAGTATATCTCTATCATCTGCGAAGCACTAGAAGAAGCTGCAAGGATATAATCATCATCATCAACATCCTCAGGTTGCATAACATTGATCTCTTCAATTTTAACACTGGACTTTGCAGGCACTATGCTGCGAGGATTAGAAGACTTATCCTACACTTTGTCTTTCCCCTTATCTATGCGCCTTTCATTGCGCAATTCATGGCATTGTGGCCTAATATGGCCCTTTTTCCCACAATGGTGACAAGTAACATCTGCATTCCTGCCACGGGATTTGCTACGTGCCTTCCCACGAGACTTGGACCGAGATTTCTGAGAATCCCGTCCAGGGCCACTACCACTGCCATGCTTTCCATATCCATCATTCCTGCCTCTAACTGTCATAGCATGAGACACACGAGAGGCATCCAAATTCTTACGGTTAACCTCTTCTTGCAAAAGAGCACTCTCAACATTAGATAATTTCAAGGTAGTAGTAGAGGCACATAATGCAGTGCGGAATACATCCCATGACTCATTAAGAGTACCAATCAAGAAAAGAGGAGTGATATCCTTTGCAAAAGTGATGTCCTGCGAAGTCAAGTTCTTGAGTATAACATGGAACTGGCTCAAGTGAGCAGACATAGTCACATTCTCTTTCATGCGCAGATCCATAAGCTGCTTCAGCTAATACATTTGACTCGTTGGACTTTTCTTGTCATAGAGATTCTTGATTTTATCCTACAATTGCCATGCACTTTGTTCTTCCTCAAATACATTGTAGTGAACTTGTTCTATGAGAGATAATACAATGGTGGACTTGCATAACTCATCAAGCTCAAGCCATTCCTCATCTGGCATAGTTTTGTAGGCGGATGCCCACTTAACCTCAAAGGTTTGATCTGCGATTTCTGCACCAACACCTGCCAAATCTAGCTCTTCCAATAAGAGTACTTTGTACCATCAAGCTTAGGGATGTTGAAAATAGCATGATCAGTGGACGAAATCAGTTCAAATCTGCTTGTTGTTTACTGCAGAAAATGACAAAAAAATCACCAAAATCGAGGAAAAATGGCGAGGAAAGTGGAACCAAAGCTGCCGCCCACCAAGTACTAGTGAAAGTATATCATTTCAGAGTGTTTCAGCATGAAAAATCCATGTCAGTCCATACATATATGCTTGCTGTAATAAATTTCAGATTTCAGTAAAAGAGAGCTAACAGTGCCAAAATCGGATCCCAAGGCAATCAGATATTGCCAAGATCAAAGCCGGCATCATGCGGGCATAGCATAAGCATATGACAGTCGATAAGCATGAATCCAACACCCAAGTATGTCATACAAACATCTGCTAGTGTGAGTAGGCACACCCCCCAGTCAACGGGGCAAAGTGTTCATGCCACTACCAAAACTTGACACAAGTAGGTGTCAGTTCACAAAGATACAGATCCAAAACTGAGACTTAGCTCATAAGCATACAGTGAACCAAGACATATGATGTATCATCCCAAAAGGTAAGAAGTCCCAAAGTCTCAAGTGGCTAACTGCTCAATGGCATGTAATGGCTCAATGCATAAAAGTACTGCATGCTTAATGTCTGATAAGCATTCAAGAATGCTCCCACTGGCACAAAAGTCGTATGTACGAGCTCAAGAGCTGAAGCCAAGGCAAGACATAGTGCCAATGACATAAGTCCAAGACAATACATCAATAGTACATCCCGAGCATGTAGGCGGTAGAGCATCCGTATGTAGCATCCGTAAGCATGTAAGACATCAAATACATCCCAATCCAAACTCTGACAGGCCAAGTAACATCCAAGGCTACTCCAGATAATCCAAAATGCATCCAAGGTGGAGCTTCAATGAGCACTCAAGCTCAACGTATGCATAGGGTAATCAACCGTGACATGAGCATCAAACCGTAGGCAACGGGTATGCATAAACCCAAGAAGCATCACTGTTAAAGCATATACCAATGTCAATAAGTGCGGGCTGAAATAAGCTCAAGCTTCCAAAATCATCCGGATTCAATGACAAGCTCAAAGTCGTCCCTCGATGATCAATACATCATAGCATAACCCAAAACATACATTTGGAACCAATAGGCATATGTCAAAGCATGAAAGATAGCTTTAGCCCAAGAGTATTCAGCATGCATTTACTATTATAAACTATGTATTTCCAGCCCCAAAATCAAGCCAAAATCATAGCATTACATGTAGCTTCAATCCCCCAATCAATCGGGATGCAATAGGCATCAAACCGGTTATGTAGTCATGCCCAAACAAGCATAGGCATACAAATATACGCTGTCTCAGACCTGAGATCTGTTGTAGAAGATTCTATCATCATAATTTGGCAAATCCAACATCACCATTGTGTCCGGAGCGTGCCAAAACCCCAACTTAGACTCTTATCTTGCCTGAATCGGGTTCCGAATGCCCGAGATATGACAAAAAGAGTGATTTTTGGGCCAGATTTTGAAACAGGCACAAAAAAAAAAGAGAGCTGGCTGGGGGGGTTTGCTGTCCCACGTGTTAACAATGGGGCCCAAAGGGGGCACAAATGAGGGCCAAAGAAGGCCTACGCCAAGCCTCAGCAAGCCTTGATAGGCTGGAAGCAAGATCTAGGTGAAGGAAGCTCCAAGAGGTATGAGCTATGGCTACCCACAACTTGTTTACAGCCTGTGAGACCTGAGAATTGAAGTAAACCCTGAAGAAAATGATCAAATACCTTTGATGTAATGCCCTGAAGGTGCCCAAAAATGCCGAGAAGGTGCTCGGGAAGCCGAGGAGTAACAAGAGCTCGAAGGAGTTGGATATGGCTGCCGGGAAGGAGACCCAATGCAAGTAGGCAGACGATGGGATGCTGAGAATGCCACGAACTAAGCTCAAGAGTTGGAAAGCAAAGCTCTGATACCAGTTGAAAGGGAGCGACGGATCAAAGGTTGGACTCAAGAGCTATGGCGGGAGAGCAAGAGCAAGAAAGGGAGAGACTAGAAATGGAAACTCCAACAGTCACAATGTGTGACCGGGCCTTCCTTTATTCAAACTGTCACTAAAAGAATAAAGAATAAAGCGGGTGCTTGCCACCTGCAGTGTGCAGTGGCGGTGTCTGTCAGTGTAGTAATACACGGGCGGTTAGGCAGAGGCGCCTTTACCCCCAACAGTTGGTTAATTCACGACATGAAATGGGGCTTTCATAAACTTTGTAATATAAAATTTTGCAATTCTCGACCAAATGGGGTGAAAATGATTTAGGCAGATCTTTGAATTTGTTTAATACTTGTACTTGAAGATTTTTAACCACTAGATCATCATCGCTGAGATCCTTTGAAAGCTTTCCTTCAAGAATCGGCCCATACTCTTTATGCAAATCCCTCATTGTAAATCAAAATTTTATTTGTTGACGATATTCTTCCATTTTGTTTTTACCTGAAATTTGGAAAAAGAAAAAGCAGTTAGAAATGCTCTCTCCATCCTTTCTAAGTACATATTTGTACTTTGTACATGCAAATTTATTACTTATTGAAAGTTAATAATTTACTAGCATAATGTATTTTTGGTGCCATGTCTTCAAAGTGGCAACTCATAGTACCAAAATTGATACTCTAGAGTACAAAATTTAGTACTATATGCATTTCGAATCATCACATTTCAAAGCAAGTAGCATGGTTTCATGAAATAAGAAAAGAACATCTATAGTAGATTTCAGACACTCTTACATGCTTAGTTGCATTCAAATAGTATGCAAATTAAGAATAAGCCTAATTTGATTTTATATATCTAGAATTTCATAGCACATAAAAATACATACTTAAGATTAAAAAATGATAATTTAAATCATTTGAAAATTGTTCATGAATGCAAAGTTGCATAGAACTTTAACAATCACATCATATGCACAATCTTCAATCAAACCAAACACTATCCTCCATCAAGATTTAGCATGTGCATGCAATTTAACCAAAAAACAACCCACATTCATGAGCCAACAAGATTGATTAGAGACTCCATGCACACTTGCATGTAAAGTAAAAGTTGGATTGATCATCCTCTCCACTCACCTCTTAGCTTGTTGATAGACTTGGTCTCCTTGTCATCAAAGAGAACAAAGGTTCACTTAGAGGCAAGATCAACCAACTTGTAGTGATTAGCACTTGCCCTTATGTTGGGAGTGCTTTTATGTTGCACCTTAGCATTCAGTGCGGTGTAAATCCTTGTTGATGCTTCGGGGGAATTTTGGCATGTTCTCCTTGGTCTTTGATGTGGGCTTTGGTAAGGCTTGACTAGTAGTAGCCTTTGCTCCTTAGGGTCCTCATAGCACATCATAATAAGAAAGAGTGCCTGCAATTTCCCTACCAGCCCTACAATGGCCTCTAGAGCTCTAGGAGCAAGAATGATGCAACAAAGGTAGAGCAGGGATAAATGTAGCAAAGTCAGCAAACAAGCATGCCAAAAGCGAGATGTCTAGTGTGGCACATGTGTGTATGAATGGGACATGAGTTCAAACTTGAGTAATTGATCACTCCACCTAGTAATGACACCAACTCTTTCACATGAGGTGGTCCCATGTTTATGGCCTCAAGAATAGTACTGCACTCTAAAGCACTTTCAATTACATATCAAAGTTCATTTTCCCTCAAGGGATTCCCTCCAAATTTAAAGGACCTCTTGGTATATGTACCAAGAAGGTGGAACTCAAATTGGCCCTTTTTTGTAACACGAAACCTTGCTTTTAGCTTGACATAGAATTATCATGTGATGCTTGGATTAAGTCGTCCCATCAAGGAAGGGGATGCTCCTTTCAAAAATTCCCTCCTAGGTTGTAAACCTTAAAATCTATATACCAAAGTCGTGAAGCATCATAAGATGCTCAAAAACCAATGGTTGAATTACATGCATTGTTGTTGACCAAAAGTAATAACAAACAATTATCTAATAGATTGAAAATACATCTTAGTCATAAAGGAGGGTACTTAAAATTGACTTGGCACAATTGGGACATTGCTTGCATGTGCTACTTCCTATCCCGCTCCCACATTTCATTATTTTAGAGCCATCATGAGCACACAAGTTCTATAATTGCATCATTGTCCCACTTCCCTCAAGCATGTATTAGCCTTGAAACTTCAAGTATTCTCACATTTGAAGCTTTGGCAAAGTGATGAGAATACGGGCCAATAGATGGTATGGCTAGATTGGACGATAAACTTACATGATGAAAGGGTGAATCTTTGTTATGAAGGTGTGATTTGATAGGATTCGTCAAGGCTTTGAAGGATGGGCCTTTGTATGGATTATGAGAAGACATAAGGTTTGAGCACAAATTATGGATTAGATGGAGAGAATAGGGGGTTTGGATCTTGGGGAAAAATAGAGACTTGGAGAAATAATTTCAAGAGCATAGTGATAGATGTTGAGGAGTTGGTGATGATGATGAGTATGGGGAAGAGTGGGCTAAGATGAAGGGTAAGGAGTATTACGGCACCTTAAAACCTCCTTTGTCCTTCGATTTTTTCTTCCTCTCTCTCTCTCTCTCTCTCTCTCTCTCTCTCTCTCTCTCTCTCTCTCTCTCTCTCTCTCTCTCTCTCTCTCTCTCTCTCTCTCTCTCTCTCTCTCTCTCTCTCTCTCTCTCTCTCTCAATGCTTGATCTCACAGTCCTCCTCTCAAAATCTCTGCCTTGACTTAACAGACTAGATATGGATATAGTGGAGTTTGTCTCATCATTGATGATTTCCAAAATCATGATGCTGTGAAGTTGATGGTCTTGATGACAATAGATGCTATAGTTGAAAAAATGGTGGTGGTTGTAGTTGAACCATAAGTATATAAATTTCAAAAACTAAGGTTAATTAAATCTTTTTAACCTTTACTTTTATCCCAAATAAAAAATCATTTGAAGGATTTTAGGGATATTACCTCCTCTCCCCCTTAGAGGAATTGTCATGCCCTTATCTTGAGAAAAACTTGGGGTATTATTTACTTCTAAGGATCCTGTCTTTTACATTAAATACTCCATCGAGTTGAAACTCAAGGACACCTTGTTTTGGCATCACAAGTTGTGCTAATCAAGAATATGCTCAAGCTTTGGTACGTAGGCTTTCAACAAGCTAAGATGGAATACATTGTGGATTTTTAAGTACTCGAGGAGTTGCAAATTGTATACATTATGCAATAGTCAGTTGAGGATCTTATAGGGATCCTAGTATATTAGGCTTAGCTTCTTGAATCCTCTCAAAGATAATGAGATCTCCTTTGAGTGAAGATGAAGTTAAACCACATCTCCTTTCTTGAAGATCCACTCTTCCCTTCCTCGATCAACCTAGACCTTTTGTTGATCCTTAGTTGGTTGAATATATTTCATGATGGCTTTAACCTATTCATCCATTTCATCCGACATCTTCCTAGAGGCTTCCACCTTTAGCATAGGATCCATAAAGTTGAGTACTATGAGATAGAATTGTCCATATAAAGCCTAGAAAGGGGTCATCTTGATGATGATAAGAAGAATTGTAAGCAAACCATACTAAGGGCAAATGTTTCATTTACCATTTAGGCTCTCTGCAATAGTATGCCCTAAGTATGTCTTTAAGGACTTCATTGGCCAGCTCAGTCTAACCATTAGTTTGAGGGTGATAAGCTATATTGAAGCAAAGTTGGGTTCCAATGGTTTCAAGTAGGCTCTTCCAAAATCGAGAAGTAAATAGGGAATAGTGATCTCACTGATAATCCTTTTTGGTGACCCATGGAATCAAAAAATCTCTTTAAAAAGAGACCTATACTATCCAAAGTCTTGTAGTTTGTATTGATTAAAAGAAGATGAGCAACCCTTATCAACATATCCATAATGACATGATAAAGTTGTATCCTTCTTAAACTGAGAGTAATCAACTACAAAATCCATGGCAATGAGCTCCCATTTCATCTAATGGATATCAAGTGGTTAGAGCTTACCTAGCATCTTGATACGCTCAACTTTTACCTATTCACAACTTAGGTATTCAATGATGTACTTGAGTACATCACCTCTTCACTTTTCCCAGTGATAACTCTACCTCATGGCACTGAGTGTCTTTGTATAACTAGGGTATCCTAGGAATGGGAAGTCATGGGCTTCCCAAAGAATCTTCTTCTTGAGTTCTTGACTTGAGGGATGGCACATCCCTATCTTGAATCGGATAAGTCCTTCCTCAATGAATAAGTCTTGACACTTAAGCTTTAACTTAGAGACTTGTCCCCTAGCTTGGATTTCTCTTTGTAATGTTCATCAGATGGGTCCTTGAACACTTATTCCTTTGTCATCTCGATGATAGAATTGCTTGGCATTGATACTATCTAGCTAGAGACTCGACCTTTAAAGGCTCTCTTGGATTTCTCTTTGTACTTGTTTGCCATCTTGGTCCTTGAACACTTATTCCTTTGTCATCCTCCCGATGATAGAATTGCTTGGCATTGATACTATGTAGCTAGAGAATCCAACCTTAAAGGCTCTTTTCAAAGGAGGGTATTGAGGAATGCTTTGCGACCCAATACGTCTACAACTAGATTCCCCTTGCCAAGCATGTATTTGATCTCGTGGTTGTACCCTTGCAAGACTTTGATCCACCTTCATTTTCTAATAGATCTAGTTGGTAAAGATCCACTTCATATTCTTGTGTGATAGATGTGGCTAAGGTAAATTTTTCCCCAAGCAAGTAGTATCTCCATAGCTTGAAATCATGAATCACTGCCAATAGCTCTATAACATGTGTAGCATAGTTTTTCTAATGTGTATTCTACTTTTTTTATGAGTAGGCCGCTAGATGACCCTCCTACATGAGTCACAACCCAATGCTCAAGAGCTAGCATCTATCAAAACCTCGAACTCTTAGTTCAAGTCAAGGAGCTTTCAGATAGGAGTCACAAGACTTTGCTTGAGTTTCTAAAACCTAGATTGCTCAATTGACAATTGCACACTATGAGTTTACTTCTTGAGAAAATCGATGAGGGGTGCATCCAAGGCATAATCCTTGATAAAAACTTGATACCATCTTAAGCCCAAAAAAGCTTCATACTTGCTTGATTGAATTTGGAGGTGGCCATTCCCACAACCCTCCAACTTGGTTAGGTCTATTGTAATTTCCTTATTGAATACTATTAGTCGGTACTCTACCTACTTCTTAAAGAATACACACTTGCTCTTCTTAGTATAGATCTTGTGCATTCTTAATGTTTTAAGCATAATTTTGAGCTATCATTCATGGTCTTCTTCTTCTTTAGAATAAGTGAGGATGTTATCAAAGAAGACAAGGAAGAAACTTTTCTAGGTAAAGCTTGAGGATATATTGCACCAACCTGTTGAAAGTAGCCGAGCCATTAGTCAGACTAAAGGACACTACAATAAACTTACAATTCTCATATCTTGTATTGAAGGTGGTTTTTGGGACATCTTCCTCTTTGATCTTGATTTTGCAATAGCCTAACCTTAGATCAATCTTTAAAAAGATTTTCACCACTTAAAGCATGTTAAGAAGTCCATCAATCCTAGGAATTAGGCATTTATTATTGATTTCCACCTAGTCTAGCCCCCACGATGATCTATGCAAAGACAAAGAATACTATTCTTTTAAAAAAAATCAAAGTTCCCACTCTGAGTAACTTGGCCAAATGTAGCCTTGATCCAATAGGTGTTTGAGCTATTAATTTAACCTAATGGCTTCAAGAATCAACATTTGATAAGGTATTTTTGCCACTGGTCCACTCCTAGTACAAGTTTGATTTTGTGGTCAACTTCCCTCTTAGGAGAGAATTCAATCAACTCTGCAGGGAAGACATCTACATACTCCTTCATCCAAGAAATTTCTTCTTCAAATTACTTATCTTGATTAATATTGTCGATGTTAATTAGGTAAACGAGTAATCCTTTCATTAGACCTTGGCAATGCATGAGGCTTTGGCCAACCAAACCTTCCACTCACCAGCTTCACTCTATGTAGTTAATTGATTTCCCTTCAAATTCAAAAATTAGAGTTGGCCTTTTCCCCAATGGATGCAGGCATCATTAGGGATTAACCAATACATTTCTAAAAGGCTCTCATAATCATCCAAGTTTATAACACGTAACCTCATGTTTGTAGGTTTGTCAATTAGATCAAATTCCACCTTTCTAGACCATTGTGAAGAAATGAATTCTTTTCCATTGGCTATCTCTACTTAAAATTTGGGTGTAGTTATAGTTTCTATCCCTAGCTTCTTTGCATATTTTTGTGAAATGAAGGAATGAGTGCTTCCACAGTCTATTAAAACTTTGAAGAGTTTACCTTGGAAATTTGTAGGTGTCTGAATCACTGAAAACTAGTGATTTGGTTCTCTCTTATTGAGGGTAGCATGGATTATTCCTTTTTCCATCAAAATGTCCATCATCGGATCTTCTTCTTCTTGCCCCTTGTAACATCAACCTTTCCTTTTTCTTTTCCACCATCTCTCTATTCACCCATGGAACTACCCTTGGCAAAACATTTGATTCAAGTTTGGGCATTGGCTTCAAAATGCCATTGCTCATTCTAATGGTAGCACCTTTGAGTTTCATTCTTTCTACCATTGGAACCAAATTTCTTGCTTTATTGGCCTCACTCTTCTTCCTTGGGCTAGCCCTAGGCTCCTATAGTAATAACACATGGCCTTAATCTTAATCTTCCTCCTTTGGCTAGTGTTGACCTTAGGCTCCTATAGTAAAGATACGTGGTCTCTTGTTTGGGGAACCTTGTATCTTTCACCCTTTGATCTAGATTAGACTTCTTGGGGGTTTTTCCTATATCAATTCATCTTGAAGATCCCAAGGTTGTATTGCTCCAAGTCAATATCCAATGGGGGATTCAATCCATTGTAGAACTTGGCTACTTGCTAAGTAGTATACATAGCTAGGACATGTTTCTAGAGTGGTACCAATTGAGAGTAGTATGCTTACAACCTTAATCCCATCTATAGTAAGGTGAAGAACTCATTCATTTTAATATTGCAGTAAGGTGGCGTAAGGTATCTTCCATGCACAACCTCTTTTAACTACTCCCATGTGGCAACCAACTTGAAAGTCCCATAGTCTCGACACCATCACTCCCACCATAGCCAAGCTTCCCCTATCAGCTTGAGCTTAGCTATCATGGCCTAATTCGAGACACTAGTTCCAACGGTGAGGAAATAATCCTCCACTATCTTAATCCAAACTACGACATTTGTTTCTACATCTTTCCCCTTGCCACCATCAAACTCAAATGGCTTGACTTGCTCAAGGAGAAATTTCTTTTGTTCGATCTTGATAGGATTAGGAGTAGGTGCAACACCCTAGATTGTAATGCACATGTTAACTTTCACATAATTCATCTAAAGTTTTCTTAAACTTTTATGCATTCATCATATAAGACTCAAGAGAATATTGATCTTGCACAAATGGAAGGAAAAACAATGATATATTATTATTTATAATTGTAATAGTTAAGGTGATACAGGGCTTACCCATGAAATGCAAATATATCAATGGTTTTATAAATTGGAGGATCAACAAAAATGTTTAGAATTTTGTATTTAGAAGGAAGATCAAGAAAACCATATTTATAATAGTTATTATGGCACGAGAACCCGAGAATGGCAATATGCTCAATTGAAATAGCTCGAGTTACTTGATCATACATGTAGTGGTTTTGTCTAATCCATTGTTTATGTATGTGGAGGGTAAATTTTGCTTGCAAACAATTCTACCTGAGTTTTATAACTACAACTTCCTTTTTTCCTCTAATATCATGTGTGATGTGCCTACCCAATGAATCCTTGATGATACAATTTTGATAGTCCATCACAAGAGATAAACCTAGGTGATGCCATTCGGAAGTACCTTAGAATATCTCAACATTGTTGCCTAGAGTCACTTGAGTCTATCTTGGCAAATGAAGCTCTACTCTGCCCCTATGATGATTGACTTGTAACATGATTCCTAACTAACTTCTAAGGTCACCTAATAGTTTTTCTAGCATCAAATATAGATAGCTACTTGTAAAAGTCAACCTAGGTTGAAGTAGACATGTATCACACTTAGTTCACAAAGGTGAGAAATGAGGCAAAATTTGGTCTTTTGAGGTGATCCCACCAGTTTGGTTGGACTTTGTTGTAGCCACCTCATTGAGGTTAATGTTTTCATTATCTAGGGTACCAATGTAGTCATTATGAGTTTAGATAAGGCAGAAGCATATGCTATTATTCATGTCTTAGAACCTTTGTTGAACTTCAGGACACTTCAAAATATTATATGCTTTAATGACAGATTTAGTCATTGTCTTGAGCCATGGTCATTCAAAATAATCCTCACTTGTGATTGCTAGGGGTGGCCAATCGCCCAACTTACTCACTATTCCTAACTACATATCTACACACTCATTCACTATTCTTTGTGTGATAAGACAATAAGGTGCTACTCATAAAAGAGCCATTGAAGGCATTGCAAACATAGCATCTTCTCTCTCCATCTTTGTGCAATCTCCATTCTCCATTGTAGCTCCATAAACTAGTATAAGAGTAGGAGGGGCTCTCTAGCCATCGCTACCTACAAAAATCTTTATGATCTTCATTTTGGACAAGATTTAACATATGCAAAGAGGTCGACAAATTCTCAGGGTAAGCCCACATGGGCTTAGTCTACTTTTTTTAAAAAAATTTGAAGGCATTTTCAAGCTTTGCTTCAAACTTATAAGTGTTACACATGTTGTTTTGTCTTTTTCTGCAAATCTCCACAAGCTGTTTAGAAATTGCAAAACAAGTCAAGAAATATAGTGTCCACTATAGAGACATTATGCATAGGTTATCCAGCATTGGTAAAGCAGTGTGAATGACAAACTTCTAGTAATAAGCAGACATTGGTTGTTGTAGATTATACATTTCATAGTTTTGGACGTTCCTATTGGTTACTACTATATGCAAAAAATATTATTGTAGTAGAGACTTTGATGTATATGTCGTAGCAATTCTTGAGCTATGTATATTGTCATACTGTCCATGCATTACTGCTCATGAATGAGCAAGGAGATTGTTCTTGATATATTACAGTGGTTTTAGGATATCAATTTTTTGATGTACTTTTGAACATTTGGATAATGTTATGCTATCATATTTGTGAGGAAGCACTGATGCATACAATTATTTTCGTAGTGTTTGGACAATGATATATGCATTGTTGTTGAGTAGTGGTTCATTTTCTAGCTTCTCTCAATTCTGATTATGCAGATCTTGTAGAAAGTTTGCAAGTTTTGTTGTACAATTTGTTGATTTTTTTGTTGCTACCAATTGATAATTGGTTTATGTTCTACATAAATGATTTCCTACAATGAACATGGAACTATATGACATTAGGAATTTTGGTGGTACCAACTTCCATTTGTGGAAGGAGCTGATCCAATATATCATTATTCAAAAGAAGTAGTTAAGGCTCGTAAGAGGCATAGATGAAAAACCAATAGACGATTAGCCAATACTTGGCAAAATCTATGTATTTTACAGTTGTAAATGGGACCATTACACATGACTTATAGAAGAAGCTATGTGATACCTATGAGAAGAAAATCGCCTAAATAAGGTTTATCTCATGAAAACATTGTTTGAGTTGCAAATGACGAAGAGCTCTACGATCACCTCCCACCTAAATGAGTAATTTGACATCATATTTAATTAGGTGCATGCTCAAAGATTGAAGTTTGAATATGAGGTTAAAGCAATATGTTCACTATGCTCCTTGGTAATTTAGCTCTAGATGGTGAGTTGAAGTTTAATGATGCTCTTACTAGTTTATTGGCTAAGGAAATACACAAGAAATCCATAGACCAAGACAAAAATGGTCAAGCATTGGCAATTCAGGAAGAAAGAGGCAAAAACCAATACACATGCAAGAACTAGAAACATGGATGGTCATGCAACAAATCCAAGTCCAAGAAACACATTGAATGCTTCCATTATAGTAAAACATGCCATATCAAGAAAGACTATTACAAACGGAAGCAAGAGTAAATGGATAAGAAGGAAGATAAGGATGTTGATAGGAAAGAAGGCAAAGGAAAGGTAAAGATTAAAAAAATCAATGCATTGATTGTGCATAATGATGATGGTGAAGTATCGTTTACTTTTTCTCTTCCGACACATATGCTAGTTGCAACATATCTAACTATCTCAAGATTGGATTCTTGACAAACTCGTCATAAGAGGTGGTTCTATTCATATGACAATAGTAGACATGGATCAAACCATCTTGGTAATGACTATGTATGTGATATAGTTGGTGCGAGTGATATGTAGATTGCTTTTCAAAATGGATCTACCTTTCCTCTTTGAAATATTTAGTATGTACCTAAGCTTACTAATACCTTGATATCTACTGGTCAGCCAAATGACTTAGGATAATGTACCACATTTGGGAGTCAGTATCATGAAAGGTCTACAATGACTCATTTATTGTTGCTGAAGGAGCCAAATGTGACACCTTGTATCCCCTTCATGTATCTTCTGTCAAAAATCACATAATTTCAATAATAATTGAGCAACCAATTGTATCTTTTTGACATTGCCAGTTGGGATATATGTCCCAAAAAAAATGAAATTGCTATGTCATTTGGGTTACTTGCCTTTTCTTGATTTTTTTTATCTTTATCTTTGTGAGATTTGTATATACAAAATGCATGCGCATTCATCCCATAAGAAAAACTTAAACAAGAAAGGGTTTGAGCCCCTTGACTTATTACATCGTGATATATGTGGGCATATGCATAAAATTCTAGGGGGGGACCCTATTTTATCACATTTATTGATGATGCAACTAGAAAAATGTGGGCTTTCACTACGGGTACGAGATATGACACTTTGTCTTATTTTTAGAAATTTTTGGCACTTGCAAAAAAATAGGCTAGCAAGAGACTTAAGTGTCTTAGAACTCATAATGGTGGAAAATATGTCTTTCACAAGGCAAGAGACTCAAGTGTCTTCGAACTCATAATGGTGGAAAATATGTCTTTCACAAGTTCAAACTTTTTTTTGAAGTGCATTGGATAAAAAGAGAACTCATTGCACTTGGTAACCCTGCCCAAAATGGTGTTACAGAGCATATGGATAAGACTATAAATGAAAGAAGGTTGAGAATATTGTCTAAGGTTATTTTTACTCAAGGATTTTAGGTTGAGGCTGTGGCGATTGTTGTACATTTGATAAATAGGTCACCTAATACTACTCTGGATGGTGGCAACCCTGAAGAGGTATAATTGGGCAATAAGCCATCTCTTAAAGGTGTTTGGTTGTGAAGCCTATGTGCATCTGCCAAAGGAAAAGCACAATAAGTTAGAACCAAAATCCACCAAGTGCATCCTTGTGGGCTATGGATAGAGTAGAAAAATGGATTATTTCCTTTGCGTTCCAAAAGGTAGAAAGATTGTACATAAATGAGAAGAAGATGCATAAGCAGCCTCTTAAGGAAGTGGAAACAAGAAAGGTTACTTTCTAGGATACAATGCCACCTATTATTTTACCATGTAGGGCAAGTGTTAGTGCCCTAAGTGTGTAAACAGAGGATAGAAATAATGCTTCAACTAGTGAGTATTAAAGCATGGAGATTTATTGAGCAGCAAGTTGAGAGGTCTATGGTGCCTTATGAAGAAAGAGTGGAGGATGAAATTCCCACTCCAAGTCATCCCATTGTGCTATATAGATCTACTCATATCTTCGCCCCTTGAGAGATTTTATCTTGGGGTTAACACTGTGATGTTAATAGATTGTGGGGAGTCATCTTGTATAAAGAGGCCATGACTCATTATGATAAGCCTAAGTGGGAGCTACATATGTAGTTTGAAATGGATTCCATTATGAAGAATCAGACTTGGGAGTTGGTTCCTTTGCCACCAAAGGGCAAAAATGCTTTGCCATCTAAGTGGATCTATAAGTTGAAGGTTACCGATGAAGCTAAACAAAAGTACAAGGAAAGGTTAATAGCCAAAGGTCTTTAAAGCAAGAAAAAGGCGTGAACAAGAATTTCATGAAAATTTTCCTCAAGTACAAGTTTACATTAATTGTCATTTTTTGCTTTTGAAATCCGATTTCACATTCAAGTCATGTTTTCTTTTCCACTCACCCCCTCCCCTTGGGAATGACGAAGGTCCTTAACTTTGATGAGATGTGAAATGGACTACTCTTCCCACTATGCTTGCCTTGGTGGCTAAGGATGACATGGATCTGTACAATTGGATATTAAGGTAGCATTTCTACATGGTGATCTTCATGATGAGATCTACATGCAACAAGCAAATGGTTTTGTGGAACATGGGAGAGAAAAGCTTGTTTGCAAGCTAAAAAAGAGTCTCTATGGATTAAAGCAAGCCCCACAAAATGGTAGAATAAATTTGATGCCATTATGTAGTCTCATGGCTACAAGAGAAATGAAACAAACCAGTGCTTGTACACTAGAAAGACTAAATATGGTAGCTTGATAGTATTGATCCTTTATATGGATGATATGTTGACAAATTGGGAAAAAGAAAGTATGAGATTGATGCCTTGGAGAAAAGGTTAATGGAAACCTTTGAAATGTAGGATTTGGGATGTATTCTTAGCATTCACATAATGAGGGATAGAACAAAGAGATTGCTCTATTTATCCCAAAAGGATTATGTTGACAAAGTGTTGCAACATCACAATATAGAGAGGGGAAAGAAAATTAGTACTTTGTTTCCTTCATATACAAAACTTAGAGCTAATGGCTAATGAGGAGAATGCTCAAATGGCCAAGTTCCCATATTCATCGTGTGTGAGTAATCTCATGTATGCTATGATTTCCACTTACTTGGAGATTGCATTTGCAATGATAGTAGTGAGCAAGTAGATGTCAAATCCTAGCAACAACCATTTGAAAGTAGTGAAAGACATCTTGAGGTACTTGTGTGGTACAAGAGATATGTGCATATGCTTTGGGAGAAGTAGCAATGAAGTACTTGGATAAACAAATGCAGACTATGTAGGGATTCTTAACAATAGAAATGAAACTACATGATTTGTATTTACCTTATGTGATGGTTCCATCTCATGGATGTCTCGCTTGTAGGAATGCATAGCATTATCTACCATTGAAGCTAAGTATACTATAGCCACAGAGGTGTGCAAAAAAATCATCTTATTCACTAACCATAACTACATATGTACACACTCATTCATTATTTGTTGAGTGATAAGATGATATGCTACTCACAAGAGGACCATTACAAACACCACAAATATAGCGTCTTCTCTCTCCATCTTTGTGCAATCCTCATTCACCATTGCAAGTCCAATAGAAATGGCACTAAAGAGCAATCCATCAATGTTTAAATCCTTGCTATCCTATCAAGTGTTTTTCACTATTGTTGCCTTCTTGGACTAGTAATACTCGTTACATTGACTTTTTAAGGCTCATGGCTTATTCCGCTAGTTTAGGGGTAAGTATGACCTATATGATTCTTGATTTTCTCTTGTCTCTATGACACATACTATGGAAATTCTAGTATCTGGTATGTATTCTTTGATGAAGGCTATGTAGCCTAGCGCTTGTGTGCTCTTTCAACCATGGCTTTGATATATCTTTTAAGCCCACATTTATTGATCCATTGTTTGGTCCTTTATATCTTTGCTTTTTCCTGACCACATTGTTTAATAGCCGGTACTTTAGCTTCCCCCCACTAAAATGCATGGATAGTATCTTGAAGGCTTGTTGTTGCTTAATGGTGAAGACAATCTTATCATGGTTCTTTCTTTCCTTGACGGGCTTTGTGCTTTGAGGGACAAGTGCTCCACCATCCACAAAACAAAAAGGTAATGCAATGTGAAGATTTTCTTATTTAGTTGCTAGTAATATTTGAACAAGAAATGGATAATAACTAGCACGTGAAACGCTTAACTAGATTAGATTTGGCTATGCTTTAAATGTCCAATGCCTTTATTCTTTAGTATTCCACATCATTCCATTAGTTTTAGCTTCCTTTGAAGCTTTTAATTTGTTTCTTCTAGCTACTTGCCCCCCTTCACACACGACAATGGACTACTTCCTAGCTAGAATTTGGTGGAGTTGAATCTATGTGTGTGGTAATGAAAGTGAGGTTTTATTGCATATGTACAAAGGGTCTATGTGGAGCCACCACTTAGTTAGGGTTGTACTGAGGAACATTTCCCCCTTAGTGAAGACAAAGATCATTCTAGGTCCTGGAAGGTTCAAGTGAATATGCACTTCCACATAGTTAATTTGGCACTCAGTTTGAAATTTAAATGGTCATCCAAACAAACTTTTTCATTCCACGTTTTCTCCGTTAGGTAGGATGTAGAAGACTATTAGGATGCTTCCAATTTCTATTGACACCATAAGTTTGGATTTATGTAGCATTGAATAGGCTTGTTGGCTCTTGTATGGACTGACCTTGGCATCTAGTACACTGTTCCAAAAGTGATAGGGAAAGGTGTTCAAATCCTGATCTTCATCTATGAGGGCATTAGTTAGGATTTCCTTAGTAGTAGAGTGAGCTTAACTCTAAGATAGGCCAATGGTTCAAATAGTTTCTCCTCATCATCCAAGTTGCTACTTATGACTACCCTTACTTTGAAGCTCTATGGTTCAACTAGATTCTTGTGGTCTTGTCACAAGTCATCTATTGTGTGAAGAATAGTCAATAAGGGCTCCAATAGATCCTAGAGATTTTTTGTGCTTCATGTGTCCTATGGGATAGTATTTCTTGATATAGCTTTTATTGAAGTGGTTGTATCCCCTCTCACTCAAGGGCTTCTAGCTCTACATATTATATTTTGGCTAATAGTCCAAACTTGGTAAGGTCCCAAACCTCTAAACTTCAACTTCTATTTGTGTCCCTAAAGCAAGTAGAGGACTAGATCCCCTTGGTCAAACACTTTGGTTTACATGTTCCTTGAACCAAGCCTTCCAACAAGCTTGCTCTATATAGAGGAGGATTAGGTCCCCTTGGTCGCGAACACTTTGCTTTACATGTTTCTTGAACCAAGCCTTCCAACAAGCTTTCTTTATATTAAGTGTATGAATAGCTAGAAGCTTGGTCTCCATTAGTCACTTCAACTTAGTGAGGTATTTAGCCTAGAATTTATTCTCCTCCCAATGTTCTTATAATGCAATGCATAGGCTGGGATTAACAATTCAATGGGCATGATAGAATTGATGCTATAGATTAACCTAAAGGGGGTTCAAGTCTTGTGTGAGGTTCGATATGTCCATAGAGCTACCATGAGTTTGTTGTCCTAGTTGGTTTGTGATTCAAACACTTTTTTCATCAATATGTTAATCAAGGTCTTATTTGTCAACTTTAGTTGGTTGTTTGCTTGTCGGCAGTAGGGGGTTAATTTTTATTGGATGATTAGGAAGATGTAGGTACTCTACTACTTCATTAACGAAATGGGTCCCTTGGTAACTATAACTATTCCTTTTGGGCATCCAAAATAGGATATGGCATGTTCATGTAAGACATTTGGCTTTCATTCTAGCATCATTTTTCCATGTTGCTCAAGGCTCAGCCCACTCCATCATCTCATTCATCATGACTATGATGTAGCACAAAGGGAAATATTACATTGTGGGATTGAATTGTCCCATGAAGCCAATTCTCCATTTTTCAAAGGGTTGACAAGCCAAAACAAGAATGAGCTCCATCTTGTTCTTCTCAATGACCAACTTTATGTGTTGGTACTCATTGCGGTACTTAATGGACATACTATATCCTTGAATAGGGTTAGCTTCCACAATTGCAAGTATAGCACATTTCATATTGGTGGTGTCGAAGTGAACTCCCACTATTCATCTACGTGCCTCCTATAACACTTTCTCAAAGTCATGCTCACATCCATTCAACAATTCGTCCTGTCTTAGCCTATTTATAACTCTCTTGCAATCAACTAATAGGGTCTAATTTTGATAAGTAAGTGCACAAGATCAAGTTTCTCTATTGGGCGTTCAGGTCATATGTGCTCTAGGATATCCACAATATCATTGGTGTAATAGCAAGTCATGACATCATTGAAGAGCTAAGCCTCTATTGCATCATGACTAACAAAAATGCAAAACGCTATCATTGATCCCAATTGGCTTCTTTTCTCCACTTGTCACTCTAGACATGTGGTCTACCATTTATGTTGCTTTCCTTTCCATACAGCTACTTTGAAGTCAAATTCTAAGAGCAATAGTAGCCACTCTACAATGCGGCCTGTGGTGGATGGTTTATTAACTAAATACAACAAAGCATAATGGTCTTTAATGAAGGTGAATGGGGTAGCTAGTTAATGATGGTGAAACTTCTTCATAATGTATACCATGCCAATCTCTTTACGTTTTGTCATGGAATAGTTCATTTTCATTTTGGTGAGATGCTGCCTAGTGAAACTCACTAAAAAATACATGTTGTACTCGCCATCTTGGTAGAGCACAGCTACAATTGCAATTTTGGATACATAGATGTTAATCTAGAATGCCATCCTCTAGTCTAGAGTTTGCAAGATAGGTTTGCTAATGGATACTTTTTTAGGACTTTGTATGCTTATTGGCACTTCTCCATCCACTCCTAATGTAGCAAAGGCTTCACTACAAAGTAAAAAGCACCTATAAAATAACCAGTGTATTGAGAAAGCATTGCACGCCCTTTCTGTTTTTCGAGGTGGTAGGTCCAAGATGACTCGAATTTTTTATGTATTTATAGCAATACCATTCATCAATACCACATGGCCTAAGTTAATACCATGTCCACTTGAAGCTTGTCCAAGTGCTCATTTGGCTTATGGAAATGGATAATGGTCCCTTTTTTGTGACTACATTCACTGTTTTATAATTAATCCATACTCTAAATTATCCATTCTTCTTGAGTACCACTACCATGGGTGATACCCAATCCTTATGCTTTATATTATGGATGAATGTTGCCTTGAGAAGCTTCTCCAATTCTTCTCATACAATATGTGCATATCTAGGGTTCATTGGATAAGGTTTTGGTTTAGTAGGCTTGACATCAAGATCTATTGGTATTATGTGTGCTTAAGCACATGTGGCAATACCCCCTTAATATTGGTATATTTCTAGGCAAACACTTCTTGGAACTCCAATAACTTGATGAGCTTTCTCTTGTTCTCTAAGCATTTGACATAATCCCATGAGATAGATAACTCCAAAGATTGGAGACATGGGATTCCATCAAACATTATTCAGGGCATCTCTATATTGTAGAAGAGTATGATGGGCCAAGTCAAATGCCCAAGACTTTTGGATGTGAGAGTGAAGGGTCGAGTCAAATGCACCATATGAGAGCATGATGGGTCAAGTCAAATGCTCATGACTCCCAAATGTAATGGTGATGGGTTCTCTCTCTTACATTCTTTAAGCTCTAAAACAACGAGATAGAGGACTGCATGCCATGTGGTGGTGGTGACAAGATGGACCTAGCAAGTACATTAATCTCTATTATGCTTTATGCTAATGATATAGCCAATATATTGGTCTCTATTATGCTTTATATGGATGGTATCATCTTAGTCTTCAAATTACAAGTACATGACTTCTACACACAAAGTACGACCACATAACTTGGGAAAACCAAGATATTAATCTTTCACGCATCAAGCCCAATAGGTGGGAGGTCCACTCTAGGTAGTATGAGACATGAACACATTGCCTAAGAGAGCTTTCAAGGCTTCTAGGCAACTAGCATAAGCAAGATGTGGGAGCTCATGGTATGCGCAATCAGAAACAAACACTCCTGGGGTATGGAATCAAGGACAACCTCCCTCCCTTGTGGGATCGCCTTGGCTCCCCCTCCATATACCTCCCACATTGAGAGGAACTTGTTCATGAGACAAGATCTCAATCCCCCTAAAGATATCCCATACTAATGACCACTTTTTGCATATCACAATGGATGGTTTCATTAAGACATGGCTACCTAAACATATACAAGATCTCAATCCACCTAAAGATATCCTATACCAATGACCACTTTCTGTAGATCACAACGGATGCTTTCATTAAGACATGGCTACCTAAACATATACATCACCCATGAGATGCAAGTAGTCATCGCCCAACTCAAGGTCTCTTCTTAGTAGCTAGAGATTAAGATAAAGAGAGCAACTCACATCCATAGAGGCAACAAGATTTCTAGACTGCTAGGGGGATATTTTTCAAACGCAAATGCACTACCTATAGCAAAATTTGATCGAGATACTTAGACACCTCCCTTATAGGAGTTGTAGAGTCCCCAAATCAATGACTAGGTCAGTTCCTCCTTGAGATTCAAAGGGCACCATGCAAGGGGGAGTGTTCATTGTGGTGTTGGGACAACTCACAACTCACTAACTTTTTTCGAATGGTGACCACACACTACCTCCACACAAAGAGGGGTAACTCCAAAGAACTAAGGAGATCACAGCTACACACTGAACGAGAGTGGAGGGAAATCAAACATAGATTTTACTAAAGAGAGAGAGTGGAGATTCTCTAATGGCATGAGTAATACATGGTAGCACTAAGAGACCAATCTAGATGCTATCCGTATACCATCATCACTTTAAGGACGTATATTATATTATATACATTCATCTTGACTAGATGGAGTTCAATTAGATTGCCCCACATGGTTGTATCCTTGACACAAAAAATAGCCCATCATTCACTCACATAGCTAATCATTTAGTGCCCTCTATCCATCTACCCCTTTTATCTTGCATTGACAGTGTATAGCACATCACTTTGCACTTGTACATCACAATTTATACCTGCATGGTACACCTTGATGCCCGATGATTACTACCCATTGTATATGGGTCTGTCTCATAGGCCGTTTTCGATCTTAGGTGACGTTAATCTCTCTCTCTCTCTCTCTCTCTCTCTCTCTCTCTCTCAGACAAATGACATGAGCACCAAGAGCACATAGCTTTGCACTTTGCTTCGCACTGTACATCACAGTTCATACTTGCACAGTACACCTTGATGCCCAATGATTACTACCCACTTTATTTCAATTTGAGTACGAGGGAGCCAAGAAAAAGAGCTTGTTCTGGCAAATTTGGGACAAACAAAAGTTCTAACTTTACATGGGAACAAGGCGGTACAGTTTCATAACGTGCAACAGGAAGACTTGCATCAGTATAAGATATGTGGCAGTTGTATTAAATTTAAGATTCTCAAAGTTCCGTTTACAATGAAAAAAGCATTTCCAACTGTTGATGGAAGTTGGGTGAAGATGGCTATTGCCCGCTACCGCAGGTAGTTGGCATGGTGCAGTAGTGGGGCGAGAGGTTGCCGGTGTCTAGAAGGGGTTTCGACACCACTGCTGTCACTCTTGACAAGGTGAAGATAATCAGCCACAGACTTCCTCTGTATCTTCTGGAGCCATGGATCCGCGTATAGTGGTTTCAACAGAAGATGAGGTAATCAGCCACACAGACTTCTAATGTTACCATATTTTGTGAAGCAGGAAATTGCTACTAAGGCTGGGGATGAACGAGAGGGGAGGGAAGCTTACATTCTTGTTGGTGGTGGTGGTGGTGGTGGTGGTGGTGTTGCTGTGCCGATGATGGTGGGTAGTAGCAGTCTTTTCCGCTGCATTCCTCAGAGCCGCTCGCAATTCTTTGTTGTCGTCCGTCAGAATTTGAATCTTGGCAAAGGAAGAAGACACGTCACCTCTCACAGACTTGCTTTGTGATAGAAAAAACCAGCTATGATACATTATCAAACAAAGGAACCAACCTGTATCTCCGCTTTGGCAAGCTTGCATTTAAATAAAGCCACCTCACGCCATAACCTCTGCACCTCCGCCATCAGTTGTCCATCCAAACTAGAACTTTCTGCTGATCGAATCCTATTGCATCGCATTAAGTGAATCGATTGAAAACTTAACGGATACTTCACTCAGAGATTTAAGGGATCTGCCAATGATTACTTATCATCCTTGATTAACGACACACGCCCAGGAAAACTATTGCCACAGCAGATGAAACTATGGGTTTATCATCCATCTGGACTACACAAAACCAACCGACCACCCCCCACCCCCCGCCCCCCCCCCAAAGAAGAAGAAGAAGAAGATGTAGTAGTAGTAGTAGTAGTAGTAGTACGCATCGCCCCCCCAAAAAAAGAAGAAAAAGGAAAACTATTGCCACAGCAGATGAAACTATAGGTTTATCATCCATCTGGACTACACAAAACCAACCACCAGCGCCCCCCCCAAAGAAGAAGAAGTAGAAGAAGAAGAAGTAGTAGTAGTAGTAGTAGTAGTAGTAGTAGTAGTAGTAGTAGTAGTAGTAGATGTGCCTGATTATATTACTCCAAATCACAAAAGCATGGTCTCAGAGCCTGGAGGAATGGAAGAGAAGCAGAGGGGGGTAGACAATTAGGCATAAGGCGAAGAACAGGATGTGCTGGCCACAGGTGTGAACAAACTGCTTTGAAAGCTCCAGTTGGTGGCATATTACAGATATAATGTTCTATGAAACAAGGAGCGCACAAGTGCACACGGGAGCATTTCCCTTTCGTTATTAGCATTATTTCGTAAAACCAAGCTCTCAAGAAAACTTTGCTAAAAGTAAGCCTCTTAACTAATTGGAGTCTTAAGTCGGATAAATTTTCAATGAATATCCACCATACCATTGCAATAGCATATGCTCAAATGGGGTAATTGCTAGCAAGAAAAAATAAACACTAAAGTGGAGATCCCCACCCAAGCATCCCATAATCTTAAGGCGTTTGGGGATGTTTACAAGTTTTCAACACATCTGAGCCCTTAGGGAGCTAGCTGCTTAGGAGTCTGCAGCTGAGCCCTTAAGGAGCTGCTTACAAGTTTGCAGCACATCTCAAGGAGATTAAAACCCCGAGTCTTAAGGAGTTTGGGAATGAGCCCTTAGGGGGGCTAGCTCAGGGCAATAACAGGAGCAAGGAAGGTACAATTGAACCGGAAAAGTCAAAGAGGAGTGAAAACCATAAACATTTCATGCACCTGTAGAAACCCACACCCATAAAGATGAAGGAGAAAATTACAAGGGTGTAGAATCCAAGATTCTCAGGCAAAGGTAAAGCCACAAAAGAACATAAAATTCAACCATAGAAACTCACCTGTCTACGGGGCCATGCCTAGTGACAAGGTTCAAAGGTAATGTCAATAGGAGGGACATAAAAGGACCTGGAATCCTCTATTGCCACACATAAATAAAGGACATCAAGGTAATATCAAAGCGGCAATTCAATGTCTCTGACTAAAATCTGTCCCAAATACCCTCTGTCCCGAATACCCCACCGCCAGCTATCCACCACAACTTCTACCAATGTCTTGCACTGCTCGAGCTAGGTTATCCACCATCAATGTGTCACATTCAACTTAATCTCACATGTGCACAACAAATGTGTACAACTTGATCATCCCTAGAACATAAAGTTGAATATTCACAACCCCATGTCAGACCTCCCCCTTGAATCCAACAGTTTGCCCTCAATTGCCTACATGCAGCATCATAGGCAAATAACATTTGCAGCTATTGCTGAACCATGCTCATGCCCTTTGTATGCTGAAATTCCAGCCACTAGAACAGAGTTACAATCCACAGACATGAATCATAACCGCTCGAATAACCAAAGGCAATATACCAACATGACAAAAATCAAAATATACTCTAATCATTACAAGGCAACGTAGTGCAAACAACCATAATAAACAATGTTTAAATGCAAAATGTATTCCATGCATCTCCTACATCTGTTACATCTCAAATATCCCAGGCAAAATGTACATTACCAACACATCGCATGCAGCCCATGCAGATATATAGGTATGAGCCTCAATTCAAACCGCAGATCTGCACAACAAACCACAGCAACTAGCCAATTGAATAGTGATCCTCTAGCCAAAAATATTGTCAGCACACAATTACCTGAATGAACCCAAGGTACATCCAAGATACCTAAACTAATCCACCCTAAGGGAGTGCAGCTGCTACGTCCCCCTTGGAACATCAGGCAATACCTTGGAGGCTCTACTTTGTTGGAGCCTAAATGAGCAAGATCCACTCTCAACTCCAACTGAACTACATCAAGGTAGGCTGCAACCAGCCTTCCTTCCATGGATGAGTGGTAATTCCTTGATTACAACTTAGTTACAGCAATAGAATTTATTGCAAAATTGAGAAATGCAAATTAACTTACAATTTTGGACAATGGATGCCTTGGTGGCCCCAAAACTCACACCCCTTTCGGTATTTTTGTAACTTAATTGAAAAAGAAGTTGATGTTCAATGGGATTCTTCCAATCCCTTTCGGTATTCCAATTCCCCTTGTTGTCCAAAATGACCAGCAAGTCTTCAAACAAATTTGCCCCTTGATTTGAACAATCAATTATTTAGAATTACTGAAGAAAGTCAAAAGCCTTCACCCGCTTTGATGGAGATGGAAAATGCCCCAAATTCATTGATTTACTGGTTCCTCCACTTGAATTTGACAAAAAACAACTTCAAAAACAACTTTCACCCTATTGAATCCAAGTCTTGGAGCTTCTAATTTTTGGCACACTTCTTGAGGCTACTACTAAACCCTAATTTTTGCTGCAAATTAAGATTTACAACAGAGAAATCTAAAATTTCTTAGCCTTTGGTGATCTCGATGCTATAATCTTCGAAGCATGGCTGTAGAAAGGCTGGGAGATAAGAGAGAATGCTAAGGGGGGAGAAAATTCAGACTTTCTTTACAAAGAATTGAAAAAAATCAGTCATTTACTACTACTGTCTTGTCTCAATAGCTTGCAAATGCAAAGAACTGAAGAAAATTAGTCATTTAGTACCACTACCCTATCTCAACAGCCTATAGATGTTGTCACGTACTATTGATTGGTCTTCTCTTACCCCTGGCTGCCTCAGAAGGTCCGCCAATGGCTGTAGATCAAACCAAGAGCATCTCCCTCTCTCTTGCAGGCTGAATACACTAAAGCACCTCTCCAACCTCTAAAGATGATTTTCAATCTTGCATGGGCATTTTTTACAAGTGCGACCTTCCCAAATGGTTTTGCCATCATTATCCATAATTATATATTAATTTTCAGTCTTTAAATACTGAAATTATTCTAATAAATATTTCGATGCCCAAAAAAATAATCTGACTAGCCAATTAAATTAGCTAGTCAGATTATTTTTTTGGACATTGAAATTGACAATAATTAAATTGGCAACTTCCTGTGATTTCCTTAGATCCCGAACTCGTAAATTTACTCTAACCCCAGTTACACCTCACATGTGTAACATTTACTTAAACATGTGTATCTTTGACATCTTGTGATTTCCTTAGATCCTGGGCTCCTAAATTTACTCTAACCCCAGTTACGCCTCACATGTGTAACATTTACTTAACCATGTGATTAGAAATAAATCCACATGTTAAGTGAGGTTTCAAAAATACATGTTCTCATGATAGCCCTCACCCTTAAAATCCTTGCAATCATCCTCGATTGCACATGCGCAATTGTCCTCAATTACACTACTAGATACATTAAAAATAAAATAGTCGACTAGAATTTCCATAAGGCACCATAGTTAAAATAACATTGTGTGCACAATATTCTTTTTACCATCAATATGTATAATCTGAAAGGAAAATATAGAGAGAAATTTTTCCATCTCATATACTTCTTTGGCAGCTTTGTCTGCATCAGAAAGTATCTCAAAGTCTGATACTCCCAACAAATAATATTTCCATGTAGATAGTGCATGAATTACAGTCAAGTGCTCTTTCTCATAGACCTACAAATTCTTTTTTGCACCATGGAGAATTCGGCTCTCATAAGCCACAACTCGACCATCCTACATAACAACCCCAATGCTATTACCACATATATCACACTGAACTACAAATGACTTTCTAAGATCGGATAACACAAGCACATGATCTAAAGTCATATTTTCCTTCAACTTTTCAAATGTTGAAATTTTCATTATTGTCCATCTAAGATCGGATAACACAAGCACGTGATCTAAAGTCATCTTTTCTTTCAACTTTTCAAATGTTGAAATTTTCATTATTGTCCATCTAAATGGCACATTCTTCTTCTGCAAGGCATGCAATGGAGATACAATTTCAACAAACCTGCGTACATACTTCCTATGGTAATAACATAAACCCAAGAAGCTACAAATCTCATGCACCTTCCTCAAAGGTGGCCACGATGGTATTACCTCAACCTTTGCAAGAACCATGCGAATACCATCAATCGATACAATATGCCTCAAAAAATAGATTTTATGCAAGAAGAATTTACTTTTATTGTCATTCATAACCATCCTATGCTCACACAATTCGCTGAACACAATGTCCAAGTGTCTTCTATGCTCTACCTTGTTCTTTAAATAGACAATCATGTCATCAAAGAAAGTACCCATAAATCCTCTATGTGACCTGAAGATGCAATCCACTATTAGGTAAAAGTGACAAGAGCATTCGTAAGTTCAAAAGGCATAGCAAGGAACTCATACAATCCAAAAAATATCTTGAAAGTTGTCTTAGGCACATCTTCCAATCTAAGGCATATCTCATAATACCCACTTTTCAAATCTATACGACTGAATATGGCCACCCCTTGCAATCTATCCATAACATCATTGATCCAAGAAATTGGAAAGCAATCCTTTATCGTGATCTTATTCAAAGCACGATAATCAATGCACATACGCCATGAACCATCTTTTTCCTGCACCAAAAGCATTGGAGAACAAAAAGGAGATACGTTGGGCTGAATTAATCCTTTTTCTAACAGCTCATGTACTTAACTCATAATCTCTTTCTATTGGGCTGCATTAATTCTAAACGGTGGTTTATTAGGTGAGCTACTTCCAAAGATAAGATCTATGCCATGATCTTCTAGCCTTTCATGCAATAACTATCCTAGAAGTGACTAAGAGAAGCAATCAACATACATTTTCAAAAATGACATGCGATGCTTCTCTAACTTAGACATGTTCTCAACATTCTCACTATCATCTTTGTCCTTAGTAAAAACCAAGTATGCTGAAAGATGATTTTTCATTGCTTTAGAAATGACAACTGCAAATACAACAAGGATAGATTCACCTTTCAACTTTACACCAAGTATGAGTACCTTTTTCTTATGCTGAATAGTGATTTTTTTTGCACAAGAATTAATCACTGCATACATACAATGACACCATGGCATACCACGCAATGCATTATAACCCTCAAGTGGAGCAATGAAGAACTATTCGCTATCCACATATCCTTGTATATGCAACCAAAGCTTTCCAATGAGCAGTGTAACAAGCTCTGCATGGCCTTTATATGCCATTCCAACTTTCCCCATGGAGTCCCATCCCATCCTCTCAAATGCCTAGACAGTTTGCCATGTCAAGGAAGATGAAGTTAGCTCATGCACCATTTTCAAAGAAAATCAATGCATGATGATCTCTAATTTTGTCTCATGTTGTGCACAACTCAATAGCATCATCATTGGGCTGATCACTAACAACATCGAATACCAATCCCACTGATGTTTTAGGCTTCTTTTCTTTAGAATCTCCCTAATTTTTGAATTTTCCAGCTTGCTAACTATTGGAACAGTCCATTGTAATGCGACCCTCCTGTTCACAAATAAAACATTTATTTGCAACTATCAATTTCCTACGTTGTGCCAATATTTTCGAGCCCTTTCTTTCCAATTTAGACCTCTTTTCAAGCTGATTTTCATATCTGTCTCTTTTCTCAGTCTTTAATAACTTTTTATTCAGCTTCTTCCCACTCTCTAGGAAGCTTGAATCCTTCCCACATAGCAAAGCATCAACTGTACTAGCAACCTATGAGCTAAGACATACTAGACACAGTGGATTTATTGCAAAAATCCCTGATTCCTTTGGAAAGCCCACAAACATATTTTTCCACTTACTCATGAAGGGATACAAGCCAATAAGAAGTAATAGGCAGCAATGCATCCCACTTCTTATTATATTGCTCCAAATTCTTACAATCCTTAGCATCTAGCTTATTCCAAGTGTCTACCTTAAAGGTACTTGTCAACAAATTTTATGCAAACATTTGCTTGAATTATACCCACATTGACAATGCTCCGCCATGTCAAAAGAGTGGACCACCACTGTAATGCATTCCCTTTCAAAAAAGTGATTGCCTTTCGAATCTTGGAGGACTCAATGAAGTTCCCCCTTGAATAGGCTACATCAAACTGCTGAATGAAAGTTAAAGCTTTCAACCTATCTTGTACACGACTAAAGGACTCAAACTTCACTCCTTTTCCACCCTCATCATAGTCTTTTACTGCCCCTTTGGGTGTCAAGCTGTCATACACTAGCTACTGGCAAAAGGACACATTTGCTGAATTTACAACAAAACCAATGCCAAACGGAGCACTTGCATAACCAGCATTCAATTCTTAAACCCCATGAGTATTCGAGGGTCCGGATATAGTACCAAACATGCTACTTTATGCCCCAAGTATCAAGTCAATGTTGCCATACATAGGGTTTTGCATATTTCCAGCCATACCTAAATACATTGGGCCTTGCACACCATGTATTGGTTGCTGCATACCATAGGGATTTGTGCCACACATTTCCATATGCAGTCCTTGTCCAACCATAGCATGAAAAATCGTGCTTCCACCAAAATATCTTGGCTGCCCCATCATAGCATTCATAGCTGGCTATCCAAAATCCATTGGATTGGCACTTCCATAATAACCTTGCATTTGCATTCCTTGCTCCGACCTTGTCGTCCCAAAGGTGTAATGAACGTCTTATTCTTCTTGGCCTTTGTTGTCTTTCTTCGAAGCATTCAAAAATTGAGTAAATTGAGAATCCTTTGCCAACTCAGCAAAGAGATTTGCCGCTGTCCTCATTCGATTATTGAAATGGTCATCAAATTCCTTTTCACTTTGCTGATCATCGGCCTCCTTATGCCCTGAAGACCGTGCATCTTGCCCAACAGCAACATTTTCAGATTGTTGTCCATGGTCTAGGCCTTGTCCAAAGTCAAGCATTGTATTTCCTTGATTCCCATGTGAATGTTTACACAAAGAGACATCATCACTACTTGAGTCCATCTCATTGTATGATGACATCTCATTGTATAATGACATATTGCTGTAATTTCTCAGCTGAGAGTAAAAATCAGTACTAGCACAAAGCTTTGGCTTACAATCAGGTACCTCGGGCCTACCAAATCAAGGGATTGAGTGGTGCCACGACAACGGAACTATGCAACCAACCTTCCTTCCATGGATGGGTGGTAATTCTCTCATTACAACTTAGTTATAGGAGTAACATTTATTACAAAACTAAGAAATGCAAATTAACTTACAATCTTGGACAATGGATGCCGTGTTGGCCCCAAAACTGACACCCCTTTCGGTATTTGTGTAACTTAATTGAAAAAGAAATTGATGTATAATAGGGTTCTTCCAATTTCTTTTGGTATTTAAACTCCCCTTGCTATCCAAAATGACCAACAAGTCTTCAATCAGATTTGCCCCTTGATTCGGGCATTCAATTATTTAGAATTACTAAAGAAAGTCAAAAGTCTTCACCCGCTTTGATGGAGATGGAAAATGCCCCAAATTCATTGATTTACTGGTCCCTGTACTTAAATATGACTGAAAACAACTTCAACCCTATTGAATCCAAGTCTTGGAGCTTCCAATTTTTGACACGCATCTCAAGGCCACTGCTAAACCCTAATTTCTATTGCAACTTAGATTTTACTGGAAAGAAATCTAAAATTTCTTAGCCTCTTGTAATCTCAATGCTATAATCTTCAAACCACGGCTGTAGAAAGGATGGGAGATGAGAGAGAATGCTAAGGAAAGAGAAAATTGAGACTCTCTCCACGAAGAACTAAAAAAAATCAATCATTTACTACTGCTGCCCTATCTCAATAGCTTGCAGATGCAAAGAACTAAAGAAAATCAATCATTTACTATTGCTGCCCTATCTCAACAACCTGTAGATGTTGTCACTTGCTATTGATCCCTTGGCTGCCTCAGAAGGTCCTCCAATGGCTGTAAATCAGGCTAGCAGCATCTCCTCTCTCTCTCTTGTAAGCTGAATACACTAAAATGCCTCTCTCCAACCTCTAAAGACGTTTTTCAATCTTCCATAGGCATTTTTAACAAGTGGCAGCATTCCCAAATAGTTTTTCCACCATTATCCATAATTAGATATTAGTTGTCAGTCTTTAAATACTGAAAATTAATCTAATAATTATTTTGATGGCTAAAGAAATAATCTAACTGGCCAATAATTAAATTGGCTAGACAACTTCCATTCTCGAGTGTCTCTGTGCCATCTTCGATCATCAAATTGGTGTTAGGTACCATTAAACGTCACTTCTCTAGTGTCACCAACTGACACTTATGACCAAATGAATGACCTGTGCCACCAACTGGCACCAAATACCACCAAGTACCTATGCAACATAACTTATAGCAACTTTTACCTTTGACATCCGTGATTTCCTCGGGTCCAAAGCTCATAAATTTACCCTAACCCCACTTACATCTCACATGTGCAACATTTACTGACCATGTGATTAAAAATTAATCCACATATTAAATGAGGTTTCAAAAATACATATTCTCATGACATAAGCTGCAACAACTGAGCATGATATACTAGACCACTCTACTTTCTTATAATTTCAAGAAGGAAATCAAGAGTCAACCACTAATCATATCCTACTTTACTACTATTATCTAAGCCTTGCTCATCAATTGCGAGGTAGGAAGATTTGAAAATAGGGAAGACATTGCTTGAAAGAATGTAGTGAATGCAGGAAAATTAGATTCCATGGCAAATTTGGCAAGGAGGGCTAGCAAGATGGGCAAGTGAGTAGGCTAGCAAGGCAACCAAACAATCAAGATGAGATTGAATTCCCTAAGCCTTGCTATTTGTGTGTCGTTGCTTGCAAGGTAGGGGGAATTGAGTTTCTTTTGCACCAAGACATTATAGCATTGCTTCTGCCACATAGCAAAGTTGTGTGCAGCCTCAAGCTTCTTGATGTGCAAAAGATTGCTGCTATCACTACTATCAACCATGATTTACAGCCCAAAAATGACTCAAAAGTCCGCAAATACAAGCCCAACTATCACACAAATGACCAAGGTACAAATCTTGATGTACTTCTCAAGATACATGTGGTGCCTTAGCTCTATATATCTTGATGTATAAATCTTGCATGTGGATGTACTTCTCAAGATACATGTGAATGTACTTCTTAAAGCACAAATCTTGCACTTTCACCTACTTTTCTGCATGGGTGTTATTGATTCATAACTAGATTGGTCATCAAGTAGGTTGCATGAGTGACAGTGGAGGCAAGTTTACCTCCCACGAGTTCACCAAGTTTCTTTAGGAGCATGGCATTTCTCACCATGCTCACCTCTACCAACTCCCCAAACGATCCTGTATCAAGCATTCTTTCGCTCTCAACATGTAGTTTCTGGCAAGCATTGCACTATTTACAAGGGACTCAATTCTAAGGGATCATATATAAAAAAGAGGCATAGAAACAGGAAACGGCCGGAACAGCCCCCTGGCAACCGAAATCGTTGTCCCCGACGTCATGGGATGCATTGCAGTTCCTTGCTATGTTCCTTGTCCGAAATGGGATAGGGAACGCCATGTGTCATCGCACTTACCTTCGGCCTGCATGTTGCTCCCACCCGATCATCAATCCTGGACCTACGCGTTCTTGCCCACCTCTCTCCTGTCTACACGACGCACATCGCACCCCGCCTCTTGTCTCGTCTGTTGTAGCTGCCAATGACAAGTTCACCCGTTCCGTCAATGGCCAGCTGTCAGTCCCCCCGTCTCCTCCCACTTCCAACCTCTCTTCTTCCTTCTTCTTTCTTCCTTCTCCCTTCTCTTCTTCTTTCTTTCTTCTTTCTTCTCTTCACTTCTCCCTTCTCTTCCTTCTCCTCTTCTCTTGAGTCTTTCTTCTTCCCCAAGTTCCAAGTTCCCCATTCTTCTCCTCTTTTCTTTTTCCTTCTCCCTTCTCTCCTTTTCTCTTGACTCTTGACTCTTGAGCCTTCTCCCTTCTCTTGAGACTCAAGTTCTCACTTCTCTTGAGCCATTCTTATTTCAATTTTCAGCCTGAAATGCTTCATCTTCCTGCCCTGCTCGTCGAGTTGGTCGTCGAGGAACAAGGTCTGATGATTGCTCATGGTGGAAAGTAAATGTTGACCGCCCATTGAGTGGTAGCGGATCTCGACCATGAGCTTGCAAGCTTTGCCATACGAGCGAACTAGTGCAGCAAACAAGGTAATCCATTGAGCCGAGCATTTGTATTTCGAATTTTTATTAATTTTAATTTTTCAAAGTTACTTAAATATTAGAATATGGAATACCAATTGCCACTTGTTCCGTTTTATGCATAATTAGGTCCGAGCTCATCTCCTACATGAGCCAAATTCAGAGGTATAATTTTGACTGAATGTCACCTTGGAGAAGCAAAGGGAGCTTCGTGACTGTGTAGCATGTCAACAAGCTTATCTTGCATCTAGACCACGACATGTTGCAATTAATCCTGCAACTTTTGTGACACCATCCCCATCAGATGTGCCTAGAGCAAGGTCAGTATCAAGAAGTGCTACCTCCACACCTAGTGCAAGCATTGCATCGGCCATGGCATTAACTATGCCACATATTGCACGTAGAGAGAGCACACTTTATGCTAGTTGGGATCCCAAGAAGAGGAAGAAGTGGATACAATAATGGCACGTTTTTTTATCATGACCACATTTAATTTTGTGCAACCAGGTCAGAGTATTTTAAATTGATGTGCAAGAAGATTAGTGAGTATGGCTCTTCGTATGTACCTCCATCATCATACGCACCACTTTGCTTGATAAGGAAAAGCGCCTTGTTGAGCAAGCAGCAATGACTAGAAAGAGCCTGTGGGCTAAAAATGGAGTTTCCTTGATTACTGATGGTTGGAGTGATACACACATGCGATCCATTCATAGTATGGTTGCTTATTCTCATGGGAAAATGCATTTCATATCTTCACATGATACATAAGAGACAGAAAAGTCAATAGATATACTTGCAAAAGAGTGGATTACAGGTATTGAGCTTATTGGCTCAGAGCATGTTGTGGGATTTGTTGCAAATGGAGAGCCCGCAAATAGGGCAGCAAGTGCTATTATCTAGGGATATTATCCGCATATCACAATTTCATATTGTATGGCTCATTGCTTGAACAACCTACTAAAGGATATTAGTAACCTGTCATGGATTGCACATGTCATAGAGCAAGGAGCTCAAATGGTTAGCTTTGTTTTGAATCACCAGTTTCTTCGCCATCACTTCTCTTTGCGGTCGAAGAAGACACTTTTACAATACTCTGATATCAAATTTACCTTTAACTTCTTCATGCTAGACAGATTAAGAGAATGCAGTGGTGCCTTGAGGCAGTTATTTCATAGTAATGAGTTCATCTCATCAACATTGGCAGATACTCCTACAGGTATCTTATGCTTGGAAAAAGTAAAGAACTCCACTTTTTAAAATGATGTAAAGCGGATAGATGCTATGGTATTACCTATTGTACATTTATTGAGGGTTATGGATGCTATGCAACCTTGCATTGGCAAGGTATATGAGGCTATGGATAGGCTGAATGAAAGCCTGCAAGAGTTGGCACCAAATGATGAGGCATATGAGGAGATACACCATTTAATTGTGATGAGGTGGAACTCCTATAGCTCACCCATGTATGCAGCTGCATTTGTTGTGGATCTTGAGTTCCAGAACAAGGGTCAGGAGAATGACACTGAGGTTATGGATGCATGGAGACTTATATTGTCTAGATGAAAGATCAGAGGTCAACTTTCATGTTATAGGACCTTTCGCGGTTCTTTTGGTTGCGGAGATACACAGCATAGTACAGGGGAGTTTTGGAAACAAGGGAAACGAAAACGGAAAAAACCGGAGTTTCAGAGTTTCGGCCAAATTTTGAAAACGGAAAATGGCGTTTCGAATTGTACACTTTAAAAAATACAGTATTATGTGGGCATTTAAATATATTAATGTCTACAACAACATGTATCCAAATTTCATACAAAACTTTGAGTCTTTATGTCATATGATTGAAATCATGATTCATTACACATTTCACAAGTCACAACTTACGAGTGAAGATTGAGGAGTCAAGATTGAGGACTCAATGGTTGAAACTTAAAATAGCCTAACACAATTAAGACTCAATTTTCAAAACTTAAGGCAACAAAATGAATTAGAATTTATGACTCATGAATAATCTATGATCTAAAGAGCAGTGAAGACTGACATCAAGAACAATGGAACAAAAATCAAGATGCATAATAAGTGGGATCAAGATACAATGATACATGTAACCATGTCATGTGAATAATCTGTCAAAACTCTAAAGTCCAGTGAGGCTATAAGTATCAACATCAATAAACAACTGGCAACTCTAGTTTGGACTCTGCACTGCTAAACTGACTCCTCTATATCACAAGTCATGACACATGACTCATCCAAACTCTGAGAATCTGTGCACCCACCATCTCCTCGTCCAACTCCGAGGACCCTAATCGAGAAGTTGATGAAGCAGCCTCAGCCTCATCCTCGTACTCTGCCTCTGCCTGTGATGCACGACTGCGTGTGGCCCTTACTCTAACCCTCCTCTGTGCACGAATCTCATGCACCAGTGCCGATACCTCCTCATAGAACATGGAGTAGATATCACGCTCCTCTTGTGGTATCTACGGAATGTCACAAATCTTTTCTATATCAATCTTGTCAACATTCACTTGTAAAGGTGAACGAGACAAAGATATATCATATGAGAGGAGATTCAATATGTTCAATATTCATATATATCACAATTTACAATCCAACTTTCAAGCAAATTAGCAATATCAAGAGTCAAGGACTCAAGGTGAAAAAGTTAATTATATATAATACTAATCATTACCAATTTACTTGTGAAGGCTCAAGGGATAGAACAGTCCTCTCAAGAAATTGAAGATTGCAATGGCAAAACACTAGACGCTCCAGCTGGGCAGCTGTGAGCTTGTTTCTCTTTTTGGTGTGGAAGAGAACCCATATACTCTAGTTTCTCTTACTAGGCCCTGAACTACAATCTTGCAAGAGGACCTGAATGGCAATGCGTTTCTATTCAAATTTAAAAGATTGAGGTTAAGTAATTGACAATTGCTAATATGTGAGCCGCAAAATCAACATTTGGGTGGATAATAGATTATAAAACTTGTTACCTAGGTTGCATAATGCATTAGATAATCAAGATTCAAAATATAAAAGTCACCAATCACATACCAAAGCAGGAGCACAATTGCCAAATTTCTCCCACCAAGAGATAGACTAAAGCTGTGTCTCTTAAGGCCTAGCTGTGGGTCAGTCAAAATGAAGAGAATGATTGTGGAATGCTAGCAAATCATTCTCTACTCTTCTCATCATATCTATATGATCCCCTGTGAGGCGCCTCATGTACTCCATGAAGCCCTCTTCTAACTCCTCGCTAGTCTACTGCTCCTTGCTACGCCAAAGGGGATGAAAGATATGTGCGACAGCATGGATTGGTTTATGAAACCAATCCCATCATGCATTCCACACTGCACGAATCTCATCGATCCTATAGATAAAATAAGTTAAAAACTTAGAAGTTAGAATAGTGATCAATCATCAAGGAGTTATTAATACCAAATAATTATATATGTAAAAGTTAAACAAAAACCTACTTGTCTTGGGGAAAAAAATTGTTGCAAAGCAAGGCCTCGCCAATTTATCCATATACTCATATAAAAGCCCCAAAGTACTCCCTCCATATTAGTGATGTGCAATACAGTGTAAATAGGAGTGAGACTTTTCATCAATGCCTCTGTCTCAACCCACCAACTCTCATTTAAAATAATGGGCCTAAAAGCAAGAGCCTTTGGAGACTCTCTCTCACTCCATATGAGCCATTTTTGGCATACAATGGTCCGTATCAAATTTCGACCGGACTTGTATCAACCTCTCCAATACAATAAACATATAAGCAAATCTAGTGGTGGAGGGCTTTAATAGCTCAAGTGTGCTATTGACTCGAAACATGCTTGTGACGGATGGCCTCTTCTTTACAAATCTTACCATACTTGTTGCCGTCTTGAAAATGTCATCCGCCCAAGATATTTGCCCAACATATTCAATAAGGAAGTCAAAGCAATGGGATGCACATGGAGTCCATACTATGCTAGGAAACTCCTCCTCAAGCATACGTCCCATAGACACACAATTGCTTTCATTATCTATCACCCCCTGCACCGCATTTTGGACTCCTACATCCATAATGACCTGTCGCATGTACTCCCAAACATAGTTACTTGAAGTTTCGAAAACAGCAAAACGGAAACGTTGGGAAAACTGTAGAAACGGAGTTTCGTCTCCACGAAGAAAGGGGAAAATGAGAAAACGGGAAAACAAGGATACAAGGAAATATGTAACCCCGTTTTAATATATAATATAGATAATAGATGACAGTAAGCCACACTTGTCACTTGATCAAGAAATACTTGACATACATGATTAACATACAATTAATTATTGACATTGAAATTTGATACTATCATACTAGGTCGGAGATCCTAAATCCTAACTTCTATAACATGTTACCTACAGCCTACACCAATTTCTAAAATCGAAAGATACATCAGGATTCATATAGTGTACTTAAACTTTGAATTGAGAAGTGCCAAGCACACTCTAAAGATATTCATAGATCACACTTTAAATATTAGATCATTACAATTTACATGTAACATGATAATAGATATACATGAATCACAAAAACACTTGGAGGCTGGATCATATTCATGAATCATGAAAAAAAGATACAAGAGCATAAAAGATAAGTTGATAACTAATGATCCATAAAACACCACAGTCCACTGAGTCCTCAGTCAATGACCATAAACATAATGATAAGACACAGTCACACAAGAGAGCATCTGTCTAACTCTGAAGAGTCAAGACTCAAGTCTCATCAGTGATCACCCTTCTCGGCATCTGCATCACTACTACTAGCACTGCCAGATGCACTGACAGAAACAATATTTGACTCAGAATGGTCATCGGCACTACTAAATGAGGGCGAGGGTATATTTGCTGAAGTACTGGCACCCCTGCTTGTTGACTTTGACCTCCGTGATGAAGCTCGTGTGTGGTGCGTTGGAGCTGATATCTCCTCATATAGCATGGTATAAATGTCTAGCTCCTCTCTGGGAATGTCTGGAATGTCCTTCATTTTCTCAATGTCAATCTTATCAACATTCACCTGGCAAGACTCAGGAGATGAAGATGTGTGCTCGAGGAGGCGAAGATTACAATGACAGTATACAAGTCTCTCAAGCTGTGTTGTAGTCAAACCGTTACTCTTCTTTGTGTGAAAGAGGGCCCAAGTGCTCTAGTTTCTTTCACAAGGACCTGAGCTGCAGTCTTGTGAAAGAACTCGAATGGCAAGACGTTTCTGCCAATCACATGACAAAAACAAGAAAAAAATATTATAATTGATTCTTGTATCATGATTCATGTTTGTCCTGAAGCTTGAAAGTTGAGTCTAGACTATGGTTTATGGGTTAGCCTACTTACCAAGGTAGGTGCGGATGTCCCATATTTCTCCCACCAAGACACAGGCTGCAACTATGTCTCTCGAAGCTCTGCTGTAGCGCGACCAAAAGAGAGACTCCTATTTCGAAAGATGAGAAGATCATGCTCTAGCCTTCTCAGCATTTGCACATCTCCTCCTGCCCACTTTGAGAAGTACTTCTCAATGCCATGCCCTAGCTCCTCATTCTCGTATTGCATCTCATCATGCCATAGAGGATGCAATACGTGTGCAACAGCATGAATTGGTCTATGAAACCAATCCCATCGCGTGTTCCACACACATTGAAGCTCTTCAATCCTACATTGACACATGTATAAGTTTATAACAAATTACAATCATAAATACGCACACAATTAGTGTCTTCTAGACTCTAAAAATAAGTAAATACCACAATGGAAAAAGTTAAAACTTTAAAAGGAACTTACTTTGAGCGAGAAAGATAGACATTGCTCTCAAAAGCCTCTCCGATCTTATCCATGTACTCATACAATAATCCCATGGTACTCCCCTCCATGTCAGTGATGCATAAAACGGAGTAGATAGGCTTGATGGACTTCACAAAAGCTTCAGCCTTCAAGAACCATGTCTTATCCATAGCCTATCGTGCAAAAGACCTATAGTGTGTATCTTGATGCTCAGGCATGGCTGACCACTCTCTGGACACAACTGTGCACATCAAGTCCTGGCGCACTCACACAATCCGCTCAACAACTATAAACATATACGCAAAGCGTGTGCTAGATAGCTTCAGCAACTCAAGGTCACTGTGTGCACGATAGATGCTCAACACTTTAGGCCTCTTGGTGACAAAGTTCACCATGGACTTTGCAATAGTGTCTACCCAATTCAATTTTTGCAAGTCCTCCAATAAATTAAGAGAGTGTGATGCACACGGAGTCCATCTAATCTTGGGATAGGCAGCCTCAAGCATTTGCCCCATGGAAACACAATTGGAACCATTATCCGTAATCACCTGCACCACATTTTCTGGCCCTATCTCCTCAATGGTTGTGCGTATATGCCCATAGATGTACGAGCCTGTGATCACTGTACCAGGAGCTAAAGCATCAATGGCTCTCAAGAACATTGTCCACTAGAATGTTATAGACACTGCGTTTACGTACATCTATCCACCCATCACATAACACAATACATCCATACTTTACCCAAGTGGCCTTCAATGGTTTTAACTGAGCCTGTATACGCATCTTCTCATTTTTCAGTTCTCGTGTGCACATACCATCATAGGATGGACCTTCCCACTCGCATCCAATACGGCTAACGGCCCTCATGGTTAATCTCCATCATGGCGTTCGCAATACATAAAAAGGTATAGCACACTATATAAAGCAGCAAGTGAGCTCCCTAGTAGCCTCTTGAATAGCTTGCTTTTGCAAGCTTGCCTGAATGCTTGCCTTCTGAAGTGACCCTTTAATCGGCCCTACCACTGTATCTGTACCAACTCCACTTCCACTGCTAGTGGATCCTGCCAATGGAGTCCTGTGCACCCCATCCTCTCCCACTGAAGCTACATCTGACTCCGATGTAGCTCTACTCCTCTTTGATGGCCCTGTTGCTGCAGAAGCTATATCATCTACTCCCCTCTCCCCTATAACTGATGCACTTTGATTGCCTAACCGACCGAGCTTCCACGCTTGAAGAGGAGCCTTCACGTCTACAGGTACATTTGGGCACAGGCCTATGTATTTATTTGCCACATGTGCAAGATGATCTTTGATCCTTGTGGCTGCCCCTTCTCTTCCAATGCCACAATAATTACATCTCCATCGCTTGGAGCCACCACCACCTCTATACTCGATGAGAATCGTCACATGATCCCATGCAGCATCCTTCACCATGATGAGTGCAAGACCAAGCTGCAACGTGGAAAGATGGTCACAGCTTCACGAATCAGAATCACGATTCACAAGCTACAACCTACAACCACACAGAAATTTGAGATAGAAGATTCGAGATGAGAGAGAGAGAGAGAGAGAGAGAAAATGTGTGTGTGTACATGGCTTTGGAGTTCTCAATCAACAAAGGAGCAGGCCCGACAGAGTGGAGAGAAGAAACGTAGGTGGGTGAAAAGTTGACTGGAATGTGGGAGTTGGGGCGCGCTCACGTTCAGGCCAAGGTTTTTGTTTCTTGGGCGTTTTTGTTTCTAGAAACGCTGTAGCGTTTCTAAAACGCCAAAAACGGCGTTTCGTGTACCTATGCTCCCAAATGAAAGCTCCTGTGATGGTAAGACCTAAGGTAGAGGCATCGATGGCCTTAAAGAACATGGTGCCTTTACATGAAGATACCAAAACATTGTAAGCATTGCTTCGGGGCATATCTAATCATCCATCGTATAATATTGTGCATCCATATTTCACCCATGTCTCCTTCAAGAGCTCCAATTGAGCCTCTATGGATGCTTTCTCCTTTCGAAGCTCCTGTGTGCGTAATGCATCTACGGATGGGCCTTCCCACTCACACCTTATGCGGCTTATTGCCCTGATTGTCTTCTTCCATTGATGTGTAGTCGCCACATTGAAATGGATAGCACACTGAATAAATAAGCGTGTGAGTTCCCTAGTTGCCTCCACAATTGCCTGCCTCTGAAGTCCTGTATGAACACTTTGTAGTGACCACATTGAAATGGATAGCACACTCAATAAATAAGCGTGTGAGTTTCCTAGTTGCCTCCACAATTGCCTGCCTCTGAAGTCATGTATGGACACTTACACCATGCAAGAAGCCCTTTTACCCACCACCACTAGAAGATGGCAACGGGGGTCCTTTTTGCACTTGGACCCGATACCGATATGGATGCACTTTTTTTTAATGGACCATATGGATGCACTTTTTTTTAATGGACCACTAGCATCTCCAATTTGGCTAACGCCACAAGGCCCACTAGTCTCTCGTTGCCCCACTTGTGCTTCATTAGCCCGACATGGTGTTGGATGAGAGGACTCATCCTCTTCTAGCTCAATACCCATACACTTTCGGCGCCAAAGATGACTTACTATTACTTCTGCCCACACATTTGCGCAAGACTCGATGTCTTTGTCGAGAACGCATGCCAACGCGTATTACACTCCCCGATTTCTCCAATCCACAATAGTTCCACCGCCACTTCTTTGATCAGCCAGAGCCCTCATATCCCTTGATTGGAGTGACGTACCTCCAATATGGATCCGGCGCTATAGTATGATGATTAGCCTTTAGGACCTAGGTAATTGATTAAAGGAGAATAAAAAAAAGGAAAAAAAAAAGGAGAAGGAGAAGGGTAAGAGAAAGAGGAAGAGCAAGAGCAAGAGCAAGAAGAAAAGGAAGAGGAGATGGGAGCTAGACTATGAAGATCCGAGGAGAAGGAGAGAGCTAGTGTGTCGTGCGAGTCGAGAAGCGGAGAACGACTGGAATCGCAATTCATCGCGTTGGATAACCAGCATCGAAACGGACCGCAGGATCGCGAAAAGACAGTGTATCGTTTCTGTTCCGGTCCGAAACCGCTCGTCCATTTTAGCAGTAGCATTTTGATATACTATGATGCACAAAAGGATTATTGTAAGATTGGGGCAGCTTTGTGGTGGGAGGACTATGGTTCGAATGGTCTTGAGTTGCAACAACTAGCCATCCGTATTTTGAGTCAATGAGTTAGCTCCTCTTGTTTGGAGCAATTGTGGAGCCCTCACGTTGCTTCAAAGAAGAGAAACCGTCTTGGTGTGGAGAGGGCAAACGATCTAGTATTCATCAGTGCTAATTTGAGAATGTTGTGCAACAGTATGACAACAAAGCCCCATCCATTCATAGAGTGGGAGATACATCAAGAAGAGGATACGCATGTTGATGTTGAGGGAGATGCAGCAATTCATGGTACACATGATGATGCGACTGACACTTCAGGAGTAACTAAAGCAACCTCAGATCATGATGATGATCTTTGATTTAGTTTACTTATCATGAGTCTCATGATACATGACACATGTACATTGTATACGATATTATGATCATTGATGACAGTGTGACACTTAGGCTATTGTGCCATGCCGACATTATAATTCTACTTGCAATATTGCAGTTGCCCTTTGGACTATTTTGGCATGCCACATTTTACTTTAGTCTAGAGATTAGACTTTATATTTGTAGTCTTTTTTGGAACAATGAGCATGTTCTTTCAAATATTAGACTTCATGTTTGTAATCTTTTAAGTTTTTTAGCAATGGGACCATGGACATGTTCTTTCAACTTAGACTTTAAAGTTTAGTTCATTGTTCATTGTTTTATCATTTATGCATATGCATTATGCATTTTATAATTGAATAGCTTACCTCTTGAGCCTTGTAAGCTGCAATTCAATTTCTAATGAGTAGTTTTAGAATGATGCATGATATCTTAAAGTTAAAACTTAAAATGATTTGTCCTTGTGGATTATATACCTTGGTTTTAACACTCCACATCCACATGGATTATGAGTGAAATATTAATTTTTTTTCATGAATTTTAATTTTTTATATGTTTTTCCCATTCCCACATCCCCGTTCCCTAGGTTTGGCATCCCCGTCACCGTCCCCATCCCCGTTCCCCATTCTTGTTCCCCGTTTCATGTTTCTATGAGAAGAGGCCGCTCTTATTGGATTAAGTAACTCAAATTGGGCTAGAGATGTAGAGTCTAAGCACCCTACTGCACGTTTTGCTTTCTTCCTTGGATCCAAAGTTATCTCGTGGAGCAATACGAAGCAACCTACTATGGCCTTAACTTCTACGGAGACAAAGTATTGCACCCTTTGTTGTACAACACAAGAGGCAATTTGGTTCCACCAATTGTTGGCAGGGATTGGATTTCCATAGACATGACCCACTCAACGGCATGTGAATAAGTAGAGTGCCCTAGCTTTGGTAAAGAACCCATCGTTCCACGCTTGTGCTGCGAAGCGCGTTCAAGCCCAATATCACTTTATTTGGGAGCATATTGTGGATTCCGAGTTAATGGTGGTCTACTATCCCACAAAGAACAATGCAACAAACCTCTTTATGAAGGCCATTGTCTCAAGCTTCTGTGATTCATCACATGAGATTTGGGTCTTCAAATGCTTCCAAGATCTGAGAGGAAATATTAGCTTCTATTTTCTCAATTTGTCATATCCTTGTTGTGAGCTCCATCAGGGTCTGACACAAACATGCTACCATTGTCATCAGCCTAATCCAGTACCCTCATCAGCCTAATCCAGTACCCTCACACTGACACCTTCCGCTACGTGCAAGGATTGATCAATCTACCATTGTATTCAGCCTTCCATTCACGTTCAATGCAGATTTATCACTTTATTCACTCCTCTTTTGCTATCTCTATCTTCTCTTTTGCTATCTCTTTCCTCTTTGTGTTCACGTTTCTCTTCCATTATGCACTCTCACAGATAAGTCCTCCAAAGAAGAATACCAAGATGTTTGACCAAAAGAAATTAGATCAATAAGAGCCAAAGCATAAAAATAAAGGTACACCACATTTACCATTCAAAAAGAAGCTAAATAATCAGCACTTTGCATGTCCACTTCTATTACTTAGCTTCCCCAAAACATTGAATTATTGGCTTCACACCCCCATTTCCATGGATACTTCCATTCTTTTACATATAAATTGAAAATACCTTTGTTGTGTTGATTTGTTATTGTCTCCGTATCGAAGGGTCTCTACTCCATCCTCATCCACTGCTTCACAAGCCTGTGACAAGATCCACTTGAGTTAAAGGTGGCACCAAAATTTCGGCACTTCTGTAAACTGGATCCAAGCATGAGCATAGGGTAATTACTGATGTTGAGTCATGCAGTATTGGGTTGCAGCAGGTGTTATCTGCAGAATGTTTACAACACTGACCACGGGAAGATTCACATTCCCTCTTGTCTTCAGCTGCTGTGGAC